>NC_135572.1:248965963-249268993 GCF_965152235.1 Eretmochelys imbricata | reverse complement strand
TCCCCGAGATGCCGCTGAACCAGTGTCCCACTCTGACATCGAGAATTCCATTTCAAGCAAAGCACAGTCCATCTGCATTCAGTGCAGCAGGTCTGCATCGTGCACAAGAGAGAGGCAGATACCTCCTTCTCTTTATCAGTGCACTGCTCAGGATCTTTGACTGTGGCCGGTGAAATGTGGCTATTCGTGGGGGTGCTCCTCTATCAGCCTACCAGGGAAAGACGGGTGCCACCGCCACTGTATGAATCCTGGGCTTGATTTGCCGGTCAGAATCAAACTGCCTTTCAGTCAGAAATCAATCGTCTCGTCTCTGAGAGAATCACACATAAAATTTTGCTGGATTTGGTGCAATCTTTTATTGACCATCTGAATGTGGTGACTGCTATTAGGAGCAGCATCTCTGAGCCCTGTTGTGCTAGGTTCTGTACAGATCCTCTCCTAAAGCGCTTACAGTCTAAACAGACGAGACAGACAAAGGGGAAATAGAGGCACAGAGAGGTGAAAGGTCGTCCAGCGGGCCAATGGCTGAGGTGGGACTAGAACCTACCTATCCTGGCTCCTAGGGCAGTGTCCTAGTAACTTGTCCACACTACCTTTCACTGCCCACACTGCCTCTCATAACACTGGGTTTGTCAAGAAACAACCCCTCTGACTTCTGACCTTAAGGAAGGTGGAAGCCTTTAACTTCGGAGGAGAAATAGCCACAAGAGCAGTATTTGATTGTTTTGATGGAGCAGTGGAGACGAAGACTGCAGCATTTTCTCACAGTCCTTAACAGAGATGGTGAAGCTTATAGAACCCTATGGAAAGATTCATACCTGCCATCTTTCCATGAAGATCGTGACAAGGGGCAAATGCCCTGTGACATTGCAGGAGATGGAGGTCCCAGCAGAAAGCAAATAGAGAAGCCATTCAAATAGAAGCTAGGTCCAAAGGGAACTTGGATACCTGCCAGAAGCTGGTTCTATCAGCTGGTGACACTGTAGAAGTTGGCAAGGTGTAACCATCGTCACTGCTACTAAAGGCCAGGCTTCAGCCAGTTTTGGTATCAAACCATGGCTGGGTAAGAATTGGGCAATGAAGGGTCTGAATGCATCTTAGTCCAGTGTGGCACATGTATGCTCCTCATGAAAAGAACTAATTCATGATCAGTGTAGATGACTCATGCTGAAGGACCAGAGGACATTTATCAGACAAGCACAGCTAAGGAGGCACAGAGGGAATCTGTTCTTACATCCGACGGAAGGGAGCACACTGGAGAAGGAGTTTCTGGAGGGTCCAGTAGAAAGGCGAGGAAGTGTGAATGGAACAACATTCTGTCCCTTTTGTAGCTGGAGCACAGGAGTGGCTGAATCAGTAGAAAGAGGGCAAAATGTAAACAGGTAGAAGAAGTGAAGGGCAATTTATGGCTTGGCACAAAGAGAAGATGCAGGGAAGTAGGAGAAAGAATGGAAGGTGGGTGCAAGGAAAGAGAATCCATCCTCTCAGATGGGTTCTGCAGTGCTCGTACTGAGCCATGTCCTCTCCAGCAGCACCAAAAAGAGGCTGATTGGTAAAACTGTGCTTGCAGCTGTGCACACAGGGCAGAGTGCAAGGTGCACGTGATCATCCCCTCCCCGCTCCTCAAGCTGTCTATAGTGCACAGGGACAGCATCCAGGCAGGGAAAGCAATGGTGTCCCAGGTTACGGGGTATGTTTGCACTGAACACCTTCCACTATCACAAAAGATGCCGTCATGACACAGCATCTTAGCACTAGCCCCTTCTACAATATAGAAATTGGTGTAGAAACTACTCTCACTTCTCCCTATTCCCAGAAATGGGTTATTTACTGGGGCGTAACTGGGGCAGAGTCCCATGGGAGGTTGGGTGAAGAGGATGATAACCAGGCTCTGTATCCGTCATCCACTAGGGGCTCCAGGGACACCTAGTGCCTGGAAGCAGAACACAGGGAGACTGATTGCACCAGAAAGAAAAGGAGTACTTGTGGCACCTTAGAGACTAACCAATTTATTTGAGCATGAGCTTTCGTGAGCTACAGCTTACTTCATCGGATGAAGTGAGCTGTAGCTCACGAAAGCTCATGCTCAAATAAATTGGTTAGTCTCTAAGGTGCCACAAGTACTCCTTTTCTTTTTGCGAATACAGACTAACACGGCTGTTACTCTGAAACCTGATTGTACCAGCAGGCTCATGCAACCACTCAGGGGTGATTTTCAACAATGCTCAGCACTGGCTGAACCCTGCTCCCCAATTTACCATTAGCTTCACTGGGAGCAGGGACAGGCAAGTGCTGAGCACTTTCAAAGGCCCATCCACAGTGCTATGTACAGAGGCCATCCAAGCAAATGAATCGTTGGCAGCCAGCAGAGAGTGTGGCCATATGGAAAGAGGCTAGTTTTCACAGAAGGAAGATCTGAATCAGAACAGAGAATCTCCCTCCTCCCACTCTTTGGCAATGAGAGCCAAGGGAATGGCAATGATCAAGAGGCAGGTCTGGTGCTCGCTGCTCTCCATGCTAAAGCCTACCCTACCTGCATGCACAGTCACTGTGTGTGAGTTCATGAAGAGTGTGATTGGTTACTTATCTGGCTCATGGAACTGCCTCCCTGCCAGGATTCTGACGAGAAATCTGTCCCCTGGCAATTTCAATGAACACCCCCCCCACCACCACCATCTATCTCCTGCACTGGCCTGTTCCATATAAAATATACAACTTCCCATGCAGACTCACATAGGCACCCTTCAAATTAGCCTTCTGCTATCAGAACTCAGTCGCTCCAAAGTTCATGGAAAACAAAAGAGGAGCTGGCCTGACCAAAGCAAGCTCATTATTTCAGATAATTACATGCTGGTTCATAACTGGTTAATTCCAGCAAAAACGTGAGACAGATTTTTGCAGTGATTCTCCAGTTCCAACATTCCCTGCCTGAGGTCATGGACTGAGCAAATCAAACATGATGGCCCAAATTCTCTGCTGGTGCAAATGGGCCAAACGCCATTGAAGTCACTGGAGCTGGACCCATTTTTGCCAGCTGCTGCCAATGAGGATGTTCCTAGCAGCTGGAATTTCAAGAAGCGGAGGGTATGAAAGTTGCTATTCCTGTGCTGAAGTTGCAGGGGCATGGATTAAAGAACTGTGTATGACGGGCAGGCTAGGGTGAGCCATTCTTTATTCCAAGGCAATCTAGTTGTATACAGCGGCTTTCAGAACTGGCATCACAACGCCCTTCAGAGAATCAGCCCTAAACTACAGAGGAAAAACAGGTTTTAAAGCAAGATTTAAAGAGACGGAAGGGACTCAGTGGAACAGCGGGAGGAAGATAGATGAGGAAGTATAAATAAACAAGAGAGAGCCCCAGTTGGGAAAGCCCAGGGAACGGAGAGGAAGGAAATATTGGAGTAGAGTGAGCAGGCAGGGGAGTAGATGGATATGCAGTTAAGAAGGGAGGAGAAGAGTGAATATGGTCATTAGGGGAAATAGGTGGATATGAGGTCAGAGGAGAAAGGTGAATAGTGCCCATGGACAGTATGAAAAGCCAGGAGAACAATTCTGAGTCCAAAGTGGCTAATGAGCCAATGAAAGCGTCAGAGAGAGGTGCAAAGTCCACCTGGACCAATGAAGGTTAGAGGGTAGGGACCGGGAAATGAATCCAAATGGTCTTGAAAGTTAGTGAAGATTTCCTAGTGTTGCCCTTCTACAATCAATCCCCAGGATGGACAGACACACACACACACACACACACATACACACACACAGACACACACACAGACACAAAATCTGAAACCAGCAAAGCTCTTTGCAGGTATGGCCTACCTTCTGTAAGAGGAGAGAGCCTGAATACTTTGTCATGATGGAATATATCTCCCCACCAAAGGCATCTGCCCAGGACTTCACCCTAAAGTGGAGAAAGAGGAAAACCAGCAGTGTTAACATGTCAGGTAGATGAGCTGCATCAAAGGGCAACAGTCGTGCAGGCATGTATCATTCCCTGTCTCCCTATGCACGCAAATCACCAAGCACACCTAGGACGCTGTAGAAACAGTAATAACACATTTTCTATTTGAACTGCTGGTGAGACACACAACAGTAGCGGGAAACCATCATCTCTGTGACCCACTCTGCACCCTGGTCTTTCCTTACCATTAGGCTGTTTTAACACAGTGCCATGTTTTGGGGTTCTTATTCAGTCACTATTGACTCTAACAGGAGTTTGCTTGAGTAAAGACCAAGTCAAACCTGAATTATAACAGGGTAAGGATCTCAGGATTCAGTTAGACCATGAACGCTTTGGGACAGGGACACTGAGCCAGGCTGTGATCTCAGTTACTCCAGTGTGAATCCAAGGCATGCAATTGCTTTCAGTGAAGGTATCCTGGACTGACACAGGTGTAAACTGGGAGCAGATTCTGGGTCACATCTTATCTCTCTGTCAAGTACCATGCCCATATATGCCTATAAATAATAGACAGTAGCAATACCACACAGAGATCCTAAGAGTGGTGACATGCAGGCTGAGCATAAAGATATTGCCTCCTCCTCAAATTAGCATATTTGGCAGCTGTAATTGTCAGAATACTTAATCAGGAATCATGTTAGGATGTTCCACCTGCACTCAGTTCCTTTTACAGGGATTCACTGAGGAGGTATCGACTTCTTTATAGAACACATGGCTGTCTCCACTCATCAGAACACACCCGTTACTTACGGAGTACAGATTGTTACCTATAATTTTCAGTGGGATGCCTCCCACTTCTAAGAACTTTAAACCCAGAGGGCCTGATTCTTCTCTTTGCAATGGCAGTATAATGCAATCAAAATCAATGGCATTCCACCTCCATAAAAAACTAGCTCAATGGCATAGTAAATCAGGCACTGAGGCATCCATTTTTTAACCACTGTGTGTGATCCTGCTCCCACTGAGGTCAATGGGAGCAACTCAGTATTTCTGGCTTTGATGATCAGTTTACTGGTTTCTGCATCCTGTTTTGTCAGCCACAGTCATCTTTATTTTTAATACACTGAAAACAATAGCGAACATTTGAATTTGCTAAGAAGACAGGATTCCCTGGCCCATCTCAGACCCTTCTTCTGACAAGCCCACTAGCCTGCTTCTGAGCAGAGAAAAGCCAAAACCAAACTAACCCTTGGCCTATTGTGCAATGCGTGGGGGTGGGAAAGAATTCCTTCCAGACCCTTATGGTGATCAGCTGATGTCCTAAAGCATGAGATCTGATTATCCTTATCTCAGTATTTAACTCAATAGCCCCCTGAAGCAGCTCATTTAATAATTTGTCTCTACAAGCCAATTAATGTTGGTATGAAAATTTACTAACAGTCACAAAAGCTGCTTACCCACCCATATGATGATGATGATGATGATGATAGGAAAACTACCCATAGGGCTTCCGGGAGGTTGCCTAGCCAGCCCAGGTAACTGCAGCAGTGTTACCATCTCTCTGGATTTTATCACGTCTTGTGATATTTGGTGTTTTTTCTCAAAGCCAGGGCTCCTGGAATCATGTGATTGCATGAGAATCTCATTAAAAAGAGAAGAAATGAAAGTTTCTAGCCCTCATGGTTGCAAAAGAAAAGCTTGAAAATGTGAACCCTAAAAGCTCCATCACCAGGAAATAAATAAAAGAAGCTGAAATTATTATTATTTTTAAAAAACTATATGATTTTTAAGCCAATCCCATGGTTTCTGAATGCTTGGAATTGGAAATACTGCTGCAGACTCCTAGGCAATATCCTGGGATGGTGGCAATGGGCAGGCAGCTGTGGCACAGCTGTGTTCAGAGCTCAGGAGCATCCCTATTGACTGCTCTCTGGCTGCCTCCCTAACCCTGCTGGCTGCCTCTCTGCTGAGATTCTTAAAGCTACGTGTGGCACTTGGGGTACTGGAGAACCTACACTTCCTGCAGGCAAAGAGAAGGACAGTGCTGGCCAGGGAGTTAGGGGGAAGCATGGGGACAGAAAGAGGGAGTCATGGGGACAGAGATGGGGAACTACAGGGTGACAAATGGAAGGCCAGAAAGACGAGAAGAGCCATGGGGAGGCATGAGAAGACACATTAGGCACAATGATAAGAGAGACATAGGTCAGGCAACTGGCGGCATACAGACACATCTCATCAGAGCAGCGTAAAAGGGGGGTTCCTGTAGGTCAATAGGGGTCAGAAATAAATGGGGACCCAAGAAGGGCACTGAGACAGCCAACAGACAATTATTTTTCACGAAAGCCTGGGGGCTGCTGGAGGGGCAGGTGCATTTTGGCGAATCTGAGGTAGTTGTCTTTGTCCTCTTCTCTCAATCATCTAACAAAGAACCAAACTCATATTCACCAGATTGCATCAAAACTTGTTCTGTGACTGGCGGTTCTCACAACCCCAGTTAATATGCAGAATTGTCCCTCTGGGGATAAAGCCTTAAAATGTCAGTAGCTACCTGGTTATTGTGATTTAATAACCACAATTATTAAGATTTCATGGTGCAGCAGCCAGGATAAAGTCGATGGTAAAATGTTATGAGATGCCCAGGGTTAAGCCCCCAAGGGTGGCAATGAATGTGTGGATTTCTTGGTAAATACATGAAGAATTCCATGGATGGAATCTTTTGGGGTCTATTTGAAAGAGGCCTTGAGCTGTTTGAATGTAAAACATTCCTCTTGATCTCAGGAAGAGACGTAAACTTTTTTCAATACTTTAGTTCATGTAGCTGTTTCTCCAGCACAATGTCATTTCTTTCAGCCATCGAATGAGAAGCAGGGTTTCCTCCCCTCAAAACAGCATCCTGAGACACAATCACTGCTGGTCAGGAGTGTTCTCTCCTCTCTGAGCCAAGCCCTCCGAGTAAGGCAGAAATATCCAAATCTCTTCCCTTTCAAATAAATTGTAGCATAAAAAATTCTACACCAATATATTTTTAACCTTAAAGTAGTTAAGTTGCTTAAAGCAGCTTAGCAAGGTCCAATACTTTTAACTCTATATATTCAGATGTTAGTATCATGGCAACCTGCCAAAGAAAGATTTGTCACCAAGGCAGGACTCACTTTGTAGCGTGGTGTCAGCCCTTGGCTAGCCATCCATGACTGTGGAGAGACACACACACTCCCCTTCCCCTCAAAGTGCACGCACAAACACACGCACACAAGTACGACACATCCAGAAGGCTGTATACACATACTAAAACCCTTGTGTAAAAAGTCCATGCACAGATACATGTATGAAAACCTGCATACCAAATGCAGGGCACACACAATACAATAATGCTATGAAGACTTTGCACTTCTAATGTGCTTTTCATTTGCAGATTTCACAGGATTTTATAAAGGAAGATTAGAGTCATAATCCCCATTTTACAAATAGGGAAAGGACACACAGAGAGGTGATATGACCGGCATGCCTCCATACACTAAAATATGTATGTGCGTGTACAGTACATACATGTATTGCACATGTGTGCATAATAGTCATTGCTATGTAAGCCTTTGGAATAATATTATACAGAGACAGTGTAAGGGGATAGTACCAGTAACATATAGAAGTACTAGGAACAGTAAAACAATTTGGATCTTACGTATAAAGATGGCCAGAATGACCCATCTTCACTCAAGTACTTCAGACATATCACAGAGCACCAGTGCTACAGCCTTGCCCTAGGAGGATGTTACACAGCCGCATAAAGTAAGTGCATCTCTGAGGTGGCTCAGATTTGTCCCAGCAACCAAACTGGTCTCCAGCTGCCCCAGAGATCAGGGGCAATATATGCTGTCTTTATACCATGTTTGCCTGCTCCTTCTGGTGCACCAAACAGAGCTGAGGAAATTGACTAGAGACTACAATAAATAATAACACCTAGCTCTTATCTACTACATTTTATTTTCAGATCTCAAAACACTACACAAAGGGGGTCAGTATCATTATCCCCAATTTACCAATGGGGAAACTGAGGCAAGGGGCGGGACATGACTCGCCCATGGTCACTGAGCAGGCCAGTGGCAGAGCTGAGAATTTAACTCAGGTCTTCTGAGTCCCCAGTCCATTGGCCTATTCTGTACACTTTAAGAACAATCCTTTTCTGTCTGTGAGCCCAGGTCCATGGGAATGATTCCCCCTGTGGCTTGGACCTGATGGTGAAGCGCGATTTTGCATCTAGGGCAAAAATCAGGTCAAAGAAATATTCCATGCAAAAAGTACAATTAAAGCTCTGTCGTCCCCCAGACAAATGACATCTCTGAAAGGTGGGGAGGTGGGTGCCTCTTAAGGGAAGGGACTGACGCTGGTTACGGGAGGGGACAAAGGAACACTGAGAGAAAAGGGACGATGAATGGCAGAATGGGGACTGGGACATCAATAGCAGAAGAGGGAAGTAGACAGTGAAGGGCAGAGGGTGGTAGAGGGCAGAGGAGTATGTGGGTAAAGGGGTATGAGGCATGGGGGAAACACTTACGTTTCCAGTGGTATCTTTGCCTGGGACTTAGCAGAAGGCAGGAGGCAGCTGAGTGAGAGGAAAAGCCACAAGATGGCTCCTGGCACCATTCTCCAGGCAAAAACCATCAGCAACAGGACCAGTTGTATAGACATAGAGATTCCCAGCCACGTTTGCCACTTTATGGAAGTCCCAACACTGTCCAGACAGGCCCCAGCATGGTGTCTTGCTGGGGAGTGGGGTTGGGGAGCAGAGTCCTAGGGACACTTAAGCCTGCATGCTGCTGCCACCCTGTGCCGTCACTCCGCACTGTCCCTGTCCAAATGGAGAAAAGCTCCAACGGGACAGCACAGCCTCACACCCAACAGCTGCAGATAAAAGTTTGCAAAGAATATGCTGGAGTTACTGAGAGGGGAAACTTGGGAGAAGCTGCCCCATGGCTGCCAAGGTGATCACTGGGTCCCATCTAGCTTATGTGCCCTGCAGGAATGGAAAAGACTTGAGGGAGCTCTGCAGCAACAGCATCTACGTAATCTATCGCTGGCCCTTTAATCCCCATGCAAAGCAGCAATAGCAGCAGATTTAGGGAAGTGGAGTGGGATAAAATCACCCAGGATTACTCTGATTTCTGAAGACAGGCCTCAGCTCATCCAATCAGATATCAGAACAAGCTCCCTCCGAGCCTGTTTTAAAGGCACAGCATCACCTCTTCTAAAAAAAGCCTCCTGACCTTTGATCCCTACTGAACAGCACTTGCTCCTCACTTGAAGAGGATGCATGTAAATTCTTTGCCTGGGATCATTTCTATCGATTTACTTTTATGTCCCACCCTCTCCCTCCATCTTCTAGGAAGTACTAAATATATTAAGCCAAATCCCGCTCTTCGTTATTCCTATGCATGTGACCCAAGTAAGTCAAAAGGGTTGCACAAGTGTAAACGAGAGGCAAATTTAGACTGGGTCAGAATCTGATCTCAGTTATACTGTTGGGTTAGTATAAAGGATGCTTATTTTTACCAATTGTTTGTATTAGGGTTCCACCCTCAAAGTCTCAATGAGAACCCCATTGTGCCAGGAACTATCCAACCAAATCTAAGATGCAGTCCCTGGACTAAAGAACTAAATAATATCTAGGCAAAAAATGAACCGAGGGAGGAAAAAGGACAACAAGAAGCAAAAATGGGATCAAGGAAGAACCAGGAAAATACTGGACCCTTAATCTGATCTGACATCTGTGAATGTGAGTGTTTATTATTAGTGAAGTCCAACACTTTGGTACAGGAAAAAAACTATCCAGACAGCTACCCCCTAATTTGTATCTGGAGACTGACAAGTGAGTCCAGAGAACGTATGGTTGTAGTAGATAGCAAATTACATACTGTGATGAGGGTTGCACTTAATATTAAGGTTTAATTTATAAATGATTTTAAAGGGTTAATAAAAGACAACTAGATGTTATAACCATGTTACCCACATGAGTAGTAGATAGCTAAAAGTACATCAGTAAAACATATTAAAAGATTGTTAGAAGCAACCTATTGACCAGCTGGACTGCGGAACAATGGATTAAGCTTTTATTAAAACATCTATTAATAATTTAATAACCTGTCATAAACTATTTATAAATGGAACTTGAATATAAAATGTAATCATTATGAGCATAGCACGTTTTGCCACACCAAGCATTTCTCAAATGTATACGCAGGGGGAATCACCTGCAAAACAATGGAGGAAAGGATCAGACACAAGGCAGGTGTAATATTGTTTGCAGATCTGGTTCCCACACATGTAATGGGATTAGAGAAAAACTAGAGCAAATACAGAGAAGAAAAACAAGGATTAGAGGTTAAAATATGTGATGAACAGCTGAAAATTTTAACAGGCGAGGATAATTAACCACGGTGATAATTTACTTAAGGATTTAGGGGATTCTCCATCAATTGACATCTTTAAATCAACAGTAAATGTGTCTGTAAAAGATACATTATAGCTCAATGTGATGGGATGTGACTCACCACTGCAGCGCCTCCTGCTGGATGTCCCAGGGATCAGCTCTGCTAGCCAGTGCACCCTGTTCTGGTGGTGTCTTGTCCACCGTCATCTCTGCTCCTGGACCTGTGTCACCCCAAGGACTGCGGCGTCCTCTTCAGGACACAGCCCTCCGGCTGGGTCACACTCAGTTCTCCCCCCTTCTGAGGGAACAGCAGTCCACTGCCCAGCCACTTCCTCAGTGGCGATTGGGACAAGGGGGGCACTCAGGCCTGCCCACTACTCCAGGTCCCGGCCCAAGGACTGTGTAGATGGCAGCCACATGCTGCATCCCCTCCAATCCCTCAGTCTTCTTCCCTGGACCACTTCCCCACAGCCCCAGCACCTTCTCCACCCTTGTCTCAGGGCCTTAGCATGCCAGCAGTCAGCCAGGAGCTCGCTCTTGCTCCCCTGATCCTACTTAACACTACTCTGTCCAAGGTGCTAGCTGCCCTCTGCCTGCAAGGCAGCCAGTCCTCCTTCCTCCCCAAGCTCCAGGGAGTGACTGACCTGCTCTGCGCTGCAGCTCTTCTTATATGGGCCTGCCTGGCCCTGACTGACTGTTCCTCGCGGCCTGTCTCCAACTGGCTGTTTCCTGCACAGCCTCCCTAGGGTCCTCTACAATTGACGGCCTGTCGCGCAGCCTCTCTAGGGTTCTCTTAACCCTTTATGGGCTAGTGTGGGGCAGTCGCCCCATCACACTCAACCACAGACTATGGACATGATACAGGAATTACTGGGTGAGGTTTTTTGGTCTGTGTTATGCAGGAGGTCAGACTAAATGGTCAGAAGGGTCACTTCTCACATTAAAATTTATGAATCTATGAATTTTAGAAAAGCCAAATCTCAGGCAGACAAGATCACCTACTTGGTGACAGACAAGACAAGATCACCTTCAAGGTAACAAATACAATATCCACTATAAATGAAGCAAGGAAATTATTCACAATTTCAGACGGAAGCAGAATGGATTTATAGATTTGTAGGGAAGAGTTGCAGACCAAGCTGGATGATCAAGGATCTCAAACAGGTGATTAAGAGAAAGCAGAGAGCCTAGAAGGAATGAAGATGGGTTACCTTGCTGATCCTTCCCCATGACAGCCACTTACAACCTTCTTCTACTCAGTTTCATGTAACACTGTTATGGGACACACTGACATATGATGTTTCAGACTACTTTGCTTTCCCCCTTGGAGGTCAGAAAGTGTAGGGATAAAGTGAGAACTGGATAAAGCCAAGCAGAATTGGACCTTGCAAAGGGAATTAAAACCAATAGTAAAAGGTTCTATAGCCATATAAATAAGAAAACAAGGAAAGAAGTGGGACTGCTAAACATTGAGGATGGGGTGGAGATTAAAGATAATCTAGATATGGCCCAACACCTAAACAAATAGTTTGCCTCTGTTTTTAATGAGGCTAGTGAAGAGTGTAGGGGTAGTGGCAGGGTGGCTAATGGGAACAAGAATATGGAGGTAGAAATTACCACAGCTGAGGTGGAAGTCAAACTCAAACAGCTTAATGGGACTAAATCGGGGGGGGGGGGGGCCTGGATAATCTCCATCCTAGAATATTAAAGGGACTGGCACAAGAAATTGCAAGCCTAAGAGCAAGGATTTTTAATGAATCTGTAAACTCGGGGGTCATACCCTATGACTGAAGAATTGCTAATATAGTTCCTATTTTTAAGAAAGGGAAAAAACGTGATCCAAGAAACTACAGGCCTGTTAGCTTGACCTTAATTGTGTGCCTTAATTGAAACTACAGGCCTATTCGTTTGACTTTAATTGTGTGCAAGAATTGGTTAAAGGGGTGACTACAACAGGTCATACAGAAAGGTTGTACAGGCTGGAGGGAGGTTACTAGTGGAGTTCCTTAGGGATCGGTCTTGTGACCAATCTTATTTAACATTTTTATTACTGACCTAAGCTTGAAATTAGATGAAGGTTTCTGACCATCAAAGGAGTGAAGTTCTGGAGCAGCCTCCCAAGGGGAGCAGTGGGGGCAAAAAAACCTAATTGGCTTCAAGACTGAGCTTGATAAGTTTATGGAGGAGATGGTAATGATGAGACTGCCTACAGATGGGTGACTGCTAGTCAAAATATCTCCAACTGCCAGTGATGGGACACTAGATGGGGAGGGCTCTGAGTTACTACAAAGAATTCTTTCCCAGGTGTCTGGCTGGTGGGTCTATTTCAGGAGTGAGTGGTTGAGGTTCTGTGGCCTGCAATGTACAGGAGGTCAGACTAGATGATCACGATGGTCCTGTCTGACCTTAAAGTCTATGAGTCTATAAAGAATAAATCTTGCCAAACTTGATTGCTTTTATGATGAAATTATAAATATAGTGGATGCAGAGAAAGCAGTAGATAAATCAGATCTGGATTTTCGTCAAGGATTTGATGCTGTGCTTCTCAAAGGGCTAAACTGTGGTATGAATGTTCCAGCTCTGAGCAGGGGGCAATGCAGAGCCCAACTGCCCTAAGAGGAGCACAGGGATGATAATGTCTCAGAGAAATACACTCTCTCCAGGGCTGCTTCTTATGTATGGAAGGTCGGAGGTGCAATGAACTGCATGCATTAGAATGGAGCAGATTGGACCCAACATACTGGCCCCACTCGGGCTTATTGGGGAGGGAGGGAGGGAGGCAGAAAGAGGGGCCAGATCCCAACCTCTTCCTGACCCTGATTTCTGTATCCTGCAGGAGTGAGCAGTAGCACAGGGCAGAGCTGGCGCAAAAACATCAACATTTTGAAAGATTGAAAAAATTGGAAAAAATATTGATGATTTTTTCTTGAACCTCCCCCAGTTATCTGACCATCTATAGAACTGGCTGAATTTTTCATATTTTGATGACTAAAAAAAAAACTCACAGAAAAAAGTTGCCTTTTTTTGGGGAGACATTTCCTCACTCTCTTTGCAAAGACTTTAGTGCAGGAAGCATTGGGACTGTTACTGTGTGTGGCTCCTGCACAGCTGTGCAAAGTGGGGGACTCCTTTTCCCCACACCTTCATCTATGTACTGCCACGATAATCTGGACCCAATTTAATCCAAGTTGGTTTAGCTAAGAGAACTGCCATGTGCTTTGAAAACTATCCGAAGGACTGAAACAAACGCTGATGAGAAACAGCAGTTGGGAAGATGATTCTGCTGATGATCTGTGTTAGCTCCCAAAGCTAGAAGAGGGAGTAAGCAGCAAAAGAATGCAATAGAAAGATGAACTGAAAGTACTATTGGGACCTGACCAGTAATACAAAGGGACTTGGAAAAGGTTTAATTTGACAACTGTATGTATAGTTATTTCTACAGGGCTCAGTCACTACAGTCTCTGAGCACCTCTGAAACACAAGGAGGCAATAACTAAAAACAGATTCAACAAGGTGCAAAAAATGAAATTGAATTCTGAACCACTGGTGAAAAACAATCCAAAGAAAATATACAAAATGGACTGGAGAAACCTGGGAGGATGTAAGAGACCTAGCAATGAGAGTGGACAGCAAATTAGAGCTAAGTTAGCAATGCACCACGACAGCAAACAAGGCCAATGCAATTCTAAGCTGCATTCACAGAGGCATCACAGCAAGGAGCAGAGAAGAAATATCCCCTCTCAATGTAGCTCTGGTATGATTGGAGTTGGGACATAGTGCCAGGCACTGAGAAACAGAGTTCAGTTCTAGGCACCTTATTATCAGAAAGATATTGACAAATTAGAAGGCGGTCAAAGAAAAGCAACAGGTATTATCAGAGGGTTGGAGTAACTGATATACAAGAGAAGATTATTAAAGGAGCTAAATACGCATTGCTTGGCTAAGTGATGGCTCTGGGATGACATGGTCATAGTTTACATCTGAATGGAGAATTATGTTGTGTTACAGTGGGATATAAATAAGGAGAATGGAATGAAATTAAGGAAGGGAAATGTTAGGCTGAATATCAGGAAAACTTTCTTGAGTGTGAGCTCTGCTTGGCCATGGGATCGCCCCCCAGTCACTCACTTGGCCAGTGCACAATTGGCCTTTATGCTACATTTTCTAGTATTGGGGTCTCTCCTCTCTACTAGCTGGTGAGTCAGGTGGGATAGAGGATATGATAGTGTGCTTGAAGGCTGAAGGAGAGAAACTCAATGAGAGTTTGAGGATAAAAGAAAGGGAGGAAATAAGCAAGGGTGGAAAGGAATGGGGGTGGAGAGGAGATGAGAGGCCGTGTTGTTAAGAAGACGAGTTAAGGAGTTAAAGTTGGATGGGATGATAAAGTTAGAAATGGAAAAGACCATTAGATCATCCAATCCATCTCCCTGCCAATGCAGGGCTGTTCACTACAATATACTTCTAGCATTGTGTCCAACCTAGTTTTAAGTGTTCCAGGAAATAGGTCTTTCAGCTCTTCCTTGGGAAGGTTGTTGTATGCTCACTTGACAGCACACAACTCAGGGCTTGGGGGGTGAATCAAGCCTGTGATTTTAAAATCTAACCAGGACTTCTGGTGTCCTGTAAGATGCGACCCAATTACTAAAATATAGGATAATGCTGATTTTTTGCATGGTAGCACTGAACACTGCAGGCCTTTGGAGGGGCTCATAAGGGTGACTGTCCGAGTCCCACTCTTTTGTAGATACCAGGGTCAAGGGGTGTGGAGATGTCCATTGTCCTTTCTGGATGCATTAGGATCCTGTCATCTGACTGGGAATGCTGAATAACCATGAACATCCATGTAAGATAGTGTGTTGTCTGTGATTAATAAGACACTTTTATTCTAGTTTTGGATGAAACATTCAGGCTTTGAATAAAAATCTGAAATATTTAATTTTAGTTCATTCTACTTTGGAGAGACTGTTTTCCACCCTAAAGGAAGCATGGGAACTACCAGCAGAGGAAACAGTCTTGGGGGTAGGTCACAGCTGATACATTGGATTGCTTTTGAGATCATCATCAAGTCTCTATCATTCATGCTATCTCACAGCAGAACTAATCAGGTGAATATTTGGGTGTGAAAGCTCCTGGGCAGTGTCCCTTTAAAGCCCTGCTCCAGGACAGTGCTATAGGATCAGCCCAGCAAACAGTCTTCAGAAATGATACTTGTAAGAGCCATACTAGTACAGTGCCTCTGTCCTGTCTCGAAAGGCCTAACTTCCATATACTGATTGGGCAAGCAGTCTCGCAGGGCCTTGCCCACATGAGAAAAATGAGCATCCATATTACAGCAGCTGCCAGCAACAGTGCAGCTATGCTAAGGATACCTTGAGTGGGCTCCTGTTAGACACAGAGAGGTATTTTGACCATTTTGTCAGGCAAATCTTCCGAGCAGGGTCTCGTGACATGGTGGTTAAAAATTCCAGAGCCCTGTCTAAAACAGCAGCTTAGCTCCAGCCAGTGCAGCCATGGCTTTGCTGGGTATTGCTGTTTTACGGTGCTAATTGTTACCACCCAGGAACAGGGCCCAGGAAATCTGGATTCTATTCTTGGCTCTGCCATTGAGTGACTGTGAGACCTTAGCCTCTGTTCCTCAGTTTCCCCCTGTGATATTATTCTCTTTGTGCCTCAGTTTCCCACTATAAAGCCAGGGAGGATAATATTCCCCCAACTCACAGGTGTGTTGTGAGGTTATACGAGCTAATGTTTATACAGCATTTTGAGAGACTTGGATTTGATGGTGCTATAGAAATCTGAAATTGTACTATTAAAACACAGTTTCTATAGCCAATAGAGACAGGGCCTAAGAGATAACGCTCAGAGAAAGACTGTGATATGACAGTATACGTCTATATAACTCTTTACCATGTCACAAAAGTTCATTTAACATGGGGAATACCGCTAAAGAGCCTCCCATTATTGATCTTTCAGCAGAACAAATTCATCCCTGTGTAACTACTGGAACAAAGGAATTGCCATACTAACTCAGAGCAGTGGCCCATCTAGCCCAGTGTCCTGGTAATGACATTAGTCAGTACTGGATGCTTCAGAAGAAAGTCAAAGAAACTATGTAATAAAGAATAATGTGAATAGCTGGACCATAAAACATCACTGGAGTTAATCAAGGCTGAATTTGGCCTAACATGTCCATTTCAACCTCTAAATTCCACCCTCTCTCTCAGTTAGTATCTGGCTCCAGATCTATTCTTCTGCAAACTGCATGATTTTACAACTGTTTATAGAAACAGTCATATAAAAGTTGTATTAATTAATGCTTGTGGCTGGTGCTTTTTTTTTTAAAATAAACTCTACTCTAAATTTAGATTTGTCTAAATATTCTGGGATAAAACAGGCATTTTCTTGCTCAGAGCATTTCAAACACACAGCATTCATCATTGTTCTCAGCAGCAACAGCAGCAGCAGGAAACCCAGGGCAACCAGAGTGGGAGATATCAAGGGAGAGCAGAATGCACAGAGACTAAGGAGCAGAGAAGCATTTGCCCACTGTTTATGTAATAGAATAAAAGAAATAGTGAAAGCAGATATTTGATTTTTTAGAGAAATCTGGGCAAATGGCAGCTTTCCTACCTGCTCTAAGAAAGAGACCCGAAAAGAAACCAGACAGTGTCTTTATCTAACCATCCCCCAGGAGCTAAACATAATCTTTTCTACTTCATGACCCAAAGGAACTTGATCAGTAGGAAGGAAAACAGAATTTTAAGAGGGATTAAAGTCTCCCACATGGAGGTGGCTGCTCTAGAACAGTTCTTTCAAGGGGGGTTGTGCTGCCTGGTAAATGATGCAAGATTGTGGCCGCACGGAGAGGCATTAGAACTGCACTGCACAAAGTGACTAAATAAAGGATGCTGCTTATTCTGTTGATCTCGAAGGCCACGAAGACACTTTACTGAGTGCATATTGCTCAATGTAAATTGCATGGCCAAATCCTGTTGCATATTAAATGCATGATGCAATGACCTTGTTCTGAGGATATGCTACAAATATCTCCTCTTCCTACTCAGTGTGTTAACTACCTCTTGAGGCTCCAGTCAAGATTTCACCAGGTTATAAGAACAGAGGGAGCTAGACCAAATTCAGACTGCTCCAGCAGGGATGCACGAATAGGAGGAAAGAGCACACAAACCTCAGCTCCCCTGATGCTCTTGCGTAAAGTGGGGCCATATGTTGGTTGCGGGTCCTGGAAGTACAAAGTCACTTCCCCTTTCAGTCTCAGTTTACTCACCCCCTACTTGTGAGGATTCAATAGTTAATGTCTGTACGGAGCTTTGAACATATAAATTCTAAGTATTATTGCTAAGGAAGGTGGTGCAGTCTAGTGGGCAAGGTGCTGGCCTGAGAGTCAGGAGACCTGGGTTTCTGTTCCAGGTATGTCTACACTGCATGTAAACCCAGGGTAAGTAGAACTCAAGTCAGCAGACCCTTGATTTGTTAACCTAGGACTTGAGCATCTACACTGATTTGAAAGTCCAGATTCGGAATTGTAGAACCCTGGGTCCCAGCTTGGGGCTCCAGCATTTTACACTCGTTATGTGTGCCCAAATCCAACCACCCATATCCCAGACTTCCTAGCGCTCTCCCAAAATGTGGCTGGTCTAGCCCATGGTACAGTGTGTGAAAAGTTGACTGTCCACCAACCTTGTCTCTCCAGAGGACAAAGAAAGTTGGCCTGTGGGATTGTGGGATACTTTTGGCAGACTACCAGAGCATGAGTCCAGTGGGGCTGTGCCTACACTGCAAAACAATAGGGCTTGGACCCTGGGTCCCAGCTTGACTCAGGGTCAGACCTTCCACCTCTGTGGGGTCCTGGGACCCTGTATCTGAGCCCTGAGTTAGCATGATTTGTGTGTAGATGGAAGGGTGGGCGTTAGCCTTGAGACTGAATTCGAACCCTGGGCTTACACTGCAGTATAGAAATACCCTCAGTTAGCTCCCCAAAATTGGAAGATGAGCTCTTTAGTCTTACTGAGAGGCAAGAAGTCTGACAGACATCTGCTTCTTTCAGGGCCTGAGTTCTAACTGATCAGCATTGCCCAACATGAGCCTCTGCACAACCAACGGTTCTGGCGAGCTCTTGCCAAGTACGGTTCTCCACAACCACCATATTACAGTCTGAGAGTGAGAGTGCTGCTATGACTGCATCCTGGCTGGGCAATAAGAACTCCACAGATCTTGCGGGAGGGTCTCACCCCAGGCGCTGCGTTAGCCTAGCACAGGACAGTTCCCTTCACTAAAGAGCATCCATAGGAACCCTCGTCCCTAGCAATGGGAGAAAAGGCTTGTGGATCAGTCTAGGGCTTCAGAGAAGGATTAAATTGCTGGGTGAGCAATAGGGAGGGGTTCATTTGGTGGAGTGGCCACTGGGGGGAAAAGATCCATTTGCTGTGAGGGCAGTGGGGAGGATCAGTGTGCTGGGGGGAGTGGGCCAAAAAAGCTAAATGATCAAACTGGAGGGGGTTAGAGGGAGATAAAAATTGCTGGTCCAGGGGCTAAAGGAAGAATCACTTTTCCTGAGATTGGGGTGGTGGGAAGAAGATCATTTTGCTGAAGGGGGCTGCAGAGGTAGAGTGTGAATGATCTGGGAGGAAGAGAACAGAGCATCAGCTGGCTGGGGATAGTCACAGCACTGAGTAGGTGGGAGGGGTTGTACAGGGTGGACTCAGAGGGGATAGTTGGTGGAAGAAAAGGATGGATAGAATGTGTGTGGGAGGGGTGGTCAGAGGACGAATTGGAGACCAGAGAATTGCTTGGGAAGGGTGAGGGGGAAAGGATGGAATAGGAAGTAGAGATTTGACAAGAAGCCTGTGGTGGAAGAGGGGAGAGGATCAGTTGAATGGGGAGCCTGGCTAAGGGGCTTCTAATCTGGAGTTCCTCAGATTTTGAGTGTCCATCCTGAGACCACGTGAGCCCCATGGCTAGAGGTGCTTCTTCCACTGCCTGTAGCTGGAGTGGTGAGTACTCAGCACCTCTGATAATCAGACCCTAGGTGTCTCAGCTAGGGCACTCAACATCATTGGCTAGTTTCGAACATTTTGGCCTTGATATTTATAAAGCGCATGGAGGACTTCAAACGCAAAAGCCATAGTGATGCAAAATGCAATTCAAAACTGCTGCATCTGATATTTTTACATTTAATTTGGAATTCACAAAATGCTCCAATTTTGCCAGTAGTCTCAAAGTCATGATCTGCGACATTTCATGATTTTTTTCTTGAAAACAGGACTGACCTTTTTTTTTCCACAGAAAACCTTTTACATTTCAAACATTTTAACTGGCTGATGATCGATTTGAACGTGTTTTGAGATAAAACTAGCCTTTTATAAAATGTCACAAAAAGAGAACTTCTGAGCCCTGGTAAAGTCTGGAATGAAATAGTCAATCATTTTTTCATTAATATTTATGAAAACGTTTTTTATTTTTGCCAGCCATTAGTTATCTCTAAAGATATTGTGATGGGTTTGAAAAGAATGGGAGGAGCAAGAAAGATTCCAAAAGACATTCCACATCAAATTAGAACAGTTTTTCGAGTCTCATATTTTGCTCCCAAATTACTCAACAAAGCACTGTTTTCAGAGTAGCAGCCGTGTTAGTCTGTATCCGCAAAAAGAAAAGGAGGACTTGTGGCACCTTAGCTTATGCTCAAATAAATTTGTTAGTCTCT
The DNA here is from genome assembly GCF_965152235.1 of Eretmochelys imbricata. NCBI lineage: Eukaryota > Metazoa > Chordata > Testudines > Cheloniidae > Eretmochelys > Eretmochelys imbricata. The sequence continues at coordinate 249,248,950 of NC_135572.1, read as the reverse complement.
AAGGTGCCACAAGTACTCCTGTTCTTTCAACAAAGCACTGGAAGTGTTTCCCTGACCAATGACAATGAAGCTGGTAGCTTGTGAATGGACCTTAACTCAGGACCAAAAATACATTTGGGAAAGATTGTGTTGTAGCATCTTTTCTTGATCTCTAATTACAATACAAGTCACTCCCCTTCTCACCTAGCCACTTCCAAATCTGTAATTAGTAAGGTCACCTGCTAGCTTTCATAATGGACACTCTCTCCTTCCTTCAGCATCTGACAGAGTCTCTTGCTTTTCACAGAGATCGTCCTTCCATTGCCTGTTTTAGTGCTGTAACTCTGCCCTAAAAGGATTAAGATAGAAATCATGTTCTGTACTGAAGAATCATGAAGCACCTACTTGGATTTCCTTCCCAAAAAGAGCCCAGGGAGGTTAGAGATCAAACCAGCATATTTCTTGCAAGCAGCTCGTATTATCTTTGTAGCATCCAGGGTATGTCTACACAGCAACTAGACATCGGCAGCTGGCCTGTGCCAGGTGACTCAAGCTTGCGGGGCTCGGGCTGTGGGGCTGTTTCACTGTTATGTACACTTCCAGGCTCGGGGTGGAGTCTGGATTCTAGGACCCTATGAGGTGGGAAGGGTACCAGGACTCGGGCCCAACTGAGACTGGAGCCCCATTGTTCTAGACATTATAGGTATACATGTAGGAGACAATCTGTGTTCCAGTTTATAGATTGACAAGAATTATTCTAGCCACCAAGGAAGAGTGAGCACAAATCAACTCTCATATTACTAGACTATATCACAGTGTACATCTTAAAAATCAATTTATAGCAACCTGACTTATATTGTGTTCTCTTCTGCTGTTGTCAACATTTGTGTAGTGTGTATGACAGTGAATAAAAAAGAGAGTGACAGCTCAGAAAACCACTCTACTTGATCAGGGATGGAGCAGCCTACAGCCCCCTTCAAAGAAATTGAGGAAATGCATTCCATTCCCAATATGGAATTGGGAATTCAGTTTGACTTGAGCTAAAAATAAATAATTATATAAAAATTTATTCCCAGTCATGCCCTCTGTCCAAAATCATTTGCTGTTGGTTAAAAACACACATTCCAACTGCCTGCCTTCTGGTAAGCACAGCGTCAAGATTGAAGTTAACATCTTTCCGAGCCAGAGGCTCCTAAAGTTTTTGAGAGAAGCCAAACAGTTGTGGCCTCAGGCGAATTCATATGAAATCTGACATGCACAAAGCAGGCAGCCTGGCACTGAAATCTCATTAGCAATGGTTGTTTGCTGTAGCTATGACCGTAGCGTAACTCTCACTCCACTGATGTTGCAGTTAATTGGCATTTCCAGTATGGAATGATTCTCTCTTCTAGCTACTACTTAAGATAGGCTCCACTCTGTTCTCTAGGTCTGTAAATCCACTAGAAAGAAAAGCAGTACCTGTATTTTAATGTACAGTATTACATTCTGACAGTTACTAAGCTACTTTATGTCTGCATAGGAGTCTAGCTATCATACTAGGCAATAGCAAAATGTGTGTGCTGTTTAGATTATACACAAAAAATGTTGATGGAACACTACTTCTCTGAATGATTACATCAGCTATTAAACTGTGTTATCTGTTCATTTTCAATGTCTTACTTTGCAAGAAACAATGAACACATCTAAGAGATTGTGATGGATGGAGAGTGAGCAAAGCCATTCAACAGAGAGCTCCTGCCTTGGGAATGCTGGCAATATGCAGGTTATACAGAGAGCCCTCAACCCCCAGCTCTCCCTGGGGGCCTAAATTAACATCTTTAATTGATATCCCTCACTGTTAAGGAGGTGTGTGGCAGCCTCTACTGGCACACATAATGCATAACAGTGTTATTTATATACACATGATCCAATGGCTGCAGGTTAAAGCTAAACAAATTCATACTGGAAATAAGGTGTAAATTTTTAACAGGGAGGGTAAAAAATTGGAACAATTTACTAAGGGTGGATTTTCCATCAGTAACAATTTTTCAATCAAGACTGGACGTTTTTCTAAAAGATCTGCTCTAGGATATATTTTGGGGAAGTTCTTTGGCCTGTGCTGTACTGGAGATCAGACTAGATGATTACAGTGGTCCCTGCTGGCCTTGGAATCTATGAATTGTTATTCGCATGCATTGAGAAAACCTTAGCACACCAATGAAGACATTTAAAATGCAACCAATGGCCAGGTGGCAAGTGTAGCTAGTCCAGTTTATAGGATCACAACTACTTTCTGCTCCTCACTTTCCTTCTATATGAGATTATCACAACAATAAAATATGGTATACACACATAGTCAACATGTAGAATTCACTGCAGCAGGAAGCCATTGCGTCACACATGGCAACTGGATTTTTAAAAGGCCTGGATAATTTTGTAACATATACAAACTTGGTGTAATTCATTCTCAGGTTTTAGAGCATAAGATTGTCATCTCAGGGGACCAGGAAGACATGTTAGCATCCATATGCAGCCATCCACGATTGGCTAATAATCACTATTATTCTGGGCTATGGGGTTTCTCTGAAACTGCAATTATTGGGAACTGACAGAGGAGGGATACTGGACTTGATGGACCACTGGTCTGACCCACTATGGCAAACTTATGTTTTTATATACAGATTCTTCCCTTTTCCATACAAATTTTCACTTGCTCTTGTCTGAAATGCCTGTAACAATCACTCATCTATGGATAGACCCATCACAAAGCCTCCAAAACTCCCATAGAGTTGCTGCAGTCACCTCGCAGGAAAAAAAAACCATAGGGCCCTACCAAATTCATAGCTGTGAAAAACGCATCACGGACTAAGTTCTCTCTCAGCTGCACAACCGCACAGCAGACTATTAAGCGCTGTGCAGGCACTCAGGGCTGCGGTGAGGAGAGATGCTTCTTCCCCAGTCCCTGACCTGCCGTGGTGGGGAGAGGTGCCACTCCCCCGGCCCCAACCCAGCCCAGCCCCAGACCTGCCATGGATGGGGAAGAGGCGCCTATCCCACAGCCCCAGCCCCGGAGCTGCAGTGGGCAGGGAGAGGCGCCTCTCCCCTGCAGCCCAGGTGCTGCTGCAGGGAGAGAGAGCTGGGGGGAGTCCTCTCTCTGTGTAGTAGCCCCTGGGCAGCCTGCACCCCAAACCCCTCATCCCCAGCACATAACAAAATTGGTGCACATAACAAAATTCATTCCACAAATGTGTGGGAAAAATTAGAGGGAACACTGGTTACAGACTGTGCTCTCTCCCATGAAATCTGGCTATTGTAGGGGAGACCAGATTTCACAGAGTTGGGCAGCTGGAGAGCAGTGGCTGCTGGTTGGAAGCCCAGCTCTGAAGGCAGTGTTACTGTCAGCAGCAGTGCAGAAGTGAGGATGGCATGGTATAGGGTAGGATCATCAATTTTTTTTGCGGGGGGGGGCAGGGCTGGCCTTACAGGTGGGCAAGTGGGTGACTGCCAGGGACCCACGGTCCAAGGGGTGCTGTGGTCAACTACATCCATACACACAGCGAGCCCAAGGGCCCTTTAACTACCAAGCGCTGGGTCTGGAGCTGAGGAGGGGCAAGGCTGAGGGTGCCCCAGCTGGGGGCTTCTACTGTGTGCCAGGCTCCGGCTGCTAGTCCCAGATGGGCTGGGGTGGGACAGACCTTCCTCTTCGTTTGCACGGGCTGCACCTGAGGCTGGGCCAGATCCATCTCTGGGAACCAACCTCGGCTGCAGGAAGCTCCGCTGCTACTAGCTGGGAGTGCAGCTCTGAAGCAGCACCACCAGCAGCAGTGCAGAAGTAAGGGTGGCAACACCGTGACCTCCCTACACTAGCCTTGCGACCTCCCTCCCCCACAACTCCATTCTGGGCTGGACCCTCAGGGTTAAAATCCCGTGAAATTTCAGATTTAAATATCTGAAACAGTGAAATCCAATATTTTAAAAATCCTGTGACCATGAAATTGACCAAAATGGATCGTGAATTCAGTAGGGCCCTATTTATAAGGACTAAGTGCCATAGCAGCTCTATCAGCAGCAGGAATCATATTAGGGACCCTGAGAAATTGGAGGAGAAAATGGTTACTAACCTTCTGTAACTGTTGCTTTTAAGATGTGTTGCTCATGTCCATTCCATGCTAGGTTTGCATGTGCCACGTGCACAGTTGCCGGAGCTTTTTCCCTTAGTGGTATCGTAGGGCAGACCCTAGTGCCCTCTGGAGCCCTGGGCACATGTGCCAGTATAAGGGCTGCCACCGACTCTGCACCCTCTCAGTTCCTTCTTACCAATAACTCCAACAGAGGGGTAGGAGGACGAGTCATGGAAAGGTCATGAAAAACACATCTCGAAGACCAACAGTTATGAAAGGTTAGTAACCGTTTTTACTTCTTTGAGTGTTTGCTCATGACGATTCCATGCTAGGTGACTCACAAGCTGTATCCCTGGAGGTGGGCTCAGAGTTCATGGACATGCTGATTGCAATAGTGCTCTACCAACACTGGCATTGTCATGGGCCTGCTGGGTGATGGCATATAGCGGGACACGAAGGTATGAATAAACAGCCATGTTGTGGCCCTGCAGATGTCCTGGATTAGTATCTGCATGAGGAACGCTACTGATGAAGCCTGGGCTCTTGTGGAATGAGCGGTCACGAAGGCCAGAGGCTGAACTTTCGCCTGCTCATAGCAAGCTTGGATGCAGGTGGTTATCCAGGAGAAGATTTTTTTGGGATGACACCGGTAGTCTTTCATCCTGTCCGCCACAGCTACAAAAAGCTGCATAGACTTGTGGAAGAACTTAGTCCTTTTGATATAAAAGGCCAGGGCCTGTCTACAGTCTAAAGTATGTAGCCGACTTTCCCCATCGGTGCTGTGAGGCTTTGGAAAGAAGACAGGCAGAAAAATGTCCTGGTTGTTACGGAACTGCAACACCACCTTTGGTAGGAAGGCTGGGTGGGGATGCAACTGGACCTTGTCTTTGAAGAACACTGGATAAAGGGGTTCTGAAGTCAGGGCTTTGATTTCGGAAACCCTTCTGGCTGACGTAGTTGCCACTAGGAAGACAACATTCCACAAGAGGGGCAGTAGTGAACAAGATGCCAAGGTCTCAAAGAGAGGGCCTCATTTAAGTCCCATGGTGGAATCAGGTCGCGAACCTGCAGGTAGAGTCTTTCCAAACCCTGGAGGAACCTAATCGTCATCTTGTGGGAAAAGGCTGATCTGCCCTGTACTGGATGATGGAAGGCAAAGATCGCTACAAAGTAAACCTTGACCAACAACACAGCCAGCCCCTGGTGCTTCAGGTGGAGCAAATAGTCCGAGATGGACTGCAGGGAAGACCGAGATGGAGAAATATTCCGTTCAGAGGCCCAACAACTGAAACATTTCCACTTAGCCAAGTAGGTAGCCCTGGTGGAAGGTTTTCTGTTACCTAGCAAGACTTGCTGGACCTGATCCGAGCTGGCCCACTCCTCAGGGTTTAGCCACATAGAAGCCATGTCGTCAAGTGTAGGGAGGCAAGGTTTGGGAGAAGTAACTGGCCTTGGTCTTGCGAAATCAAGAGGTAGGAGCTCTAGTGGAGTTGCTACTGAGAGGTCCAGAAGCGTACCAAACCAGTGCTGGCATGATCACAATGGAGCTATCATGATATCCTTCACCTTTTCCCTCTTGATCTTTCAGAGAACCTTGTGAACCAAGAAGATCAGTGAAATGGCATACAGCAGTCTGCCCGCCCACAAGAGCAGGAAGGCATCAGACAGGAAGCCCGCTGAGCCCATGATTTGAACAGAATTGGTGGCATTTCCTGTTCTGTCTTGTGGTGAAAAGCTCCACCTAGGGAGTCCCCCACTTCTGGAAGATAGCACTGACTACCTTTGGGTGAAGAGACCACTTGTAACAAGAAGAAAAGGACCTGCTGAGGTGATTCCCATCTCCCAGGAGGTGTGCCACCTCAAGCGTGGTTCACACAGAAGTCCCACAGTCGGAGGGCCTCTTGACACAGGGCTGAGGAACAAGCTCCCCCTTGCTTGTTGATATAAAACATTGAGGCCATATTGTCCATCAAGACCTGCATGACCTTGCCAGAGAGCTGGGGAAGAATCACCTGGCAGGCCAAGCATATTGCCCTGAGTTCCCTGACGTTTATGTGCAGGGAGAGTTCTTCCTGGGACCAGAGACCCTGGGTTCTGAGTCTGCAAGGTGGGCTCCCCACCTCAGGTCTGATGCATCCAAAACCAAGGTTACTGATCGGTACAGGGCAGAGGGCAGCAAAAGGCTTTCATCACCGAACATGGGTCTATCCACCAAAACAGAGATTCTAAGACATTTGACAGAATTGCAAGAACCGAATCCAAGTGGTGTCTGCCTGGGAAGTAGACTGACGCCAGCCACATCTGTAGGGATCTGAGGCGTAGCCATGTGTACTGCATCATGTAAGTATACGCTGCCATGGGACCTAGCGGCTTGAGGCACATCTGGGCGGTTGTAAGTGGCTGAGCTGTGATGTGGGAGATTAGATCTGACATAGTTCAGAACTGGGCCTCTGGCAGGTAAGCCTTGGCCTGAGTGGAATTAAGTATTGCCCCTGTGAACTCTATTCTCTGCACTGGGACTAGTGTCGATTTCTGTTCGTTTATTAACAGGCTCAGCGCCCGACTGGTGGCCCACACTATGCCAATGCCGTGCTGAATCTGAGCTTGTGAGCAGCCTTTGATCAGCCAATTGTCAAGATCTGGGTAGATTTGCATGCCTTGACATCTCAGGTATGACTCAGGTGCACTGTTTCTTGTGCTTCTTCCTTGGCACCGGGAATGGAGAATGGTGCCAGGAAGAGCACGGTGCCGGTGGAGGACGAAGTACTCAGTGCCGATTCGGAGAGGGACGGCTTAGAGGATGGTCAGAGGGCTGCCTGCATTAGCAGAGCCTTCAGATGAATGTCTCTGTCTTTCTGAGTCCTTGGTGTGAAGCCCCTGCAGATCATACACTTCTCTTTAATGTGAGCTTCCCCGAGGCACTCTAGACAGGCCAAATGCAGGCTGCTCATAAGCATAGGCTTGTTGCAGGAGGAGCACGGCTTGAAGACCAGAGACCGGGGCATGCCCAGACCCTGGGACAACATCCCTCTATGACTGAGACAACTATCTATACTATGTACACTAAGACTAACTGGAACCTAAATTTGCTGACTACAAAAACTATAGACAATAGGTAAGGCTATGTTTTAGTCATGGGTAATTTTAGTAAAAGTCATGGACAGGTCACAGGCAGTAAACAAAAATTCACAGCCTGTGACCTGTCCATGACTTGTATTATATGTCCCTGACTAAATCTTGGGGGGACCCAGGGGTGCTCATGGGAGGGGGCGGCCCAAGAATGCTGTGGGTGCTCGGGGGGGGCAGCCACCTGGGACTCCTGCTGGTGCTGAGGGCGGGGGGTTGGTGGGGCTGTTAGGCTCCCTACCCCACTCCTTGCGGCTTCCCTGAAGTGGCTACATGTCCTTCCCTCAGCTCCTGGCTCCACCTGCTGCCCTCACTCCAAGCTGGCTCCATAGCTCCCATTGACTGGGAAACCTCACCCCTTCCTGCACCCCAACCCCCAGCTCTGAGCCCCCTCCCAAACCTAAACTCCTGCTGCTGTTTGGGGCGGAGGTGGCCCGAGACTACCCAGCAACGGCTGGTGCTGTTGGCCCAGGGGCTGCCCAAGCTGCTCGGGTGGCCCCCGGACCAGCCACACCGGCCGCTGCAGAAGTCATGTAGGTCCCGGAAAGTCATAGAATCTGTGACTTTCTGTAACCTCCGTGACAAACTTGCAGCCTTAACAACAGGTCAGAGTCCAAACCACTGTTAGGAAAGCCTTGTGAGAGCAAGAAGGTCATTCCAAGCAACCATCAAGGGCGGTAAGAAGAAACAGAGGGTGCGGATCTGGCAGTGCCCCTTATGCAGGCGCGTGTACATGGGACTCCAAGGGGCGCTAGGGCTGATCTTATGGATACCACTAAGGGAAAAATCTCCAGCAATTGTGTATGTGGCATGTGCACGCCTAGTATGGAATTGACATGAGCTAGCACTCAAAGAAGAAAGAGCAGATGCTAATAGGATGGGGGAAGATACTGGGCAAGTTGCATCGATTTGGCTTCTCTAGCTTGCTCTGTTATACATCTGGAGATGGCACATTTCACACTGAAGGTAATTTTTCTGACTGATACAGGAATTGCATACGAAAATAGTGTCCTTGTTAAGTGTGCCCTGCTAACTTTATTGATTCTCCTGTTCTTCCTCTCTCTGCAGCACAAGGGATACAGTTTTCTCAAGTGCAAGACTTCTCAGCCAGTGGGTCATAACCAGGAGGGGGATTGCGAGGGGGCTCCTGCTAGGTCACACCCCACTGACTAAAGAGAAAAAAAAAGATCAAAAATTCTTTGTTTGCAAAGACCCAGTGGGGGAGCTGGGATAGGAAAGGAAGGAAGCAGTTTGCTCCCTCCTTGCTCTTCTGCTGCCTCTATGACCCCGTGTTTGCCCTAAGATTGGGAGGGAATGGAGCATGTCTACACTTGCCGGGGAGCGATGCTGCTGCGATCGATGCACTAGGGGTCAATTTAGCGGGTCTAGTTGTGATAAAGCGGGAAAGTTCTTAATGGTTTCTCTGAATATTGTGTGGGTGCCTCAGTTTCCCCTATGCAGTTCTTAAGTATCTAGGTGGTGGGATAAGGGTGTGTGATTGTTGCAGAGCCCTAGAGGGGCTGGACAGAGAATGGCCGACACCCTGTCTCCTGGCAACTGATGGCTTGGGCCCCTCTCCTCTGCAAAGGTGCCAACTGAACGTGTTGGAGAACAAAGAGATCAGGTGACCTGCTGGCCTGGGAAAGAGACAAAGGCTGGAAGAGGAGCTGGGGGGAGACTGCTGGAGACAGTTTCAGTTTTGGAGCTGGCTGGGGAAATGGAGGGAGGGCCAGATGGGCCTCTGGCTTCCCTGCCCCCAAAGATGGACCTGACTGAGGGGTCCTGGTCTCTGTACTCTCAAGCTCTGTTTTAGACCATGTTCCTGTCATCTAATATACCTTCTGTTTTACTGGCTGGCTGAGAGTCACAGCTGACTGTGGAATTGGGGTGCAGGACCCTCTGGCTTTCCCAGGATCCCCGCCTGTGAGGACTTGCTGTGGGAAGTGCACAGTGTGGAAGGGGATGCTGAGTACTCCGAGGTCAGACCCAGGAAGGTGGAAGCTGTGTGAGCTTTTTGTCCTGGAGACAGTCTGCTCACAGAGAGGAGGCTCCTCCAGAGTCCTGACTGGCTTCGTAGGGAGTAGTTCCAGAGCATCGCCCGGTGACTCTGTGACACTAGTGGAGACCCATTAAATCAACCGCAGAGCACTTTCCCGTCGACTCCGGTATTCCACCGGAACGAGAAGAGTAAGGTAAGTCAAGGGGAGAGCATCTCTCATCGACGCAGCACAGTGAAGACACTGCAGAAAGTCAACCGAAGCTACGTCAACTCCGGGTACATTATTCATGTACCTAGAGCAGCGTAACTTAGGTCGACTTACCGCAGCAGTGTAGACAAAGCCTCAGTGTAAGTGCCTCCCACCCTTCCTGCCCACACAGCGCTTGGCTCTGTGAGAAGTGCTGCTCTGGGAGGCTATGGAGGGCTGTGGGAAGTGGATAGGTTATAGCTAAAAGTCATGGAAGCTTGTCATGAAGTCATGAAGCTTATTTGTATATATGGCATTTTTTAGATCCATGGCTAAATAGTGCTGAAGAAATACAAAGTATATATAAGAAGCAGACAGTCCCTGCTGTTTTCCACACTGCTGCAGTTAGAGCAAGTTAGGAGGTGATAATCCAAAGAAACTCAAATGGAGCAGGCAATCAGATACCTTATGGTACATCAAATAAGAATGAGCAGATCAGTTCAGACTAAAAGATTGACCAAACCTTTGCCCTGGCTCTCCATCCTGTGCCTTAATCTTTTTATCTTTCCCAAGCAAGCTCTTAATATATCCTATACCACATTAATTATGGTGGAGCTGAGGAGAATATCTCCCTGGCCACCTGTTCTTGGTGTAGCAAGAACAATCTCCAATGACTCTCGCAGCGTAAGTACAGTATCACCTGCACAGCTTGCTCTCCTTTAGCTCCCAGCTCATGTCTCGGCAGTCATTCTCAGTTGTCTGGATCTCTTGCTTTGGCCTTCTGGCTGGTTCCAGTGTGCAGTATGCTGAAAGGGTTCTAGCTGCCTGCTTTAATAATCTCACCTAGTCTCTGTGACTAGGTGAATCTATGAACACGTTGTAGGTTCGTATTCCTGAGAGGCCACACCTTCTGAATTTCTCCCCACGCAGGAACATTTGGTTAATAACTTTCAGTATGAAATCTGTCACCAGACCCCTTGTTTCCTTCTCTCTGGGGTCTTTGTACCGACCCATCTCACATACTCCCCTTCTGGCCCACTCCCATGCCACTTTCAGTTCATTATCCATGTTCAGACTCTGTTGAGTTCTCTCTGCTTTATACTTGAGAGTTCCTTCCTTTTTAATCTCCATGGACAATTTTTCTTGTCCTTGTGTTTCAGCTGTCTCACTGATTTCCTGTTGTCTTGTCTTCTCTTTAGGTAGCCTATGAGTCCATCAACCTTCTCCCCTGAAATGGTAACAAGCTTATACCTGTGGCAGAGTAAGTCATCCCAGACTTAGTGATGGAAGGTCAGCCCTGAGGTAGTCTTCTAAATAAAATGCCTTTGTGGATTACAAATTTATGTTCATCTTTCAGAACTTGAGTTACCATTAGACAACGTGTGGCTCTCCTGATTGCTAATCATTCCTGGATCATAATTCACCTCTGTTCCCTGCCACCTTCAAAGCTAAAATCTCCTCCTCTACTCTGGTGTCTGCTCTTTCCTACTTTATTCTTTTCCCCTTTGTTACAGCCTCAGTCTCTTTTGACAAATTCCCCATGGATGAAGTTTCTTGTCTACTGTTTTCACTCACTTTTAATAACCCCTCAGGCTTTGCACTATTTTCTCTTCCTCAGGCACTCTGCTATTTGCCAGTCTGCAAAGATCTGGATTCCATGCAAGGCTTAGCTCTGTTCCCTGACTTACACTCACTCATATGACTGCCCTGATTCCCCTTCATTTCACAGAGCTCCCAGCCACAGTTTACGTTCAGCTTCCCACCCTGAGCCCCACTGGATTCTTAAGGTCCCAGGCTGCTTCACATACAGATATGATTTGTATAGATTGCTTGGTGCTCAGGTTGTAGTACTCAAGCCAGTTCCAAATGAAAACATACCTGGATTTTTTTGAGTTTAGCTAAAACCATCTAAACTTGTGCCTGCTCTTTTCCTCAGGGGGAACTTAAAAAGAACCCAATAAAAGCACACAAACCACTCTCAGTGGACAATTAATTGTGTAGGGTTCAGAAAATGTCCACAGATCAGTAGGCATTGGAACACCAACATGATTAAGTCTCTCGTACAAACTTCAGGCTGCTGCTAACAGAATCTGTGCGACAGATCAAGATGGAGTCCTGTTATAGTTCTTCTCTACAGCCATATAATATCCTGCTTTTCAAAACTTTAAACTGTTTTGTTTTTCTTTTAAGATAGTATTTAAGGAAACAGACAAGAGCCTACTTGATGACCATGGTACAGAACAGTGCTCAAAGGCAGCAGCATCCCAGCTAATGATGCTTGTGTACAGTCTCAGGAAACTGGATTCTCATCTCTCTCTCACTAAGGAACCAGAATGGGGAAGTAGACAAGAAAAACGACTGTTTGTGGAGTGATGTGATAGGCAGAAGTAGAGAACTTGCTAGCTGAGGGGGTTGGGGCTATCATCTTAAGCAGAGGAAGACAGTTGAACAGTCAGGCTGCCAGCCAGCTGTACAAATGAGCAGAAGACCTTGTTTCAGCCTGAGTGGTCCTAGGCTGGGAGTGTTACCAAGAACCTAACTGTTCCTCTCATCACTTTATTTTATTTCTCTTTTACAGCAATATTTACAGGCAAGTACAGAGGTAAAATACCTACATAGGTCTGCAAGTTGTGTGTGGAATAATACCTAGCTTATATGTAGTGCTCTTCAGGAGTAGACTTCAAGTACTTGATGTAGTAATGCAACCACACACAGCTATTTGATACACTCTGCAGTCCACAAGTATGTGTGCAATTTTTGTAAACAGTACATGAGAATTTGGTACAGAATAAGTCCAGCGTTATTTATTTATTCAGTGTCTAAATGGGAGATTAACATCTTTCTTGGTATACAACAGTAATTTTAGCACTTTGTCATTGTCCACATCTTTTTTTCTTGTACTTTCCAAGTAGCTCACTGAGCAGTGATCTGTTCTATATCTTGTGTTCTGTTTAGTCACATGTTACTGGCAGTGTTTTCTCTGAGCCATGCTATATTGGTGTTATGAATACAAATATACTGAATAAACAGCTCTCTTTGCTTTGCATCCTCTACATGGATTCACCTGATTATTTCCTATTGGAAGCCTCTCCAGGATGATTAGGAGGTGGTGGCAGTTATGTATCTCAGGGATATATCTCCCAAAATGATTGTACAGCAATCTGAAATTTTGCTTCTTTCTTTTATATGCTGCACCTTGTCTATTCAGTGCTATTCTGAGTTACACATGATTTATTTTCATACTCAGACATGGATTTCTGTATCTATCTAATCTATTCCAGAGTGATAGGAATATCAACCTTTTAAAATAAAAATCTGACCTTTCATGGCTGTATTTTTTGAATGACACTAAAAGTGTAGATCTTAGTTTAGGTTTTTTTCTATCTAACCGTGGTCTTCCGGGACACGCGAGGGGTTCAGTATGTGTTGTCAAGAAAGTCTTAACAGCAAATATCTTTATGCACTTCCAGATAGCTAAAGTGGTTGATGCATATATTAAAAGACTCGAGACTGGATTTGTACTTTAATCTGTATGGTATCTTTAGAGGACTAATTTCAATGGGGAAGTCGTGTCCCCTGGCTTGTCAACATGAAACTTATATTTGATTCCCTTCTTTTCTCCCCTTTCCCAGCTGAACATAGAAATGTGTCCAGAGATCAGAACAAGTTCGCTAGGAATATCAGTGGTAGCAGTTTGGAAAAGGAGCAGAAGTCTTAAGGGACATTCATCTTAAAAGTTTTTACTCTACCTACCAAGATTAGTAGAATTTATGATAGTTTGTCTGAGTATTTATGGTTCAGTTCAATATTCATTCCAAGATAGCAGAATCCTACCTTTTTGTATGTATACAACTGAAGAACCCACCTGGGAAGAGATGTCCTCTTATTATGTCTTTTATCTTTGATCCTAAACTGCTGTACCGCAAAACCTCTATTTAATCTAGTCTTAGGCTTTTCCTCAGCAAAGGCTGCTGATTTTGCCAATCTGCATGTTGTGGGTTTAAAGCCTCACAGGGACAAAGATAAAGCCAGGAAACTCATTGCACTTGCAACTGAAACCTAGAGCTCATCACAATTGAAACAGATTTTCACTTCAGACCTAGTACCTGCTACTTAGCTACATTACTCTCCTTGAAAGTCTTATTTTAATGTAGAATTGTAATTATTCCCTTTGCAACAATAAAAAAAGAAAGGAAAAAGAAAAGCAATAAGAAATTAATGCATAAAATCAGATTAAAAATTTGAATTTTCTATGAGAGGAGCCTGGGGACAGGTGTGGATGCTTTCACTGAGTATAATATATTTCCATTATAATTATAACACTGACAGAGACAGGATTAATCAGAGATCATGCTCCAGCACTTCACTGGGTTTCTGCTATTTACCATCTTCCTGGTGAGTTTTATGTAAAAGAAGTTTTGTAGGCAGTCAAAAAGTGAAATTAAATTGAAAATTAATACAAATGAAATGGTAAGACTGAGAAGTACAGCATATAAAAAAGGAAATCCCAGAAAGTTACATTCTCTACAGAAGTGTTAACAGAGCCAGCTGAACCTCACAGTAGCATATTAAAGAGAATCATGGCTAAAGAGGAATAAAATATATGACAGATGTGCAACATGGACATTTCTACAGCATGTTCACTTGATCCTTTCATATTTCCTGACCTGAATGCTTGCCTCTTTCTTTTTTAGAAGAGATGAAAGCCGGGTAGAGAAAAGCACTGCTATCACTTCAGCAATGCTGCCTTAACTGAGGTGGCCTTCAGCTGTTAAGGAGCCCTTAAGAGTGCCTTAATACCAAAGCAGTTCAGAGACCCCAACTGTTCTAAACCACTTTAGCTTTGAGGTGACCTACAAAACCTAACAGAAAGGGTTCTGACATACATGCAGACATGGGCTGTGTAAAGGAAAATGACCAGGTATTTGGTTTTATGCTTTAAAAACAAACATATTATTAAACAGAACATAGCATTAAAGATCTCAGCTGCTAGTTAAGAAATGTCTGGAGAAGTTCCAGCTTTTCTATAGTTGTGGATGGCTCTGACTATAGGGGCCATATTCTGACACAAAGATACTTCAAATTTGCTCATTCTCTCGTGCTCCTTCCTTCCTTCTCTTAACCACATCTACCAGATAATATTCCAGTCACTCCCCCCCAACCCAAGTCTCTCTACATTCAGCTACCATGCAACTTGACTTCACCCTTGTGGTGGATCTCAGCATCATAGAATCATAGAATCATAGAATATCAGGGTTGGAAGGGACCCCTGAAGGTCATCTAGTCCAACCCCCTGCTCGAAGCAGGACCAATTCCCAGTTAAATCATCCCAGCCAGGGCTTTGTCAAGCCTGACCTTAAAAACTTCCAAGGAAGGAGATTCCACCACCTCCCTAGGCAACGCATTCCAGTGTTTCACCACCCTCTTAGTGAAAAGGTTTTTCCTAATATCCAATCTAAACCTCCCCCACTGCAACTTGAGACCATTACTCCTCGTTCTGTCATCTGCTACCATTGAGAACAGTCTAGAGCCATCCTCTTTGGAACCCCCTTTCAGGTAGTTGAAAGCAGCTATCAAATCCCCCCTCATTCTTCTCTTCTGCAGGCTAAACAATCCCAGCTCCCTCAGCCTCTCCTCATAAGTCATGTGTTCTAGACCCCTAATCATTTTTGTTGCCCTTCGCTGGACTCTCTCCAATTTATCCACATCCTTCTTGTAGTGTGGGGCCCAAAACTGGACACAGTACTCCAGATGAGGCCTCACCAATGTCGAATAGAGGGGGACGATCACGTCCCTCGATCTGCTCGCTATGCCCCTACTTATATATCCCAAAATGCCATTGGCCTTCTTGGCAACAAGGGCACACGGCTGACTCATATCCAGCTTCTCGTCCACTCTCACCCCTAGATCCTTTTCCGCAGAACTGCTGCCTAGCCATTCGGTCCCTAGTCTGTAGCGGTGCATTGGATTCTTCCGTCCTAAGTGCAGGACCCTGCACTTATCCTTATTGAACCTCATCAGATTTCTTTTGGCCCAATCCTCCAATTTGTCTAGGTCCTTCTGTATCCTATCCCTCCCCTCCAGCGTATCTACCACTCCTCCCAGTTTAGTATCGTCCGCAAATTTGCTGAGAGTGCAATCCACACCATCCTCCAGATCATTTATGAAGATATTGAACAAAACCGGCCCCAGGACCGACCCTTGGGGCACTCCACTTGACACCGGCTGCCAACTAGACATGGAGCCATTGATCACTACCCGTTGAGCCCGACAATCTAGCCAGCTTTCTACCCACCTTATAGTGCATTCATCCAGCCCATACTTCCTTAACTTGCTGACAAGAATACTGTGGGAGACCGTGTCAAAAGCTTTGCTAAAGTCAAGAAACAATACATCCACTGCTTTCCCTTCATCCACAGAACCAGTAATCTCATCATAAAAGGCAATTAGATTAGTCAGGCATGACCTTCCCTTGGTGAATCCATGCTGGCTGTTCCTGATCACTTTCCTCTCATGCAAGTACTTCAGGATTGATTCTTTGAGGACCTGCTCCATGATTTTTCTGGGGACTGAGGTGAGGCTGACTGGCCTGTAGTTCCCAGGATCCTCCTTCTTCCCTTTTTTAAAGATTGGCACTACATTAGCCTTTTTCCAGTCATCCGGGACTTCCCCGGTTCGCCACGAGTTTTCAAAGATAATGGCCAATGGCTCTGCAATCACAGCCGCCAATTCCTTCAGCACTCTCGGATGCAACTCGTCCGGCCCCATGGACTTGTGCACCTTCTTTTCCCGCAGCTAAGAATCTGGGATTTCTTTCTGAGCCTCATTCTATCTTTTTTCCCTCTGCTCCTCTAGGTAAGCACACAAGTCAGCCAAGAGAATCGGCCCATCTCACCTCTTCTCATCCTAACTCTCCCTCAGGAGATGAATATTGCCTCCTAAGAAATCCTGGGTATTCTCTCCCTCAGGCAGTGAGGCATGGGTGTATGAAGAACAATTCTGAAACGTTACATTGTGCATATGTGATCAGAAAAATGGAAAAAGATACTTCACAGTTTGCTTCTGTGATACCACATTGTCTGCTCCTACCAGACAATGTTTGTTTCAAAGTTTGTTTGTTTTTTGAGGTCAAGTATATTATCAATTTGAAAGAGAGCCAGTACCACTGTTTTTGATGCATACCAAGAGGCTGCTGAAAAAGTCAAGGTTTAAAGTAATTTTTTTAAATTCAGAATTTCTTGAAATGCTGTTCTACTCCAAAAAGCAAATGCAAAAATGGCATAATTTGATCTCAATTATGTCTATATCAAATGTGCTTATTTTATAAGTAAGAATGCTTCACCTGTGACAGGCTTGCAAAAAACTCAATTTGGGATGTATCACCGTCAAACTAAGATCATTCCTTTTAGCACATTATTAGTAATAAAGCTTCTACAGGCCAAATTAAGACTTTAGCTATACATGTCTATCATCCTCAAATTACATCAGGCCCTTGATTACACTCATGCAAACCCACTGGTCTTGATTCCAATTTAATTACACCTTTGTGAATCAAGAGTGACTTCAATTAAATCAATAGAATCACACCTCTGTATAATGGATGTGAGATCAGAATCAGGCCCCTTCTCTTCAAAGTATGCCCTACATGATACCTGTGCAACCTGTTGCCTTCAGTGGGTTTGTATAGTTATAAGTGACTGAAACTTACTAAAGCATTTTGTTGATTACCAAAAAGAAATAGAATCCACCTTGTTTTCTTAGGGCTTGCCTACATGGGAAAGTTTTACCGGTTCTACATAGTTACATAGGTATAACCCCTATGTGGACATACTAATTCTGGCTATTTTCAGTTTAGTTTAAACTCATTCCCAAACAACATAAATTAAACGGAAAAAAGCCACTCTTATACCAGAATTAGAGTGTTCACATAGGTGTGTGTGTGTGTGTGCTATATAACCGAAGAATTATATCAGTTTAAATTCACACCGTATATAATACTGAACACATATGCCCATGTAGACAAGGCCTTTGCTGATTTGCCTCAACAGTACTGGGAGTAAAGCAGTAAAAACATACTTTTGTCATTACAATCAACAGATCTGGCTCTGAAACCACAAAGGAAACAGTTCTGGTGAATAAAAAGAATTTTTATACTGTAGCATTACAGAGTAGAAAAAAATTTGGACTGATTTTTTTCTTCGATGAGGACTATGAACAAACCATGGCTTTACACATACCATCTGCCATTGAAGCATGTAAGAACTAAAAACACCACGTTTGTTTGTTTAGTCTGATTGATTTAAAAATGTGTTAATGTGGAGCACATTGCTCACTGTAATCTACTTCATTCCTATACAAGTTTGGAAGTATACTAAATTCAGAGCTTAAACTTGACAACTGACCTTTCAGAATTAAATACTTAGTCCATGTGGTAGTAAAATTAATCCACTGCACACTCTGGCTAATCCATTTTATTTTCTGCTCTTGGAACATACTAAAAAAGGACTTATAAACCAAGTAACTGTTTTCTTGACCGGTTTACATATTGCTTATGATTATGCAGATTGTTTCCAGAAGCACAGAAAAATGACGCTAATGCCACATCAGATCTACGTTAACAGCAAGAACAGTCACAAACAAAAGGGCCACCCTATAATTTTAAAGAACTGCTCAGAGTTCCATTTCTACAGCTGGCTATAAATATTTTGAAGACAAAACAGAAACTGATTTTCATAAAAAAAAAAATTTGAGGAAAAATGTTACCACTTTCTTTGAAACAATTTTTTTCTTTTGGTTAGAAAAGGTGACGGAACCACCCCTGATTCAAAAGATCATTCCTCTTCCAAAATTTCACCAATATCTTCATATACTTAAAAACAGTCCAACACTGCCACATGGTGGCCAGGAATGGGCACTGTTCATTGTGAAATAGTGTTGAGTAATGGAAGTGATAACATCTATCCGAGAAAAAAACACGTTAAATATCTAGTCCATGAATAACCACAGCCATAAATAAAAAGAAAAATGAACTCTGAAAACAGAGTCTTTATGAAGGAAATATAATTCATCTAGCAACAGGCCCATGTAAGAAAAATAATTTAAGAAATTTTGTGATTAAGTCTTTAGCAGTGTTGTTACCCTTGCCCCCAGGAAAGCAGTTTTCACCCACACATTTTTCAGTACAGCATGTACTTGCCAACAAGCAATATTTAAGTGTATCTAAAAAGTCTAGGACCATTTATTTCATTTTATTGTTTTTAACGGCAGAAGCTTTTAAACAATGTAACACTATGGCATGAGAGAATTTTTCTTCCTGGAGTTCAGGAAGTCATAGAAATTTAATTTTAAAATTCTCTTTTACATAGACTTTTTGATTGATGCCTTTTTCACACTGAAGAGATAAGCTTCATAGATAATGTTTAAGAAGTTGTCATCATTCTGAAAAACAAAATAAATAAGACTTGTTACTGGAAGATCACAGTTCTCAAGCTAAAAGATTCTGAATTCTTTACATTTCAAGGTCTAATTAATTTTCAACCATAACATCCCAGTCAAAATTGGCACTAGCAGGGAGTTTTCATCATCAAACACACAAAAACAGAACACAAAACCCAAACACGTTGTTACCTCCAGCTAAAAGCTTTAACAACATTTTTGCACACATTGGCAGCATAAGAAAAGGGGGAATTCTCTTATCTCTTTTAGAAGAGTTGAAGACACGGAAAACAGGAAATTTTGTAAATTCATGATAGCGTTGGCTGGGTGAAAGTCTTCCTGTTCCTACACTAAATTCCATGCAGTCAAATTGCTGCACCTGCACTGAATGCCATTGGCCTTAATGGTCTTAATCTGCACTGGTTCCTCCACCCATGCACTCTTAAATAGCTGGCTGATTCTTGATCACCTGCTTAGGGTCTAACTGATCCTCATATGTGGAGTTGGGAAGGAATTTTCCCTCAAGTCAGACTGTCAGTGATCTTGGGGGTTTGAGCCTTCCTCTGCATCATGGGATATGGGTCATTTGCTGGGATCATCCGGGTATCTCTATCAATCAATTCCCAGCCACTGCAAGGGTCTCAGTCACTGGTGCAACTTGGTCCCTCCTGTTGTCTGCCTGTAGCACATAATAATTTAGTCTCCAAAAGGCTGTAGGCTTTGTTCTAATTTCAGTTGCTAGTTTAGCAGATGCTGGGTGGTGTTGGTGACCTGTGATATACAGGCGGTCAGACTAGATGATCTGGTGGTCCCTTTTGGCTTTGAACTCTATGACTCTTTAGGATAGTAGTTCTCAAACTTTTTCCACTCTGCAGACCATTTTGCACTAAAATATTTTTCCATGGACCATCTCCCTTCCCAAAACTGCAATATGCCACACTGACTGGTTCTCAAAATGGTTCATTTTGCAGACCACCAGGATTTTGCACACTACAATTTCAGAACTACTGCTTCCAAACCTGACAGCCTGGCAGAGTGGAGGAACAGAACTCAAATTACGAGGGAATGAACCAACCCATGCACGAGCATAGGAGGATAACTAAAATTAGGACATTCCTTGGGGAAAGTCAGAAGCATATGAAATTGATGATGCAAATCAGGAGACAACGGGTATGAAGCTGCCATCCAGTATCAAATGCAGAGTGTTTTAAACAGCAAATAATTTCCAAGCAACCCAATTAATTTTTATAGACACTGGGAAGAACCTGCCCATGTGTACATTTTGCAGACAAAGCTTCAAAGAGTAAAATGCATGATACTTGGGACAGAACATAACTGTGTTCACACTCTACATATGATTGCAATAATCTTTGTACGAAGTATCCCTTGAAAGGTATCATTTGAAAACTCAATTTGCTGATATATAATATAGTATGGTAAAATGCATGTAGCAACGTTATATGTGAAGTTATAAACATAAGCTGAAATCATGACTAAAAGTATGTTTTCCAGATAAGTCTGAGGAGTGGCCAAACCAGTTCCTCAGAGACAAAGGGCAAGCTGATGCCTCAGCCAGGTGTAAACAAGGCTGATGGACCATTACCTGCTAAGTGGCCATTCTTTGGCAGGAAAGTGGGCAGAGGCAAAAATCTACATGTTAGCAAAAGAACATCATGGAGTTTCCTTCCACAAAGATTGCCTGTCCCCTTGCTCCCACCTGGAAATGTTTTTCAAGTGGGGGACTGAAAATATAAAAAGCAGGGGCAGATACCACAAGATACCTCCCTCACTCCCCCTGCCCATCATATTCATTGCACCTGAAGAGACAAAGGAAACAACTGGGGACTCTGGGGGAGGGGTTTTGTCCTAAAGAGTTTGGTCAGTAAGACTGCTGAAAGCATGTGCTGAGGAAACTTTGAATCTAACGTAGTTTGTTAAGTTAGGCACCAGTTGTGTTTTCTCTTTATTTTTGTTGTAATAATTTCTGACTTTTATGGGGCTTGGGCTGTCATCCCCCCTGGTTATTTTTAGTAAAAGTCACAAACAGATCACGCAACCTGTTTATTGCTCACAACCCGTCCGTGATTTTTACTAAAAATAACCATGACAAAACCTTAACCTTATTTATAAACACACTCTGCATTCCATTATACAAATTAGGTGGACTGATCCTATAATTCTCCAGGTTCTCTTTGTTTCCCTTTTTAGAGATAAGTATTATATTTGCCCTTCTCCAGCCCTCTGGACTTCACCTGTCCTCCATGAGTTCTTGAAGATAATTGCTAACGGTTCTCAGATTGCTTTAGCTAGTTCCTTAAATACCCTAGGATGAGAACCATTAGGCCCTACAAGCTTCAATACATGTAACTTATCTAAATATTCTTTTCCTATTTTGCATTCCTTCCTCCTTGTTAATGTTAATTGTTTTGAGTATCTGATCCTCTAACATTTTTAGAGATGACTGAAGCAAAATACTCATTAAACACCTCAGCCTTCTTGAGGTCATCAGTTATTAGCTCACCTTCCCTGCTAAGTTTCAGAGTGGTAGCCGTGTTAGTCTGAATCAGCAAAAACAAAAAGAAGTACTTGTGGCACCTTAGAGACTAAAATTTTATTTGAGCATAAGCTTTTGTGGGCTAAAACCCACTTCATCAGATGCATGGAGTGGAAAATACAGTAGGAACATGAACACACACACACGAAAAGATGAGAGTTGCCTTACCAATTCTAATGAGACAATTCAATTAAAGTGGGCTATTATTAGCTGTGATTTTTCCTCCTGCTGATAATAGCCCACTTTAATTGAATTGTCTCGTTAGAATTGGTAAGGCAACCCCCATCTTTTTGTGTACTCTGTATATCTATCTATCTCTTCCTACTGTATTTTCCACTCCATGCATCTGATGAAGTGGGTTTTAGCCCATGAAAGCTTATGCCCAAATAAATTTGTTAGTCTCTAAGGTGCCACAAATAACCCTTGTTGTTCTTCCCTGCTAAGTAGAGGGTCTACACTTATGTAGGCAAGTAGCCTGGGCTTAGAAATTGGAACCCAAGACCTGTCCCTCTTTATTCCTTATAAATTATGTATATTTACCTTTGGCATTTACCACATCCCCTTTAAAACCACTCTTTCTAGTATCCATAGAATTTGAAGATAGGAAGGATCCCCAAAGAGTACTCATTCTACCCTGTGACAAATACAGGATTGTTTTCTACATAATATTCCTGCGTGTTTTGTCAAGCCTATATCTGAGTAACTCAAGCTGGAAAACTACACTTAACGGACCTTGTTAAAATATTTTCTGGATATTTATCCTTCGTTTTTACTTGCTCATCTTCATCCCATTATTCCTTATTCCTACTTGAACTTCTCCTGTCCTCAACATGGATATCTTTTAAGGATTTCCAAAGTATTGCCACTGAGATGCTCATCTTTTAGCTAAACTACATACATGTAAGTAGTTTTCACCTTTAAACCAATTCCTGTAAGCCCTTAACATCCTTGTTCTCTCCCCTGAATCCCCTCAAATTTATTATCATTCTTGAACTGTTGCACCCTGAACTGCATACATTAATCAAAACACCGTTAAACCAAAACTGTAGCAAGAGGGACTGTTATCTCCTTAGCCAATGATTTAGTGCTTCTTTACTATACAGCCAGAAATAGTACAACTCACAGTGGACATTTTAGTTTACTAATCTATCATTCAGACTGGTGGATGGCACCACTTATCCATCAGAGGTATTTAAATCAAAATGGAAAGGAGGGATACAAGCAAAGGGGGAATGTTTCTGATTCTTTACCTGGATCAGGTGTAAAAGAGTTTCCTGCAGCTGCATCTTGGTCAATGAGTTGCTGTTTACGCAAGATGACTCTGGATTCTGCATAGGAAGGAGAAGGCTAGCTGAATTGGCAGCAGATTCTTGATTTGCTGGTGGTAAGCACCCACTTTCACTTGCCTTTGGTGGAGCAAGTGTGGACTGTGTGAACAGCATGGGGGACATCAGCAGTGCAGGAGTCACAGTAGCAGGAATGCGCTGAGGTGAGATGACCTGCCCATACACAGATTAATAAAAAATGGAAGCATTTAAGCAATGTGTATATTCACTAAGAATACAGGGGTAAGAGGACTCCAGGCTGAAAGAGATTCACAAGAGCAGATGCGCAGGGATACACGGAGGAAAAAGAGTATCTGGGGCCCAAAACCACCCATCCAATTCAAGATCACAGTACTGAATCTCAAGTGTAATAAGTCTATATAAGCAGCAAATTACTTAAATATAAAATCATCTTATTATAAAAGTTAAACTATTATAAATACTAGCACTGTAGAAGAATGACAAACTGCAACATTTGATGTCCTTCTTATAAGGATGGTCCTTACATGTCCTCCAGTTTGGGTTTTGAGAATATGCTTGCTAATATGAGAGTGTACTTTAATAAATATTTTGAACTTAATAGTGCTGTATAGTACTTTTCATCTATAGCTCTCAAAATACTTTGCGGGGTATGCATCCTCATTTTACAGATAGGAAAACAGGAACAGAAGGTTATGTGACTTGCCCAAAGTTCCATAATGAGTTGTTGGCAGAGTCAGGAACAGAATCTAGTTTTGACTTCCTGGCCCAGGCTCAATGCACTAGACTAAAAAAACCTTTAAAGAAAAAGAGAACATCTTTACCAGAAACCTAGATGCTAATATGATTCTGTCAGTGTTCCCTTAATTTTAGTCTAAGTAGGGAGGCACATACTGATTTGAAAGTAGATTGTGAGCCTGCAGAGTTTTATCCTTTTAATTTTGGGGTATATTTAGAACTATTAAATGTGGAGCACCCCACGATGCTGGTAGGAATTAGATAATGTGACAAGTGCTCTCTAAATGTTTGCCACAAAGCTGTAGTAATGGACCTTAATTCTAATCTGTAGCTTTCCTCACTGCTCAAGTATCTGGCGTTATTTGAGAGGCTCCCCAGGGGGGGAGCAATATTGTCATGATTGTTTTTTTTTTTTTTTTTATATGGACAAACATCCATAGTAGCATCTTCTAAAGCTCTATGTAATCTTGAAAGTTTGTATCTCTCAACAACAGAAGTAGGTCCAGTAAAAGATATTACCTCACTCACATTGTGTCTCGAATATCCTGGGACCAACATGATAACAACAAAACAAATATTTACTGTTATTTTATCTAAACTATTTGGGCACTATTTACCATAGTAGGCAGTCACTCAAAAGAGTGAGAGAGAGAGAAAAGGACTAAGTTCTCAAGCTACTTTGTGATGGTAAATTTACAGGAGCAGAAAAACTTTCTAAAAGGATCTGTGGATATGAAAAAGCATGCAAAATGTATACTGTGCCAATGCCTCTCACTAACTGCACTGTTGTTTCTCTGCTTTTCAAAGCCAGATAGCTTTTAAAAAAAACTATTTACCTGCAATTGCTATTCCCCCACAATCATAACAGAAGAAGCAAGTCTGTGTTCCCTGCATGGTAATGGCAGGTCTCCCCAAACTCATTGTGTGGCTGCTGACAGCCAACAGGGAAGGTGGTACATTCATGTCTGTGCTTGGAACACTGGTGGCCCCTAGTGTTACTTATTAGTGGTTCTGTTCTAACAAAATGACTAATGCTGGCAGGGATGTTTCTAGCTAAAATAAAAGTAATATGCTTCTACAGAATTTGGATTCAGTGTCAGGTTCTTAAAAAATCCAAGATACCACTTTGCTGTATACAATCTGAGGAATAAGAATCTGTAACAGAAGTTTAGAGGTAGTATGTTGTGCTTTTAATAGCATGGACTTATTCTAGTCATAAGCAAATATACAATGTAGTTTAGTAGGCATTACTTAAGAATTATTTGTTTTTCATGGAGAGGAACTGCTTTTCACTAGTATACGTAAAACAGAGGCTCAGTGTGTAAGCAACCCTGCCATGTACTGGTGACTGAGCAAGCTAATATTTGGCTAATGCAATACCTAAGTGATCCTCACACCTAAAATATTTGTCTCAGGATAAGAATAGAAAATATATGTACCTATTTCTTGTAAATGAAGTCTTAAATTTTCTGTGTAACACATTTAAAAATTTGTTGTTAACAAATGAGATTCTACATGTTCATAAATTCTAGCATTTAAGTAGCTTCCTCACACGCGGAGGACAGTCTCCTTCAACACAAAGGAGACTTTTTTCAGTTTAGCTATTTAGCTCAGACATTTTCAGTTACCCAAGTGATAAAATTTATCCAATGGCTTCTGAACTTCCATTGGAAATGTCAGAGGTTAATTCTAGTACTATTATTGTAATCTCTGTAGTACCTCCTGCAACTTTCTTTGAGTGTGATTACTATGGCTTGAAGGTACTAAAGAATCTTTGGTAATAGAGTAATTTCAGATAAAACACCTTTGAGATGATCTCTTAAGCTAGCAGGTGTGTAGGTGCCAAATTCAACATTGCCAATGTAGGACACTCAGGGCATGTCTACACTTACTAGTAAATCGACACCACTGCAATTGATGCAGTGAGTGTTGATTTAGCGGTTCTGGTGAAGACATGCTAAACCGATGGAAGAGCACTTCCCCGAGAAGCATAAGAGAAGTCAACGGGAGAAGCTCTCCCATCGACACAGCACAGTGTAGCCACCACAGAAATGGATCTAACTACGTCAACTTCATTTACGTTATTCACATAACTGAAGTTGCGTAAGTCAGATCGATTTACCGCAGTAGTGTAGACCAGCGCTCAGTCTATTTTGACACTACTTTGCCAGTCAGCCATTTCTCTTATCTTTGAATAATTCCTCATAAGGACACAAATCACCTTCCTAAAAATGTTGCTAACGACTTTTTTTCTGAATTTAACCTGAGTTGCTTGTTCATTCAACATGCACTGATTTATCTCTAGCTTCACCACATCAAGACTTAAGTCTCTGACTCACCATCAGCACAACAGGAGTTTAGTTTGTCAGTTGTATAGCACTGCAATAGGACAACAAGAAAAAATATGCTGCTTTGAAACAAAGTATTTACTTAAATGTCTCTGTTTAGTATTCAGCAATGCTGTTAGCAGCTGGATAACATGGCACTTGGTGAATTTTTGTTATATTTTTTGAGCTGAGAAATGTACTGGAATTCTTGTAATGTAAATTGGGGCCTACTATCACACATTAGCTGCTTAGAATTCCATATATGTATCAAATGAGTCTCTTAGACCATTAGTAGTTAGAGTACGTGTTATGGACTTCTGGACATTTTTAGCAAGTATCACTTAGGGCTAAAAACATTTCACATAAAAATGTCTCCGCAAATTCCAGATGTAGCTGTTGCCAAGATTTTGTTGGTTAAAACCAGGGTAACAAACATGGTTTTGTTGCCATGCTCTTCTAGACAACTGGTGCACTCTTCTGCTGTTGATTACATCTGAAATTCAAACCCTGGATGCCAAATTTATCTGCAGCCTAGTTATTATTGCTGTTCAGAAACTCCCTTTCTTAAATATTTGTGATTGCAGGTTAATTATTACCCAAGTACCTCATCTGGTATGAAAGAATCTTTTGTGACTGGAAAGTTCATTCCACTATGAGGTAAATGTTTCTAGGCATTTTCATGAACTGGCCTGTCATACCTTAAAAAAGTGTCTTTCCAAGTTTAATTCAGAAATTATGGTATTTTTCAAATGTATTAAATGTTTTATTTGTGACAAATAAAATATACCAGTTGTACCACCACTGAGTACAACCACCACTGCAAAATACCACATTTATGCAGATAGAAATAACGCCCTATATTGAAAGTGTGTAACTGATTTACGGCTGGTCTAAGAAGTGGGGTAAGTGATCTATTGTAAATAGAATACATTATTTGTATAATGTCAAGGCTACGGTAGGTATTCTTATGATCGTGGCATAAATTCATGAAAACACTTAAGCATGTATTTAAGACCATCCCTGTTCAGAACAGATTCTTAAATTCCATTAGGGATCAATGCTTTCCCATTGGGAATTAAACATGCTTACTTGTTGCCTTTAATATGGATACTTTCCTGAATCAGTCTAGCACTAGGCTGAGTGCATCCTTTGTAGACTTGGGCATAACTCTGTTCAGCTTCTACTATTTTTCCCGGCAACTAGTCTTTCCTTTCCATATGGGAGTTGAAAGTTCTTATGTCATATGGAGATACATCACAAGCCAATTTAAAACTGGGTTTGTAATGTGTCAGGACTGTTGAGAAAATGCAAGCTATAGTCTCTCCTCATCATTGAAGAATCTTATCTGTTCCTTAAATACCCTTTGTCTTTTTTTCCCAATAATGAAGATATTGTTGAGACAGCATTCTATTCCTGGCAGACATCATAAAATTTGCTTTACTGTCCTTTGATCTGTAGTAGGAGCAGATACCATACCAAATGATAAACAATTATAAGGAACAGACTTTTCGGTGCATTTATTGTCAGGATCTGCTTTGACTAATCTTGCATCAGCATGTAAAATGTATTTGTGCCAAACCTATTTCATTGAAATGTTTATTCGCTGGACAGGTGGCAAACAAGTCTTCAGTCTACAGCAGTGGTTCCCAAACTTTAACAACCTGTGAACCCCTTTCACTAAAATGTCAAGTCCTGCGAACCCCCTCCTAAAAATGAATATTTCCAGGGATTTTCTCCTTTACCTGAGTATAAACTATAAAAGCAGTGATCTTGGAAATATAAAATTTGTTTTTATGACATGCTTATTACACACTATTTATTATTAATTATTTATCATTACAGTATTTTTATTACATTATGAAAACGGCAACACTCTTCCAAGATCTCACTTTCATGGCTTGTATCACTTTGAATAAGCCTGTTATAAAGACAATGCTCCTATGTTTCACCAAGGAGTATCAGATATGAAACAGCATGAAGGTATTTAAGAAGCCAACTCAAAGAGTTCCTCCTACACAAGCATTCAGGTCTTGAGCTGTCCAGGCAAACAACGCACATTACAACAAGCTTAAACTTGTTCTTCATAATAATTTTAAAAACAATACTAGCTGCCTATTTAAATTAAAAAACAGCCAAAAATATCCACCTCCCTTTCTATTTCTTATAAGGAGTCTTGAAGTTTAAATCTCTTCTCTGTGATAGATATGCTTGCTTTGATCTGCTTAGCCCTTGGAAGTCCACGGGCTCTGGGCTGCTGGCCCCGTGCTGCCTGGGGTTCCTAGGGACAGCTCCGTCCGCCATTAGGAATTTTTTTCCCCGAGAACCCCCTGTAACATTTCACGAACCCCAGTATGGGAACCACTGGTCTATAGTAAAGAATACTGAGACACATTGAGAGGGATTGACCCTGATTTTAAAGTCTCTACAGATTTTTACCTTCCCATCTTTTTCAATAATAGGTATAACTGGCTTGGCCAAGTCACTGAATTCTATAGGAAATCCTGTTCTAACTAGCCTTTCTAAGTTTATGTCTACTCTCTGACCCAATGGAATGGAATAGGTCATGCCTTACAGAATCTAGGTTGTTAGTGGTACTAATGATTAATCAGATCTTAATCATGTTTATAGTCTGTAATAGGTCTTTTCAACAACGCTGAATGTTTCAAAGGTAGTACACTAGTGGTTGTTGGTGTCTCAGCCAATAAAGCCATCTCCTGTCAGTCAATATGAATCTTCTTGAGTAATGCTCTGCCAAGCAAGGTGCGATTGGAATTATAATAATTGTTGTTGCATTTTATGCACATTTACAGTTGTAATCTCTGGAATGACTTTCCCCTGTACATATTTTTGCTCTCAGCTATTGTTTCTCTTTGAATTCTTCTAGTAAAATTACTAAGATTATGAACCCAGTATCAAGTTCCATTCTGAACGGTTGTCCTTTCCAACTCAGGTTTTACCCAGATATAATTACTGCTTTTTTGCCCTTTTCAAACACATGCAAAATGAGGTCACTATCACTCTTATCAATATCAATCTCTTTTTCTGAGATGTCTTATATTTTTGCTATTTCCTATTAGTACAAACTGGTTTATAATGTTTAGCTTGACCCTTGACTATTTTCTAGGTTGGAATAGCTCGTTTTTGCCATGCTGTGTACACATTTCATAGTGAGACAACTTCTCACACTTATAGCATGCAATTTCCCTCACCCAGTGAAAACAAAAGCAGTTACTGTGACTTAGTTACTAACAAAAAGGTAACCAATTAGGAAATGGATAGATAATAAGAGATAATACCATAACGCCACTATATAATCCCATGATATGGCCACACCTTGAATACTGTGTACAGTTCTGGTCTCCCCATCTCAAAAATAATATATTAGAATTGGAAAAGGTACAGAGAAGGGCAACAAAAATTATTAATGGTATGGAACAGATTCCTTATAAGGAGAGATTAATAAGACTGGGACTTTTCACCTTGTAAAAGAGATGACTAAGGGGGGAGATCTGATAGAAGTCTATAAAATCACAAATGGTGTGTAAAAAGCGAAGAAGTGTTCTTTACTTCTTCATATAACACAAGAACTGGGGTCACCCAATGAAGTTAATAGGCAGCAGGTTTAAAACAAACAAAAGGAGGTACTTCTTCACACAATGCATAATCAGCCTGTGGAACTTGTTGCCAGGGGATGTTGTGAAGGTCAAAACTATAATGGGGTTTAAAAAAAGATTAGATCTGTTCATAAAGGATAGGTCCATCAATGGCTATTAGCCAAGATGGTCAAGAATGCAACCCCATACTCTGGCTGTCCCTAGCCTCTGACTGCCCAAAGCTGGGAGTGGACAACAGGAGATGGATCACTTAACGACTGTCTGTTCTGTTTGTTCCCCCTGAAGAACCTGGCATTGGCTATTGTTGAAAGACAGGATCCTGGGCTAGATGGACCACTGGTCTGGCCCAATATGGCCATTCTTATGTTCTGTTTTTATTCATTAGGACTGAGGCCAAGTCAACACTACAGACTTGTATCAGTATAACTAAGTCACTCAGGGGTGTGAAAAATCAACACCCCTGAGCAATGCAGTTATATCAACCTAACCTTCCAGTGTATACAGTGCTATATCAACAAGAGATCTTCTCACATCGCCATAGCTACCACTTCTCAAGGAGGTGGATTAACTATGCTGACAGGAGAAGCTCTCCTATTGGTGTAGTACCTTCTTCACTAAAGTGCTACAGCAGGCCAGCTGCACTGGTACAGCTCCGCTGCTGTAGCGCTGTATGTGAAGACAAGCCCTTAGTTATGTCACCGCAAATAGTAATCTCCACTGGTGGCTAAGTCAAAATTCACCTTTGTAAGCAATTGTTTCTGCAAAATTTCACTGACTAACCCACAGAAAACATGACCATACAAAGAATTACCCAAATGAATCCCAAAGTTTGGAAATTTTCAGCTCTTACCAGTGGGTTTAGTGACAAATGTGGCTTCAGATTGCTGGCTAGTTGATTAAAGAATTTTGATCAACTTGATTAAAGTTGATTAAAGAATTTTGTTTCAGACTTCTCCGAGTAGCAAGACTCTCTAAAGTAAAAAGGGATGGTTATGGCTAGTCTGGTAAAGTGAGGAAAGTCAAGAAGAGTGTGCCCATATTTGAGTGAGTTGGGAAAATAAAGTTAGTAACTTTTTTCTTCTCAGTATTCACAAATTTGGAGCATTTCTGAAGAGTTTTCTGGCTCTTCAAAGTAACATCCTTACTCACAGCTTCTGGACTTCATTCACCAGAACTGTAAAGCAATCAGCTTTCCAGTGGGGCTGCTAGGTTCCAGCACAATTAAAGGCCTTCCAGACTATCAGTTAACAAAGAAGCCAAGAGGGTCTTTAGATGCTCACCCTGGAACTGGACTTTTTGTGAGGACATTTGAGCGTGGAAGCCATTACAACGAAGCTAAACTAGCTGTGGTTCTGCTCCGGCAACAAGGATAGCAGTAATAGTCAACTATAATGTGACATTTTGTAACCACACTTGTGGTGGTTCTTGAAACACCATAGGAATAGTACAGTTCCTCAAGTTTCTTGAATTTTCTAAGGCACCAAAGCCAGACAGTTCCATGAAGCACAATCACCAACATTCAGGTTTAGTTTTTTGAAAGATAAAAAGAGACACTAGAAATATTTTTCAATAAAAACACTGATATAAAAAGTAGAAAATTGTTGAATGACTACAAGTAGCTGTTATGGCACAAGAAAATCAGATTAGCAATGTAGGGAACTGCCTCATCCTTAGTGGCTAAAAAAGAATGGACTGTTACTTAATTAAGGGAATCAGAGAAATCATGCTGATGGAACACAGACCTAGATAGAGTATTATTTGAAGATGTTCAGAAAGAAAAGAAAATCAAAATTACAATGTTAAATACAAGAACCAGTGATTAGTCCTACCAGGTCCCCTACAGAGGCAGTAACCAACTTCTTCATTGTCACATCACATTGGTGGGATTCACTGGTCCTGTTCTAAAGCTTTTTATGTTTTGATCTGTTCTGGCTTTAGCTCCTATATGAACGTGAAGAAACGCTTCCATACATTGTTTAAATTCATGTACAAGGGGCACTTTGGGCACGGGGAATGCTGACTCATTTTGATTCTGAATCACATGTAGGAGACACTCATCTGACTAGAACTTGAAAACAATGACACAAAGCCAGTAATTAGGTATATATCTTAAGTGCGTAAGAAAAATCTATGCCTGAAGCATCTATGGTTATTAGTGATCTGGAAAGATCAGACCCGTCAGTATTTACATTACTAAAGCTAGGGAAATCAGGACTTCTTAATGTTGGCATAGGAGCATTGCTTCTGTTGAGACTAACTTGGATATGGCTCACAGACCCCAGCAGTACAAGAGCAAAATAAAATGAAAATGAGTCTGATGGCCTGAGATTTGTTGGGGTAGGGGAGAAATAATGGGAATTAGAGAACCGTCTTATAAAACTGAATTCTGTTGCACTGCAGCTCAAAAGATTCCTAGATACCTTCCCCACAAGCATTAGTTCCTTAAATCACGTTTACCTGAAAGAGAGGGCTCTGCTTTTGTGCACCTGATGTCTTGTCTATCCAGGAGTCCAAAGGTTTTAGAGTGTTGGTGTTCTGAGTAACTACAGGAAACTTAGCTGCCAAGGTAGGTCTGCTGGACACATGTAACTGTTGCTCCTGTTGCACTATCTGGAGTTTTTTCAGTAACTCTTGGGGTGAAATCACTCCAGAATTGGTTGATTGGTTGCCAGAGAGGGAAAGTGGCTGTCTAGGAACTTTGGACTGTTCTTTACCAATGGTCTGAGGCCCTAAAGTCTGGGTTGGAAGAGAGCCATTGAAATATACCAGATGTGGCTGGGTCATGTTATTTATCTGTGCTGCTGATGCTGTAGCAGCAGAAGTCCTGCTGAAGATTGAAGCTGTTGAACTTACAGTACCTGTTGCACTTGGGTCCATTTTGGTCACTGATCCTGACTGTCCCTGCAGTTTCTGTAACAAGCTTTGAGTGCCAGCTGTGTCCTGGGCTGGATGAGATGCTACAATACCATGAGAAGTCACAGGCTGGAAGAGTCCAGTGAAAACCTCTCCTATGGAGCGGACATTGCCGTTTTCACACAGTCGATTCTCAGGAAGCTCAGAGAGTGGATGAAGGTCTGTCCCACGCACCATAAGTTTTTGAATAGCTGGGCAAAGCTGCTTCTCTGCTGAGGGTGAATGTCTGCTAGGTTCCTCATAGGACAGCGAACGCACTACCCTCTGCCTGACAGAAAGATTAAGTTGGTGCTTTTTCTGTGACTGTTCTGGGAGATCTTGGTAAATGGTAGGATTTTCTTGTTTTCCAAACAGTGCTGTCAAAGATAAGTGTTGTGGTTCGGAGTCCATGTTCTGCGAGGAAAAAGAGAATAAGTGAACATAGTTTGTCTGCACTAGAAGCTACATTAACTGTCTGAAGTGTTACCTTGCAGTATCTAAGAAACAGCCAAGACAATTGACCCATACTTCCTCCTCTCAAGAGGATTATTTAATGATTCTGTCATGTGGGAGGAAAGGATTTTTAAACAGCCTTGAAACTCCTCGTCTGGGAGAAAAATGCTACCTCCAGAAAAAAGGTACCTACTTCACTTTCAATGCCTAGAGTGAAGGGTCTCCTCTTACGGTCACTAATAAAATATTAGAAAAGCTCAAAAAGGTCATGAAGGGGAAGAAAGGAACCTTCTGTCCTTGTGGGAAGTAGTGTCACTTTCTGTCTCTCTCCTTACCATGGCAGAATGGATGTAGCTTGCTGGACTTTGCATTGTGATGTATTTTTAAGTTGTATGAAAGGCATCTATCATGTATGGAAAGGCAATTGTACACATTTAAATTAATAAATGAATAATAAAATAAGCCCTGTTCCACTGGCTAGTTGGGGGTCTGCCTGCAACCACAACAACATTCCTGAATTGAGAGATCAATTGTTTTTGCTTAAATCAGCATACAACATCTATGTTTTAAATAACCTAATTTTATACAGAAAAGCTATTTTTTGTAAAGAGATATTAATTTTGCATTAAGACCATCCCATTTACCCTAATTCCACTTCACATTATTGTACTATTTGATCAACGCAAGCATCCTCCCGTGCCTGATATGTTATGGCAGCACTAGTCAGAGTGCAAATTAAAGTGTACCTTGCCTTGCTGAGGTATTTGTTGGTGCTGAGTTTCACTGGGCTTCACTGGTATTGGTTTGATCAGGTTGGGGTTGTCATAGATAGCAGAGGAACTGGTCATTTGTTTTGGCTCTGAACAGGTCTTACACTGCAACAGAAATAAAACATATTTTGGAATGAAAGAAACTACCATTTTCTTAAGGGATGTTCTCCCCTAACTTTGAATCATAAAATCCCAAACTGGTTAAATCTTCAAGAAATACCACCATTTGCAAGACTGACAACTGATTGTGATAAATGAGGATACTGAATAGAAGTCAATCTCATTGGCTAGAAACGTTAGCATATGTAAGTTTACAGACTCAAGACCACAATGCTTTGTATGTGAGCCTTTAAAAAAGAAAAAAATCCCAATTCCCTTCCTCATCTTTTCCTTTTCCTGTACTTAAGGCAAAACCAACCTGGCACCTTAGAGACCAGACCACAGCTACAG
The DNA here is from genome assembly GCF_965152235.1 of Eretmochelys imbricata. Classification (NCBI taxonomy): domain Eukaryota; kingdom Metazoa; phylum Chordata; order Testudines; family Cheloniidae; genus Eretmochelys; species Eretmochelys imbricata. The sequence continues at coordinate 249,215,022 of NC_135572.1, read as the reverse complement.
GTTTTCTGTCAGTAAACAGATAGTTCTGTTATGGCTTGTAAGTAGTTTAGGTACCTGAAGGATTTATATGCATATATATTTATAGGCTATCAACAGGCACCTCTTACATATTTTACATTAGTACTTTCATAACGTCATAATTTCAACTTGCCTGGCATATATAGCTCTATTGAGAGACAATTGCCACCCTCAAAAAAGCATAAGCCTTGCAATTCAACACGTATTTCTTTTTCTCTAATGCTCCTGTGTGGATTACTGCTGGTTTTAAAAAAGGAAGAGGAAAAAGAAGAAAAGGAATTGGAGAGAAGATTAGAGCACACGAGCGTGTCAGTTTGAAAGTTGGTATCCTATGGTTTTTCCACTGAAAATTACATGGAACAAAGTTTAGAGATGGCCTATAAAAATAATGTTTATTTTGGCCATACAATAAATCACTTTGTTTACTATTTTTACAAGTTTCTGTTTTTTTAAAAAACAGGGTTGTAAGGGAGGACGATATTTTAAATCTTTTTTTCTAGGGTTGAGGGTTATACTTGCTGATCTCCTCTAGATAACGGTCTCATGCCATTGACAGTCAGATAACAGTATAGTTTATACACACTTAAAATCTTAAGGAAAAAAATTAAAGTATTTGATTGGTTAGCATTTGAGAGTCAATATGTTCACTTGTTAAATACTGATATGTTAACTGGTATTCTTATCTCAAAAAGGATAGGGCAGAAGCAGAGGAGGATTCAGAGATGCTTGACAAAAATGATTAGCAGTATGGAAAGACTAAAATATGAAGAGAAACTGGGAATATTTAGTTTAGTGAAGGCGCAAAGAAGAGGAAACATGCTGGAGGTATACAAAATAATGAATAGTACAGAAAAAGTAAATCAAATGCTTTTCTTTACCCTCTCATAATTGACTAACAACAAATAGAAATTTGATAAAAGGAAATTATGCACTGTCTAAAGAAAGAAGTATTAGCCCGTGGAACTCTGATACAAGATACTACTGCGACCAACAGATAAGCAGGATTCACAGAAGGATTAAATATTTGTACTAATAACAAGAACAAGTTAATTAGACACAACAAACAAAAATGCGGAGGAGCTATAAATCCTCAAGCTTCAGAACATAAACCAAACTCTAACTGATGAATGTTAGGAAAAAGCTTTCCTTATGTCCAGGTCATTCTTTAATTGTTCACTTTCGGCTTTTGCACCTTCCTCTGAGGCATCTGGTTCTATGCATTGCTGGAAATAGAATACTGGAACAGATGGACAACAAGTCTGATACAGTATGGCAATTCCTATGTAATTACTACAACAATTGGGCTCTTAGGCCTTTGGTGTTCAGAGACCATTGCCTATCATGCTGACCCAAGTCTTACTGTTTCGTTGTACTCCCCCATGTGTCTATATCCATGTACTGGCTCTTGTCTTAGAATGTAAGCTCCTTAGGGTGGGGACCATCTTTTCATTCTGTGTCTATCCAGTGCCTCGCACTGTGGGGTCCTGGACATGGCAAGGGCTCCTAGGTACTATGGTACTACTAAAGAAATGACTGGGTGGTCTTGGTAGCAGACGTAAACCTGGCAGGATTCAAAGGACTGATCATAAGCCAGAATAGCTACCAAACAGTTAAAAATAAACTTGAGAGATATACAAGGTAGAGTGGACTGAAAACTATCCAGTGCATCCATTTCTAATACACCTATCAACACGGGAAAACTAATGAGAAAGAGAGGGACAGATTGGTTCAATGACTGCATGAGGAGGCCAATAAAGAAGATCTTGAGGGCCGTTAGAGAAGGCAGCATATTTATGTCCTGGTTCTATGGAATGCTATGCTTGAGGGAACTGCCATAACTGCCAACTACTTCTCAAAAATAGTTTAGTGGCTGTGTGGCCAGGCATGTAACTCCTAAAATGGTGCTCAGGGGAGGAAATGTCATGAAGGAGAACCAAAGTTCAATTCATACACCTGGGCTCCTGCTGTTTTGCTTCAACCTCTGGCTCAGATGCTGCCTTCAGCACTGGTTTTTGGAGGCACAAACACAGACATGCCAAAAGGGTTGCTAGCAGCGAAGTGGAAAACGTTATTTCAGTTCTTGAATCTTCCTTCATGCTGTGCCCATCTGGCATAAGGTCAGCAACTGCTTCAAGCAACAGAACTGGGAAACTATGACAACCAAAAAGTAAACTTTGCCCTGAAAGGAGAACTGCAAAGCAAAAATGGAACTTGAGTTAACCATAAAATGCTGTACTGAATGCCCTCTGGCTAGGCTGGATGGGCAGCATTCAGCACAGAGAGCTACATAAGCTAACCTGCTACAGTTTTTTCCCCTCGTTGTGAAAACCTGTTAGTATACACTAGTTCACTGAAGATGTCTGGGGTATCTCAAATGTCAGAAGTCTTGTCAATCCAAATACAGTGATATTTGATGGCACATAATGGTGAATTTTAGGAGCTCTTCAAATGAACTAGGAAGTACCAAGAGGATTTTGCAGAGGGCAAGAGAAACTTCTTAAAAAATTAGTTTATATTGATTTCCACGCTCAATGCCCCAAGGCCTGGTTAATGGAACCTTCTGTCCTGGTGGGAAGTAGTGTCAGGAACCTTTAGTGCCAGGGCAGAAATCTGGGCTTAACTGAAGTTTCACTCTTGCTTTGCAGTTGCCCTTTAAAACCAGTTACATATGGATGGCTTAGAAAGACAACATCAGAACAACAATTTGAAGATCCAGTATGGAAGAGGGAAGTGTGTGCCAATAACATTAAAATAGGTATTTGTGTTAAGAAAAGTTTCCTTTGCATTAACCAACACCAAACAGCATATGTCACTGTGTTGTTTATTCACCTAGCTTTGTTAGATCCCTCTGGAGTTCCTTCACCTTTAGATTTGTGCATGCAGCATCCACACGGGGAGTTACAGCGCAGCACTTTGATGCACACTGCTATTCTCACCCCCTTAGTCTGAGCTGCCTGGCAATGTAGACATGGTCTTAAGTCCTACGTCACTTCGGCTCTTTGGAGAATTTTACCACTGGACTTAAATGAAAGAAAACAGACCTCTTGAATGCACTGAAACCTGCTTGTTTATCTTTTCTGTTCCTACTCTATGGCTCACGAGGCTTCCATTATCCTTCCGAATCACAGATGATGCAGAAGGCTTAATAAGCAGACTTGACAAGCTGATTTCAGCACAATCATTGGCTTGAGACATAAGCTGGAAAGAAAGCGTAATAGTCATGAAGTGGCCAAAAATCACGGTAGTTGTGAAGTATAGTGGCCTTGAGGCCTGGGTGTCATTTGCTATGAGGCAAGGGGGATAGCTGCCTCCCCCAGACCTTGGTTTGCCTTCCTCCTCTGACTTTTCATAGGTCTATATGCTCCATTATGTCTTTCACTTTTTGCCCCTTCCCTGAACTCTGCAGGATATAATATATCCTATAACAATGTTGTGGATGCTGATGCAACTTTGACCCCTCCTCCTGAAATTTTCTGAAACGATACCCCTGATTTAATGTAAAAATAAATCTGTGTGTCACAATTTGTCCCGCTCCTCTTTTCCTAATTTTATGTTACTAAGGACACTGTCATGAAAACATGATCTCTAGTCTGTACCAGGTCAGCTATTCCTGCTGCGTATGCCCCAGCTGAAGGCAAAGTGCTCTGTTGCAGAATATTTCCTTGGCAACCAATTATGATGCCACAAACATAGGATTATGTGGGGCATAAGAAGCAGCAGCAAATTTACAAAATATTCCAAGATTTTGTTTGCACACATATCTCTGAACAAAATATTTTTGTATTTCTCTTCCTCTATATCCTACTACATACATTTATATGTATAAAGGGAGAGGGAGAGAATTACCTCTATCATGTATTCATCACCAAGGTATCTGAGCACAAGCCTCATGTTTTTCTAGATTTTCCAGAAGGTACCATTATAGTTCTTTCAATAGTGGCTATTCAAATTAGTTGTAAACACTTTATTGTATATGAAGCAAAAAAGTTTTGATCCAAGCCTAGGTACCAATTCAGGATTAAATTATACCAACAAGTCTTCTTTTTGTTGTCTGTTTAAAGCATTAAACCCACCTCTTACACAGAACAGGTCTCAAGATGCTGGCTTCAAAAGCAGCTGTGCCACAAGAAACAAAGCCTACACTTCATGGGAGCTGAGAAAATTCACTACAGCCCTGCTTAAAATCTTATTAGTAACCACATTTCACAAAAGAAATAAAATCACCTTTCTTTAAATTGCTTGTGTTAAAAAAATATATATATTCCCAGACCCAAAACTCTTATATGTTATGAGCTCATTATTCAACGGTGCTGCATATGAAAGATAGGAAACAGCAGCAGGATCCAATGGAGGCTCTGAAATAGTTTACACCATTGATATAAATAATTGAAATGATTAGACTTTTATTCTGAAAGGTAAAACATTCTGGGCTGCTCAGTAATAAAAAGAAGAAAATTAATTAATCCATTAGTTACTTAGGTGTCTTAGAAACTCCAGAACACAGAGGAAGCATGTGGGATCGAATTATGCTAGGTTTCAAATCTTTTCATTTCCATCCATCAATGACTAAACTACATCTCACCAACTACATTTAAAAACAGTTACTTACATGCTAGAGGTCTTCTCAGCCAAAACTAACGTGAGCAAAAGACATTAGATAGTTGTCAAAGAGACTGAGAATAACTTCCCAGCAGCTAGAAGCCACCATGTCATCCACACCAAAGAAGTTACAGCTCTTAGGCACCAATGAATATGCAAGGAGAATGTGAGATTCATGTGTCAAAATCAAAGTCACTAAAATGTATCCCATAAGCTCACATGACTTAGATAATACTTAATTCTGCTGTAAGTGCAGAGGACTAGACTAGATGACCTCTCAAGGTCCCCTCCAGTCAGGGGTGAAAGTGAGCTGGTATGGCCAGTACTGTGTACCGGTAAGAACCCGCACCGGCCCATACCCAGCCCACATTAAAGTGCTGCCGCGGCAGCGTTTTAATGTCCCTGCCCCTTTTGCCTCCCCTGTCGGCGGCCCTGCTGGTAGGGTCCATACCAGCAGGGCCACTGACGGAGGGTGGGGGGGAAGGGGCGGCAATGTTAAAGCGCTGCTGCAGCAAAGGACCCAGAAGCGTTTTAACGTTCCTGCCCCTTTTGGCCCCCCCGGCCGCCAACAGGGGGAGTGGGGGGGCCAAAGGGAGCAGCTGCCCAGGGGCCAGCGATTTAAAAGGGCCCGGGGCTCCGGACGCTGCTACTCCTATGGCAGCAGCGGCATCCGGAGCCCCAGGCCCTTTAAATCAACACGGAAGCCCTGGGCAGCGCAGGCCAGCCAGACTGGAAAGGCTGGCTGGGGGATGCTAACCCCCCAGCCCCGCCCCTTCCACCCGAGGCCCCGCCCCATACCAGTAAGTGGCCTCAGTTACTTTCACCCCTGCCTCCAGTCCTATGATTCTGTGATCACTTAATAATACCCCCACAGAAAACCAAAAATCCCTATATGTATTATTTTCCTTGGAAGATACTGATTCACAAACATGAAATTGTTTTGCATGTTTTGTCAGGGAAAACCACATCGGGCATACTGCTCCAACACCCTGCAATTATTTGGTGTTTGCAAAGTAATTTTGCAAAAAGAACATAAATCCATTAGAAGACAAAATGACAAGAGGTGGAGTCATGTTATCATGGCCCAAAGGAAATTTTACACAGAAGAAACCTCACCTTGGTATATTCATCTTTGGCCTTGGTAAGCATCCGTAAGATATCCACTTCCTTGCTATCACCAGAGCTCTGGATCATTGGAGAGGCTCCTGCTCCAGCCCCCTGCTGCGCTTTGAATTGCTCCTGCTGAGTTAGACTGGAAGTGAGGAGTAAAGTGGGAATCCATAAGGCAGAAATAAATGAAAATATCAAGTTCAATCACAATTATTTTTAATCATTAAACAAAACTCTAGAAGTTTATATATTTTTGCAGTCTATATAAAAGGATGGCTTGACTGGGGACAAGATGAAGTTTCCTCCAAATTCTGTGCATAAAGACTTGAATTTCTGAAACTCAATCACAGGTTCCACAGTCAGAAGGTACAGGGAATTTATTGTGTTATTTAGTTCTGGCTGGTGGTGGGAGGTGGGGAACAGACACAATTCAGTCATTAACTTGTAGTAAATGACCAATTTCCTGCCCCAGCTGTTTTATAATTGTAGCAGAATGCTGAGAGTTCTAGCACACAGCCCCTTGGCTGAGCTACAGGGTATTTTTTAATCTATATGAAATGCTGTTATTATAAACCACTACAAATGGTTTCCAATAGCATGAATCCTCTGAAAACTAGTCTTTATTGTAGTAAATTACCAGTTTGAGAGTACCTAATTACCATCAACTGCAACTTGAGCTAGTTAACTAACATTAGTTGTTAAAAGCCCAGGTTTCCTAGGGATCATTGCTTATTTCCGTAAATTGTTTTTCTATCAACTATTTCTTGGGTCACAATTTAGCCACTTCAGTGCGGTAGGAAATGCAGTGATGATCTTTTTTTGCTGTCTTATAAACCTCTGTATTTCTTGCTCTAGTATGTCTACTAGTGCTGCAGTGTAGACATACCCTAAGACCTCAAAAACTTTGATTACAACATTTTATCAAAAATTAAGCACCTCCAACCCCTTCCCCATCAAAAAAAAACAAACAAACAAATGTTGCCAAAAAGCAGGCATATAGCAGAGTAAAGGAGCCAGCCATTAGATATAGAGCAGTAAGCAGAGAAGGGATGGGCTCTGCCAGCACTGGACTCTTAAAGAAAGCAGTGAAAAAGCTAGGTGAGTGGACATCAGTAATACTATCAGAAACGAAATGTTGCACAGAATATATATGGCTTTATGTGAGGTGTTTGATCTCTGATTTGATTGTATAAACACTGAAAATTGTTTTATTAAGCAAATAAATATATTGAAGTCAGAGCTAATTAAGACCTTGCCTTACGTTTCAGAAAAATGACAAAGAACTTAATCTTCCACATTTTGTTAAAAAAGGGAGAAACAGAAGGAGTTCAAGGTTAACATGGAAAGGACATTTAAAAATACAGAAAAAAACTGCAGGCATCCTTTATGAATGCCCCCTCCCCCCACTTAACCCCCTTTCTTGCACACCTGTAACGGTAATTCCTTTTAAAACTATAGGTCCCCAAAAAGAGGGGGGAAATTATCCATTCTAACCCTAATGTAGTACTTTTTCATTGAGCCACTCTCCGAAATAGATCTGTTAGGTTTTAGAGAATAAATCAGATGACCCATTACATTCTGATATAGTTTGAGAGATACTGAATTATGTAAAGGTATTGTATTCTGTGTACACATTTATTTTTAAATACATATTCTGTGATGTGTGACACAAGCTTATTTTCAACAAGTCCAGTATAAATGGGGTTAATATTCAAAGGAGTAATACCATCCAAGCAATATAATGTGCATGTATATACAGACGTACATACACATAAAGAGCACAAAAATCTTGTTTACTCATCATCACTTACTTTTTCATGAGCTCTGCAATTCTTTGGCATTCTTCCTTATCATAAAACCAAATTCCATAAATGGACACTGTAAATGCACATCAAACACAAACTATGAGCACCTTCTCATACATAGTATTCCACCTGACAGCAACTCTCTTTGGAGTGTATAGTTAAAGGTGACTTGCAAAGGATTTTTTTTTTTTTTTTAAAGAAACATTTTAAAAGATTTTTTTTTCCTGATTACAGATATGTCAACTCTGGTCTTCCCTGATTTTGCCGGAGGATTTATTGGATATCTCAGAGACTGTACATTGCTAGCTCTCAAGCCTGCACTGAGGGCGTGGGAGTGTGGAATCCTTTTCTCCACAATGTTAGTTATTGGAGTTAAACAGTTCTCAATAAAAAACAAATTCTTCTTCTCTTCTCAAATTACTTGACTTTCATTTGTTTAGCTTTTGTCATGTCATTATTTTACTAGATCTCACTTATCAGTGTATTACAGGTAGACAGAACCTGAATTAGTAATGCAACAAACAAGCGAAAAAAATGTTTAAAAAACAAGAACAACTTTGCAGACTCTTCTTACATACTATACAAAGGAAAAGCATAACCCCAATTTTCCCCCTTTGCAGGTCACCTTTAATGTTGCCCATTACCACTCCTCCCTCTCCCCAAAAAGTAGCAAATTATATACTAGAAGATGCAACCAACCCCAGGACTGGAAAATACAGTCTAGTCCACAAACATAACTTCCTGCAGCCTTTCCTAGCAGCCGATTTAAATGTACTGATAATAAAAAATTCTCAAAACATCCAGGCTTATGCCCTGTCCACAGCAGTAATGAAACCACAATGACTGCAATAAACAGAGTTGTAGCTAGCACGACTTTCTTGTTCAGTGCAAAACAAGAAGTTTTCCAATCAGAAACATGCTACATAACTGAATGTACCTAGTGGGGTACAGCTGTAACAATGTTTGGCTGTCAAGAGTCTCAGAAAGGAGCTCCTGTCCAGGCAGATCAGGGAAACTGTGCTAACTGTAACCTTATTACAATATAGTTATTGCTGCCATGGTCAGCACAGTTGGGACAGGGCCTTATTTGAAAGGGATGGAAATGAAAATAGAAGACAGCATTTTAACACATTCAGACTGTTAATTAAACTCATTGTCATGTGTCCTGTAACTCTCTCTGTATTATGGTGACCCAGCGCGATCACTCCTTCTATTCTACACATCTATTTCCACAGCTTAATTGTGGAATGAAAACTTGGCATAGGAGGTTTAAGCTGGAAAGGCCTTTGTTAACATTTGAAAAGAAAATTAGTTTACAGCTGTTTGTAAGGAACAGAAGTGCAATGAGCCCTCCATCCTATTTCCCCTCAAATTTTCAGCCATTTGTTATTTGCAAGTCACTTGTATAACTAAAAAAGGACTGAAGTTAAATTTTCCAAAAGATTATATTTAAATATGCTTTAATCACAATGCTCTGGCAGTGTGGGGGGAGGAGGACACAAAATAAATAGGCAATGAACTGCACATTTTAAAACTATATATGGTGCATATCATCATTAATTTTCAGAGTAGAGTCATGATGATTTTATTACTTGTCTAAATAAGACATTTTATACCAGAGGCTGTGATGGTTCCAAAACTCATGTATAAATATGTAACAGAGCTGTTGGTGTGAATTGTGCCAATAATGAACATCCTCTACAGAAAAGAAAATTAAACTTTAAAACCTACATTTAAAAACACTGAGTTTATAACACAAACCACTAAATGTCAGGAATGTTAAACTGCAAATCTTTAAAACTAAACATGGGATCTATTTTTAGGATCCCTAATTACTAACAGAGTATGCATAAACTCAAAAACTAAACATCCTTTTTTATACCAAATATTTGAAAAATTCATTGTTCTGTTAGGTCCTGTTTACACTACGAACAGTACAATAACTGAATCCTCCAATACAATACAGTAGAGGAAAGACGTGATTAAAATACAGTTAAAACTGAACACTGTTTTAAAGAGTTTTAACAAACCATTTTAAATGCTCTGCAAAGTCCCATCTACCCAGTCATGTCCAACTTGTATTTCAATTGTGCCAAGGTGCTCCGTCCTTAAATGGGTCCCTAGTATGGGACTGGTCATAGTGTAAGACCATAGTTGCCTGCCATATCTTTAGTCAAAAATCTTTATTCCGCCTCCTATTGCTGGTATTATCATAAACTGCTAAATCAGGTGTTTGTGTGACTGAGTTTTAGGGTTTTGATTTGTTTTTTTAAGAAATTTATATTTGACACCTGGGAGATTTACATCGCTAAAATCAATTACAAGACAACGGAACACAATAATCACACAAGGCGCATTAAAGCACTGCAGCGGTAGCACTTTAGCGTTGCAAGCGTAGACTAGCCCTTAGATGACTAAGGCATGGATTATTGGGGCAAAGTCTGTGTTAAGAGTGGAACAGCCACACGCTCCTGATAGAGCGATAGATAGACAGAAAAGGCAATACATACTATAGCTAGTACCTAAGAATCCAGGAGCATCAATAAATCTAAAATGATACCAGACTCCAAAAACTGTAATGGCAGGGGCCTGGCATATCCCTGTAATAAAAGGTGAACTCACACACCACCAAATTCTCTAGAAGCACTCTAGTACTTATTACAATAGTTTGTCTCACCTAGATTGTGTCTAAACCAGATTGCTCCTATCCGTTCCCCTAACTCTATCAGGCAGTGTTTGGCAAAAAACAAACAAAAAATTAGATCTGAGTATCATCTGCCAAGTGGTAATCTCACAGGCAAAATGTGTCTCTGCTTCTCCCACACTATACTTACACATTTAGCAAAGGACGAAAAGGATACTCCTCATCCTTTGAGATCTCTTCCAGAGAGAGAAAGAAATCTACTGAAAGGCCTCTTTTATCCATTCCTGGAAGGCTTTACAGGGTGTTAGCAAAACAAACACATAATGGACAATGATATCAGAAGATGCTGATAGAGCTAACAAAACCACATGGACTCTGTAAGAACCAAAGATTAATTAGGGGGAGCTGGTCAGGACCCATACTGCTTACTGAAAGAAATGTGACTCAGTATCAATCTTATAAATTTTATTAAGACTCAAAGAAAAACAAAATTAAGAAAACATATCACCAAAACTAAACTATTATTAATAATATTAAACTAAACTAGAAATAAAGCATTACAACTATCAGATCAAAATAAATATCAAATAATCGAGTTTGATGATTTAATTCCAGTCTAACTAGTTAAATCATAGGATTAATATTAAAAATAGTCAATCCTTATACATTCTAAACAGGATTCTAAGAAAGTGGCTGTCTGGTTCTAAGTCCTAACTAAAGAATTTTACCAACGTGAATCAAATCAATGATTTAAAGCCAGTCAATGGCTTACTATGGAAACTAAATTATTAAATATGTTTAAATCACAACATCAAAGCCAATTATAAAGCTTCCTCCTTAGAATTTTAGTCTTATTTGGTGGCTAGCGCCCCCCCGCGCTGTCCAGAGATACTATAGTAGAGACTTGAGTTGATCTTGGAGATTCTGGAATGTCAGTTTTCCCTCAGGTGGCGTACTGACTCAAAAAGGTAATGTTTTCAGCCTTATCCTTAGTTCCAACAGTTTGAAAATTTCATTTACTCAGCCACGTAGCACCGCCCCCCAAGGTCTTCTGACAAATCAGGTGCAAAGCACACCTTGAAGCCACACAACTTGGGCCAATCGAGGTCAGATTAGATCATCTTTTATTAAGCATCAACTTGGAAAAGCTCTACTTAAATCAGAAATTTTAAAATATTTGCTGGTTAACATACTAGACACTGTAAATCTGCAATTCCTTCTCAAAATGTCAAAAGTCCAGTAACATTAGACCACTTTTGAGGAAGCTGGCATGTACTTATCCAGGTGAAAAAAAGTTTTGAAATTATTCTGTATCATAAGTTTCTGGAATGTTCAGCATAAAAATAACTGATTAGAAAAGAATCCTGGCAACAGTCACTCAACATTCACCCATCAGCAAAACTAAAAATAAGTTTGAACAAACCTATGATCAGTTATCCATTTCATCATCTCCAGTTCCCTCAAAAACCAAGGCCTTTACAATGTAGTTGTAGCCATGCTGGTCCCTGAAAAAGAGCTCTGTGTTGCTCGTAAGTTACTCTCTTTCACCAACAGAAGTTGGTCCAATCAAAGATATGACCTCACCCACCTTGTCTCTCTAAGGAATTTACAGTAATTGCTCTTCTGGAACAGGGCTATAAGTAAATTTTTGTTTTTTTATCAAATTGACTCCCAAAATTCATGGGTTTTGAAACAAACAAGAATTTGGATTTTATCAATTTTAACCTGTATTTTGCAAATGCAGGAATGCCCTCGATCTGGCTCTGCCCTTGCAGTGCCCCTGCCAAAAGGCACAGTGCGCCTCCACAGAAGTCAACTGCCACTCGGCACCTGCTGCTATGCTGAGCAGTAGCAAGACAGGCAGGGAGCCACATCCTGGCAGCCAAGTGGGGCTCCCTGCACATCTCGTCCCCTTATCACCCGACTCCCTGTGCAGTAGGGGAATGAGACAAGTAGGGACATAGGCAATAACTCTGGACTGTTTTCTCTGCCAGACAGAGCCTCCTCCTGACTCCGGCCCTTCAGAATGGCTCCAAGTGCTTCCCTTGCACAGTAGGCAAGTGAGACACGGAGGGAGCTGTGCCCTGGTAGCCAAGACTGCATGATTTCTGCAGCAACACGCCTCCAGGGAATGGAAGGCTGGCGCCTTCCCCATGAATACTGGACTGCCTTCTGCCCCCCAGCCCCGGAGCCTTCATGTTTGGTTTTTATCAATCATCCTTTAAAAAAAAAAAGTTTTTTTAATACTGATTAAATTCCTGGGAAATTTTAAATGAAATAAAACCCCAAAACGCAGGGCCTTAGCTGCATGAGAAACAACTATTTTTCTGGAATCTTCATCTTGATAAAGAAAAGTAACTTTAAAGCCTATCAATATTAACTCCCCATGAAATATAACATTTTATATAAAGTCTGTATTCCCATAAAAGCTGTCCCTCTCTCAACTATTTTGTTGTTGTCAGTCACTAACAGTCAATCATAAATAAAATATCAGCTTCTTGCTAAGCCCACATTTAAAGATCACCTGTAAATTGGGGGTGGAGGGGGATTGTACCCTTTTGTTTTCTCTATGATGTATAGCTGAGGCAAAGAAGGCCTGAGAAGTTGTTTCGTTTTGTTTTGTCTCCTTTTGCTTTTTATGATATAAATTCAGGTCAGATCTGTCATTTTCCTGGAAAACTCTCTGGAGAACTCAAGAATTAACATGTTTGTGACACCACAACTATCAAGGAAGTAAAATCCGATTAGCTGAGCAGGAAAGTGATTTTTATTAAGACTAAAACTCTCTGCTTTTGCTAACACTACTGTAACTCAAACAACTAACAAGCAGCTGGGAAAAAAGCTCTCTATTAAAGATTGAAGAATTCTCTCCTTCAATTAAAAGGCTGATAAAACTCCCAATCCACTGTCAACATAAACAGGGATAGGAAGACTTGATATTTTCATTATTTCAAAGGTGAAAAAACAAGCAGGGAAAATATTTTATTGAAGGAAAATAAAATCATTTTCAGAGTTATCTTTACACAATACAAAAGACATGTGGGAAGATTCTGCCTCCTCCTTCCTGTCCCCTCCCCCCTGATCTTCTGAGTCTCAACTACAAGACTGTCCTTCCTCTCATAATATTCCATCAGTAGAGGGCTTCAAAGGTAATCTGCATGATTCCTCAAAGATCTGGAATGCAATTGTCTCCATCAACTTCTTAGGGCGCACTATCAAAACAAAAGATGGGAGGCAAGGCCCTCATCTACAACAAATGATCTGACCGTAGAGTAGAAATCTATCGCCACAAAAATCTGGGCAGTAAAATAGTCAATAGGTACCACAGACTCTGGGAGGCAAAAAGGGGGCTTAAAGTCACTTTTTCCTCCTCATCCTGAGCTACAGGCACAGCACATCATCTGGCCCCTGGGTTCTATTCCCTGCTGTGCCATAATTCACTATTACTATCTCAGTTACAAAATCTGTAAAATGGGGAGTGATATTTGAATTCTAAGGTAGGAGTAGGAGGCCTTGCTCAATTAAAAGGGCTATAAAGTGCAGATGATTATTAACACCAGCCAGTGGAAGAGATGAAACTAGAACACATGGTCTTTTTCTGGCTCTCAGCCCACCTTATCACAGTGGTAAAAGTAGACAAACAGAAAGAGGAACTCACTGCAGTAGCAGTCAAGGAAGAGGGAAAGCATGCAGGAGCATTGCTCCCCCAAACTGGCCAGATGAGAGGGAGCGCTCATGTTGCTTTTAGAGAGAAGGAATGAGAGCAGCACTTCCCCTTCCCCCTAGCGCCCTCATTATTTCCACTCTACCTTTCCCTAAGCTAAAGAAATGGCAGCTGCTCCTACAATGTCTCCCCAAAAGCCTCTATCAAGATCTGTTGTAGCACTTTTCAGAGGTTTATAACACAGCCAAATCTGGGTGTATATTTCTGGGGCCCTCAAAAAGCACCTCTTCGATCCTGCTACCCTCCTGCTAAGCGTTAAGTTCCTGCTCCAAACTCCAGAGGTGCTAGAGATCTTCAAAGAAACAAAAATAATTTAACATTTGTAAAACTACCTATTTTCCCCAACCTCATTCTCAGAAATAGATGAACCATTTTTGCTGAAATTAAACAAAACAAACAAGCAAACAAAACGAGCCTGAGGTTGTGAGGAAGCATGGAAGCTTTCAGCCCAAATGGTTAAAAGTTCGGAAAAATTATAAGCATTTGAAAAGAAGGGCTTATAATGGAAAGTGTTAAGCAACCGTAACTATAGATGCTGCTTCCAGCTAATGATCAATTTTAGCTTATTTCTGAGCTGAATGCTTCTAGACCTTAGTTAATGGAAATGCATTTGTAGTTCTGGGCTTAAAGGGACACCATCAAGCACAAAAATCCAACTTTTCTCAAACTTGTACCTATTATTATGAGTAACGTGTACAGATTACTGTAACTTTTTCCCCTGTATTTTTTCAATTTGTTTACTCTCTGTGTCATAAATATAAAGGGAAGGGTAAACCCCTTTGAAATCCCTCCTGGCCAGGGGAAAGCTCCTCTCACCTGTAAAGGTTTACGAAGCTAAAGGTAACCTCGCTGGCACCTGACCAAAATGACCAATGAGGAGACAAGATACTTTCAAAAGCTGGGAGGAGGGAGAGAAACAAAGGGTCTGTGTGTCTGTCTATATGCTGGTCTTTGTCGGGGATAGACCAGGAATGGAGTCTTAGAACTTTTAGTAAGTAATCTAGCTAGATATGTGTTAGATCATGATTTCTTTAAATGGCTGAGAAAAGAATCGTGCTGAATAGAATAACTATTTCTATCTGTGTATCTTTTTTGTAACTTAAGGTTTTGCCTAGAGGGGTTCTCTATGTTTTTGAATCTAATTACCCTGTAAGATATCTACCATCCTGATTTTACAGGGGGGATTTCTTTATTTCTATTTACTTCTATTTTTATTAAAAGTCTTCTTGTAAGAAAACTGAATGCTTTTTCATTGTTCTCAGATCCAAGGGTCTGGGTCTGTAGTCACCTAAGCAAATTGGTGAGGCTTTTTACCAAACCTTGTCCAGGAAGTGGGGTGCAAGGTTTTGGGAAGTATTTTGGGGGGAAAGATGCGTCCAAACAGCTCTTCCCCAGTAACCAGTATTAGTTTGGTGGTGGTAGCAGCCAATCCAAGGACGACGGGTGGAATATTTTGTACCTTGGGGAAGTTTTGACCTAAGCTGGTAAAGATAAGCTTAGGAGGTTTTTCATGCAGGTCCCCATATCTGTACCCTAGAGTTCAGAGTGGGGGAGGAACCTTGACACTCTGTATTTGACACTTTGTGCATGGTCAATTTCATTGTTTCTTCAGTTTCCTGTGTTTTGATGGATCTTTCATTTACTAACTGCAGTAAGAAAAACATTTTAAAAAATAGGAAGATATCATTATAAAGCCATAAAAATTGGCTGGAGACTCATAAGCTGATGTAGTATCTGAAACTACTTTAAACTCTTTTTGCAATTGTGCAATTTCAGGTTGGCAGTGTCCCTTTAAGTCAATTTTCACTTTAGCTTTGCAGTTCATCTTTACATCACACCCTTTGACTGTGCTTTTATCAATTTGTCTTGGCCTTTTAAAATTTTGTAATACATGAAAAAATAAATTTTCTACTGAATCCTCTGCAGTCCTCTCTTCTGCCATACTTCACTATTATTTATCTCCAATAATGCAGACATCTGCACACAGACAGAGTTTCCAGAGGAAAATGAGAAATATGATTTTAGCAGGCAAAATTTCTTGGGCACAAAAAGCAGGCATGCCTCCCTCAG
Organism: Eretmochelys imbricata; assembly: GCF_965152235.1. Lineage (NCBI taxonomy): Eukaryota > Metazoa > Chordata > Testudines > Cheloniidae > Eretmochelys > Eretmochelys imbricata. Next base: position 249,199,052 of record NC_135572.1, on the reverse strand, counting down.
GAAAAAAAAAAAAAGAGTAAACAGGATTTGGTTTATTCTAGTCATAGATAAGTTCACACTGTGTTTACAAGAAAAGCTTTGACATCTTGTTGCAGCTTCATCCCCTTTTCACATATGTATGGCTAATACATTTTCAAATGCTGGAAAATCTACAGGGTATTAAAATTCCCCCTTTCTATAATTCCTGAATTTTAGGTAAGTGTGATTATACTTTGAATGATGTTGTGTTTTCCCTTTGTTAATTGATTAGGGTTTTTTTGGTTTTAGGGTATTTATATATCCTATTTTATCAATTTTGGTTTAACTGTGTTTTAAATTAAGGTTCAGATTACTGTAAAACGGGCAGATTGATTGACTTTTCAAATAAGATAATTGTTGAGTGGAGTAGTCTGTATGGCTACACACTATGCCTTTAGTTTTGGAATCAAGTTTTTCACCAATGTAATTTAAAAAAGAAATATGCAGCAAATTCTCTGTTTCAAACCTTCAGGTTAACAGGTTAGTTCAGCAGAACATATAGGCTCATCAATTTCCTGTTGGTGTAATAGCCAGACACTTTTTAAATGCTGAAGGAAGGCAGGAAGGCAACCCAGTTGAAAATGGGATTTTTGACCCCCGAAAATAGAATAGAGTTGTGTGTTAAATAAGAACTTGGATCTGCAAATCAGGAGGTTCATATTTCACAAAATCTGCAGAGGCATGGAAAAACAGGTTCTCCCAGAAAACAAATGTGCCTTTTCAATTATATTGGGAAAACAAACATGCTTTTTCACTGCAAACAATTTCTTGGGAAAGAAACACTTCAACATCCTTCATCTTCCTTTCTCTCATCCACCCCCACCTCCTGGTGTTATACTTCCATCAACTCTGCACAAACTGAAAATTTCCTCAAAGATAGTTTCAGATTAACTAATTTGATTTCTCAAGAATCTCCATGTGTGGCTGTCTCTTGATCAAGAACTATTACTTCCTACATTTGGTTTTCTACTTTGCCTCCTATAATCTTGCACTTAGACCTTTCAGCTCTCTCAAGCAAGGAAACAAAACTGGCTGAACCACTGACAACGTAATGTCTGCTGAACCTATTTTAAGGAAATCATATGCTGATTACAAACTTGAACCCCAACTTCTGAAAGGCATGAATTCAAAATACAAAAATGCCTCAACTCTTGGCCTATAGGAACTTAAATCCCAGCACCGCATCTTTCAGTGACAAGAAGCTCTTCTAGGGCATTATGGAAGCTTTTTATTTTCTGTGTGATGAGATGTACAAAATGTTCATGTGATAGAAACCAAAAAAGAAAAAGAGAGGAGACAACCAAAGAGAGAGAGAGAGAAAAGAACCTAATTAAAACATTACATAACACCTCGACCTACTCACGTGAAACTACAAGCCCTGATGGCTTTGTATGTTCTAAATTTTCATTTTACCCCCAAGTCCCTCCCCCGCACATTGAAAGATGTTGTGTTGAGATATAAGTTATTGTGTAGAGTATATGCAGACAACACAGCCTGTTAAGCAAAGAATGTGAACGCTGACTTTCTGCAAAGTTTGACGCAGGGGCAAATGAATTGCCATAGCATGTCCAGCTAATCCAATATCTTGTCTCAAACAGTGAAAACTACCAGATGTTTCAGAAAAAGATTCAAGAAATTCTACAACAGACCATTATGGATGAGCTTAAAAATAGAGGAAGTTCATTCCTAACCCTCGGCAGTTTGTGGTTGACTTCTGGCCTGAAGCACGAGGCTTACATCCTTTACAAATTTCTACCCTGGCTAATGGCTCTGGTTGTTATTCATATAAAAATAACCCCAGTATCACTGAAACACAAGCTCAGAAAGGCATAGGAGAGCATACATATGTAAAATAATGACAACAATGGGTGGAGAGAGGATTTCTTATTATAATTTTAAGCAATATATCAGCAAATAACAGCTGTAGATTTTAGAACAGGAATGCACATTTCTAGGATGGCAATATCCTGGCTAGAAGGAAGTTAACCAGATGTAATGTTTTAGGATTACTTTCATTTGCCGATTAACACAAACTCTGAATTGCAGAGAAATTATAATAATATAAACCATGCCAGTCATTAATAGTATTTATAATCCTAGACCGGGATGATTGAGCCCCAACACTAAGTTACTGTTTTTCAGGTTTTTAAAAACACATTTGCAAACTTTATAGAATGACACTGGAACAGTTGAACTGAATTTTATTATAGAACACATTCCTTGTCCTTTACAGGGTATGCCATCCTGTACTTGGGTTTCATGTTTTTAATGGAAAATATGGTTTAATGTTGATTTTCAGGTTTGCTCTGACAAAGGCAGATTTGTTGAGCATCAAGCATCTTATACTACATCAACTACACACATGAATTATTCTGTATATGCATCATATGGTACACTCTCTTCCCTATTTATCTTGTTTTGAGAAATGGTTACAACTATAAGTTTCTATGTAAAAAAACAAAGCTCACATTCCAGGAGAAGTTTTCTGGCTATGTCAGGCCTGAGGTCCACTCACCCCTAGACAAAACCTATCTTTCTTCAAACACAAGAAGATATCAGACAAGTTAGTGGTGATTTACAAAAACCAGAGATCACCATGACTCAGTGAGGTGATGAGCTGACAGGCGGATGGAGCCCATTATCTTCACTTCTCAATCCAAGTTTTCCTGTAAAACCATTGGGGGAAGTGAGGGCTTTAACCAAGCATCAGGCACACAGGACAAGAAAAGGATTAGGAGTAAAGAGCTACGGAAGAAAAGATAGTGCAAGAGACGTTGCTCAAGTTTCAAATAGCTGGACAATAGTTTCTGTAGTTTTGGTCACAAGAACAAAGACAGGGGTTTAACATCTGGGCAAGTTTTGTGGCTATTAGGTTTAAATGATACTCAAGTAGGAAACCACTGACTATCAGGAATCTACTTTTGCTACATACAGAATATTTAGATTCAGCTGTGCAAAGCTACCTTTGGAAATATAAAATGTTTCAAGCCTTTGTTCGGCAAGCCACTTCAGCATATCACCCACTACCCAGTCTTCTGCCTGGTGAACCTGAGGTGAGGTATAAGGGCAAGTTGGTGCACGAAACTCAGCTTAACTGCTTCTACATCCAACCTGGAGGTAAGACCCCATTATACTATGATGTAAGTAATGATATCCTGAAATCTATTGTTATGTATTCCATTCCTATTGAAACAGACCAGTCAATTTTGTATCTGAAAGAGCTTCGATGAACAAAGCATTCTAATAACCGTTGGTAATATATTTTGAAATTGTGTGTGTATAAATGCACTGCCACAGGATACAGTGTGCTCTGGAAATTCTCAGATCTCTACAGCTAAGTAGAGAAGCACTTCACTGGGTAATGTACTGACTTTTAAGCATCTAATTAATTCCAGTCCCCATTTCCATCTAGAAAAGGAAGAGACAGGATTTTAGCAAAAATATTTGATTCCAGAGTATAAAATGTAGTCACAGGCAAAGTGTGGGCATGGGCTTGGGTCGGAGTAGATGGGAAGAATGGAGTTTCATTTTAGAGTAAAGAGTATGTAAACAACATTTGAAGACAAAATATTAAATGTGTTTTTTTTTAAAAAGGGGCTGGTAAGACTGATTTCTAAAGGGGAATTAATTGTCTGAGATTCTTGTTTTCTGCTGGCCAATTTCCAAAAGTACTACTTACATATTCACTGTCCTGAAAACAACACAGACTGCTTTCCATTTTATCCTATATGAGGAGGTAAGAGAGGAGGGAAAAGTGTCACATGAAAAGTTACCCTCTTTAAAAAAAATCCATTCCATCTTTAACTATTGTGCTTTTCTGCATCATATGCCTATCTTATCTTGAAAAGATGTCCGGAATTCCCAGTGTTGGCAGTACACTCAGCAGTAAATGTTCAGTGCGGCTAGCATATTGCCTATGTACTGACATCCATAAATGGGAAACTAAGGCTGTGTTCAGCAGAAATACACTGAATTATTCCTCTTTCCACCTCATTAAGAATCTCACCCACATCTTCAGAGTGCTCTAAATATGCCTTTATTCTCCTTCATGCACTTTCTGCAACAGTCTTCCTGGCTAAACAGGGATACAATCCCACAGAATACAAAATCACCATCAGCCACTGAAAGTCTACATAGCATTGCTATCTTTAGCTTCAGTCTGTTTCTTCTCACATGACATACAATTTCACTGACTTTCAAATCAAGTCCATTATTCCACATAGTTGAAAATTCACATTAGCAGAGAGGCATTTCTTTTTCTTGTGGATTACCATCTTTATCAGGCAATAGGGATACTTGAAAATGACAGCTTTACCCACTATAGGTAAGGTTGCAAAACTGTTACCATAACAAATCCATTTTCACATCTACAGGACTTCATAAAACGTTCACCTTTTCAGTTGAAGATTTTCATGCTCAGATCAGACTGTGCAGAAAGGTTTTTTTTTTTAAAAGAGTTTGAACAAAATCCCTGTAATTGTGTTGAATCATGGGGGAAAATATTTTTTCCCCGTTGTAATTTTTTAACCTGTTTTCAAACAGGGCTACAAGAATTGGCATATATACAGCCCTCATTGAGCATACACTTTGATTTAAGGGAACCATTAACAACAAAAATAAAGTTACAACCAATTGGAAAAATCACTTCTGAAAACACTGAGTAAAGCATAAAGAAAAGGAGTATCTCTGGCACCTTACAGACTAACAAATTTATTTGAGCATAAGCTTTCACTGAATGCATCCGATGAAGTGAGCTGTAGCTCACGAAAGCTTATGCTCAAATAAATTTGTTAGTCTCTAAGGTGCCGCAAGTACTCCTTTTTCTTTTTGCGAATACAGACTAACACGGCTGCTACTCTGAAACCTGAGTAAAGCATGTGTGTGCTGCTGCTCTTTGGTCTGTTTTTTAAAGATTCATCTCCTTTGTGATTTAGATCCTACAATTCTGAAATTACATTTCCTACCCACATTAATTAAAACCAAAATCCAAAATACTTTAAAACAGAGTTTAACAGAACAGGTCTGTTCAATGCCCTCTATGGGGAAGGGGGAAAATATGACCAACTATGAATGCTTTCCCACTCCGCTTTTTCCTTATTTACTCATTAAATTATCGTTACTGATGTATATACCACATGCTTATTTTCCTGGCAGTGAATGATCCTGTGCTCTTCGGACCTGACATTTCACAGTGGGATTCTACTCCCACTGAAATCAGTTACATTTTTGCTATAGACTTCAAAGAGAGAGGGATTGTGTCTTACATTCATATTCTATATAATGCAACCTGACTGAGACAGTAGGTAGTGAGCTATTCCTATTTCCTAATAAAGGCCTGATCCTGCATATTTGTCTTGAAGAGCTTGCACAGCAATGCATCTGTTCACAATTAATCGCCAGACAGAGTCCTACAGTTCCAACTAGCCATAAAACTCCTGGTATAACAATTACAGGTAAGCATTTGGGATTTTTGCTATCTTAAAAAAAATAAATAGGGGTGAGTTTCACAGAACTCTAATAAAATATAACTTAATTACCCCCCACCCATTTCTATCCTTACTTATTCTCCTATTTGATCTTACTCAAGTGGTTTTTTTCCTGTCTCTTACACTTGATTCATCCATTAAGGGGCGTAGAATACAAGAGGGGAAGGAGGATGGGGGAATAGAGCATTAATAGCGATTGCTTTTTTTAGCCAATTTAGGGAATCAAATTCTGATCGAGAGAGAGACTTTAACCTAATCCTTACCTGCTTTTAACAGTGCAATCTTATTATTACCAAACTATTTTCTTCCCATTTAATTTATTTTCCCTTTTTAACAAAAAATAAAAAGAAGAAAATGTCTATGCTTAGTAATCATAGCATTTAAATGGTCTTAGATAAGCTGTGAAGTGAAGGAAGGAGGGTCAATAGCTTGAAGTGAAGGAGGGGGTCAATATCTGCCTCTGCTGCTGTTCTTGTTTAATGGGAGGCAAGATTATCATTGGCGTACAAGCTGTGATTGCTGTATTTTAACAATGGAAAACAAGCATTTTTTAAAAAAAGACAGTATATTGTAGAATGAAGAATAAATTGCAGATCCTCTAGATAGGTGGAATTTGAAACTGTTTTTGTAGCAAAGACGTCTCTCTCGGACACAGCTTAGGTTCAACTGCAAACATTTGTATTCTGGAACAAGCTATTGTGGAGTGACTTTACAAACACATTATCTATCTTGAGTTAACTGGGAATCAATCGACATTAAAAAGTCCACTAGTGTGGGCAAGCCCTCTGTGTTCAGTGACCTGAACTGACATAGTTTCACCATTCTCACTTTAGAACAATATTATTGCATACACACAAAATATTTATGAATATTTTAAAAGGGGTTTGCAGCCATAAAGGTGTCTTCTTTGATGGAACTACACAGACAGCACATTGGGTCAGAATACTTTTAAAATCCAAACTATCCCCACAACAAATTGTCTTCCTTTTAAGTTACAGGGATACAAAGAAAATGTTGCTTCTGTGCCTAAAAAACAGATTTTTTAAAAATTAGAAGTTTTCTGATTGAACATGGACCCATTTTTCATTTAAACAAACTACAAATTCAAAATGTGAGATTTTATGTGTAATGTAGTTACATCAAAAATCCACACCCGTCCCTACTAGTTAAATGTATACTTCAGAAAGGCTTATTTAGTCCAGTAACATAACCAGGAGAACTTTCCCAGGACCGACAATTGTGCTGATACTCCTCTCCACTTTAACACTGATACTTCTACAAAAGGAATTCAGCCTCAATAGGTCAAGGGCAGAAGGTCTAAAAATGTCAATTTCATAGATCATAGAATCATAGAATATCAGGGTTGGAAGGGACCTCAGGAGGTCATCTAGTCCAATCCCCTGCTCAAAGCAGGACCGATTCCCAATTAAATCTCTCTCACAATGAAAACAATTGAGTAAATTATTGTTAACCAGAATACCATTAAATTAGAAAGGTGCACTGAAATGAACTCCATTCTAGCAGACTCTAAAATGAGTTCTCCCAACAGAGATGGGTTCTAGCTTAAGGTCATCCAGGCACAAGCATAGTAAAATCTAATTTAACAAGAAGTATAATCTTGTCCAAAGACCCTGCAATCACTTGCCCACTGAGTATGGCCTTTGAGAAAGCTCCCTTCCTGAGGCAAAGAATGAAGACTAAAAAAGTAAAGCCATTTTAGGTTACTTCTTTGGACATCTGCCAAAACATCAACTGAGTGTAAATCTGCAAAATTTGAGGACAGGCAGGACGACAAGTTCCTCAGTTCTGAGTTGAACTACCTGTAATTGCAAATGAAATTTAGTTGCAAGAGGTATTTACCGTACTGTTTAAAAGATGATCTGTCAGGGTCTGTAAAGCCATTTATAATTATTTATATTATAGTTGCACCTAGGAATCCTAATTAGGGTCAGTGCCTAAGTTCCCTGTAAGCTCTGCGGCTGTGCAGCAGCCTATTTAGTGTTGCACAGATACACAGGGAACCTGCCCAGGGACCTGCCATAGCCAGGGGGAGGGGAGCCCCTCCCCCGACCTAGCCCGGCCCCCACCCTGCCGCGGCTCAGGGAGGGGCGCTCCGAACACAAGCCCGGCCCGCACCTGCTGTGGTGCCCCTCCCCTGGCCCCAATTCTGCCACAGCCCGGGGCACCCAGATCTGCTACAGCTGGGGCACCCCTACCCGGCCCAAACCCAGCCCTGGCCCTGCCATGGAGCCCCTCCCCCAGCCTGAACCTGCTCCAGGAGGGGCTCCTATCCTGTGGCCCCAGCCCCGGAGTTGCTGTGGCAGGGAGAGGTGCCTCTCCCCCTCCAGCCCAGGTGCTGCTGTGGAGAGAGAGAGCTGGAGGGAGTCCTCTCTCCCTACTGTAGCCCCAGAGCACCCTCCTGCACCCCAAACCCCTCATCCCCGGCCCCATCCCAGAGCCCACACCCCCAGCTGGAACCCTCATCCCCTGCACCCAACCCTGAGCCCCTCATCCCCGACTCCACCCCAGAGACTGCACCCCAACCCTCTGCCCCAGCACTGAACCCCCCATCCCTGGCCCCGCCCCAGAGCCTACACCCCAATCCTGAGCCCCCTCCCACACTCCAAACCTCTCACACATCACCTCCATATTGGTGCACATAACAAAATTCATTCCGCACGTGGGTGGGAAAAGTTAGAGGGAAACACTGGTCAGTGCCCCACCATATTAAACATAATTCGTGCTAGCAGAGTTTGGGTCTTTCTCCCTTTCTATTGGCTGTACCACGTTTATGAGTCTGCCACTGCCCCAGATCTAAGGAGATCTGCAGTACACACTCATGCTTGCAGATCTATAAGTCCCAGGTTCAGTCCCTACAGATGACACAACCAAGACAATAGTTACATATTCACTGAAGAAACAAAGAAAACTGTCCACATCCCAGGAAGCTGACAGCCTAGGTTACAGGATGGACACAAGCGATATGAGGCAGAGAAACAGAATTTAGGATACTGGGAGGATGAGGTAACAACAGAACAAAGCTTAGCCTGAAAACAGGAGTCTCAGCTTAACACTTACCTAAATGAAGCCAGTGATTAAGTCCCAATGCTAAAATGACCATTCATTCAGGAAAGCTAAGAAGTTTTGAAATTTAAGGATGATGAAAGATGAGAAAGACATCACAAGAGCTGCTAAGATCACTACTAAATTGTCAGTTCAGGTACAGTGACCAAATAAACCTTTTGAAATCCACCTATCAAAAAAAAACAAACCCCACAAAAAAAACCCAACAAGGAAAGGTTACTCACATTGTCGTAACTGTTATTCTTTGAGATGTGTTGTTCATGTCCACTCCAATCAGGTGTGCGCGCGCGTGCATGTGCATGGTAGCCGGAAGATTTTCCCGATAACCGCATCTGTCGGGTCAGTCCAGGTGCCCCCTGGAGTCGCGCATTCATGGCGCTCAATATAGAGCCCTACAGACCCACCCCTGCCTCCGTTCCTTCTTGCCTGCTACTTCGACAGAGGGGAAGGAGGGGGGGTATTGGAATGGACATGAATAACACATCTCGAAGAACAACAGTTTGAGTAACCGTTTTTTCTTCTTCGAGTGCTTGTTCATGTTGATTCCAATCACAAGCCCAAGTATAGGTGGTAGGATCGGAGTCTTCCACTGATTGGAGCACTGCTCATCTGAAGGCCGCATCGTGTCTGGCCTGCTGGGTAATCGCTTAGTGCGAAGCGGAAGTATGGATGGAGGACCACATCGCTGCCCTGAAGATTTCCTGAGTGGGAACCTGAGCCAGGAACGCTGTTGATGAAGCCTGCGTCCTGGTGGAGTGTGTAGTGATTGGAGGTGCAGGAACACATGCCAGGTTGTAGCACTCATGGATACAGGACGCTATCCATGACGAGATGTGTTGGGATGACACAGGCTGACCTTTCATTCTGTCCGCCACTGACATGAATAACTGGACCCATTTTCTGAACGGTTTTGTTCTCTTGATGTAAAAGGTTAGCGCCTGTGGACATCCAGAGAGTGGAGCCTCTGCCCACTGCTGCTGGAATGTGGCTTAGGGTAGAACACCTGGAGAAAAATGTCCTGGCTGGTGTGAAACTGCAACACAACCTTCGGGAGGAAAGCAGGATGAGGCCTGAGCTGAATCTTGTCCTTATAGAACACGGTGTAGGGAGGCTCTGATGGTAGGGCCCTGAGCTCAGACACCTTCCTGGCCGAGGTTATCGCTACCAGGAATGCCACCTTGTAAGAGAGGTAGAGCAGGGAGCATGTCGCTAATGATTCAAAGGGGATGGTCCCATGAGCCTAGAAAGGACAAGGTTGAGGTCCCAGGCAGAGATAGGGTGACGGACGTTAGGGTATAGCCTGTCGAGCCCTTTTAAAAACCGGCTGACCATAGGGATAGGAAGCACAGAGCGGCCCTCTGTGCCCAGATGGAAGGCTGATATGGCGGCTAAGTGCACTCTTATTGATGACAACGAGAGCTCCTCCTGCTTCAGATGAAGGAAGCAGTACAGAATAAACGGCACTGAGGCTAGCGTCAGGGACAAATGGGACTGTGCCAACCACACTGAAAATCTCTCCCACTTGGCAAGGTATGTGGCTCTCGTAGAGGGTTTTCTGCTGCCAAGGAGGACCTGTCTAACATGATCTGAACAGCAAAGCTCCAACGAGTTCAACCATGGAGCTTCAACGCCATCAGGTGAAGCAACTTGAGGTTCGGATGTTGAAGACGACTGCGATCTTGTGTCAGAAGGTCCAGGAAGAACGACAGGGTGATCGGGGCTTCCATGGACATGTCTAGGAGAGATGTGTACCAGCACTGATGGGACCAGGCTGGTGCTATCAATATGACCTGAGCTCGTTCTTGCCGGATCTTGAGGAGTACCTTGTGAATGAGTGGTATGGGCAGAAAGGCGTATAGGAGACAACCTCTCCAATGTAGGAGGAACGCGTCCGCTCTGGAGCCCAGGCTGTGATTTTGGAAGGAGCAGAACTGCTGGCACTTCCTGTTGTGTCGCGTGGTGAATAGGTCTATCTGGGGAAGTCCCACCTCTGGAAGATTGAAATTGAGACATCCGGGCAAAGGGACCACTCGTGGCTGTGAAACAACCTGCTGAGGTGGTCCGCCAACTTGTTCTGTACCCCAGGGAGATACAACGCTTGCAGGTGTATTAAATGTTCAAGTCCCACACCATGAGGGCTTCCTGGCACAGGGGAGAGGAAAGTACATCCCTCTGTTTGTTGATATAGAACATTGCTGTTGTATTGTCTGTCATGACTGATACACATTTGTCCCATTAAGTATGGCCGGAAGGTCTGGCATGGTAGGCACACCGGTCTGAGCTCTCTGACATTGGTGTGGAGACCAAGTCCACCTGAGACCAGAGCCCTGAGTCCTGCGGTCTCCCAGATATGCTCCCCAGCCCAAGTCTGATGCGTCCGTCACTGGCGAAAGAGATGGCTGTGGAGTGGTGAAGGGGACCCCGATCATACCTCCTGGGTGTCAAGTCACCACAGGAGGGAGTCGAGCACCAGGCGAGGCAGGGTCACGATCCTGGTCCAAGCTGTCCCAGGCTGGGCGATACATGGACATGAGCCACGGCTGAAGAGGTCGAAGCCTGAGTCTGACATACTGTACCACGAAGGTACAGGCAGCCATGTGTCTGAGAAGATTCAGGCAGTTTCCTGCTGTGGTGGTGGGAAACTGTCTGAGACCTCGAATGATATTGGTTAGGGCCTGAAACCTTGCTTCTGGCAGGTATGCCCCGGCTTCAGTCAAGTCCAGTACTGTCCCTATAAACTCTATCCTCTGGACCGGGGACAGAGTCAATTTTGCTTCATTTAGAAGGAGACCCAGGTTGTCGAAGGTGAATCTGACCTGAGCTTCCACTTGGGTCCTGGAGCAGCCCCGATCAGCCAGTCGTCGAGGTACGGAAACACCTGTACCTGGTGCCTGCGCAAGATCGCGGCAACGACTGCATGCATTTGGTAAAGACTCAAGGTGCTGCTGGCAGGCTGAACGGAAGGACGGTAAATTGGTAGTGGGTACTGGTGACCACAAACCTGAGGTACTTCCTGTGGGGCTGAGTGATTGCTATATGAAAATATGTGTCCTTCAAGTCGTGGGCGGCATAGTAGTCTGCTGGATCCAGTGAGGGGATGATGGAGGCCAAGGAGACCATGCAGAACCTGAATTTCTTCACAAACTTGTTGAGTTCTCACAGGTCCAAGATAGGCCTGAGGCCGCTTTTGGCTTTCGGCATTAGGAAATACCGGGAATAAAAGCCCTCATCCCAGTGCTCCTGAGGAACCTCCTCCACTGCCCCTAGAGACAAGAGCTACTGCACCTCCTCAATAAGGAGCTGCTCATGAGAAGGGTCCCTGAAGAGGGAGGGTGGAAGAGCACAGAATTGGATGGAGTATCCCCTCTCTACTGTGAGGTGCACCCAGTGGTCCAAAGTGATACGGGACCATACACAGTAGAAAGGGGACAGTCGGGAGGAAAAGGTAAGGCGAGGTAGATCCAGTTTTTTTGTTCTGGTGCGCCGTCCTCGACCACAGCTTCAAAAGGCCAGTTTGGGGCCGGAAGGTGGTTTGGGTTGGCCAGAGCCCTGGCCTGAGGATGGGTGTTGTCTTTTCCTGCTCCTCCTCAGAGAACCGTCCTGGCAGGTTCTGCTGACAGAACCTCTGAGGACGTTGTGGCCTAAAGTGTTTTCACTGTGTGGCAGGAGTGTGTAGGCCCAAAGACCTGAGGGTGGCTCGTGAGTCTTTCAGGCTATGCAGCCTCTTGTCTGTCTTATCAGAGAAAAAAAAAAAAAAGAGTCACACCCTCAAATGGGAAGTCCTGAATGGTCTGTTGGACCTCATAAGGGAGCCCCGAGACTTGGAGTCAGGAGCCCCTTTTCATGGCCACCCCAGTAACCATGACCCTAGAGGCGGCATCAGCACCGTCCAAAGCAGCCTGGAGGGAAGCCTGAGAGATGAGCTTGCCCTCCTCCACCAAGGCCAAGAATTCGGGTCAGAAGTCTGAAGGGAGGAGCTCTGCAAATTTGGCCATTGCCGCACAGGTATTATAAGAGCACCTGCTGATGATGGCCTGCTGGTTCGAAATATGGAGCTGAAGACCCCCTGTAGAGTAGACCTTTCTCCCAACAAGGTCGAGTCGTTTAGCCTCCCTGTTTCTAGGGTAGGGCCCCTGGAAACTCTGCGGCTCACGCTGATTAGCAGCCTCCATGACAAGAGAGTCGGGAGGTGGGTGGGAGTACAAATGTTCGTACTCCTTGGAAGGTATGAAATAACGCCTCTCGTTGTGCTTGGCAGTGGGTGGCAAGGAACCTGGGGTCTGCCACAGGGCTTGGTGGTATCCACAATAGTCTTAATAAGTGGTAGGGCAACACGAGAAGGTCCTGAGGGGGCGAGGATATCCACCATGGGATCAGCCTCCTCGACCACCACCTCAGCCTTAATGCCCAGACCCTGAGCCCTTTGCAGCAACTGTTGTAGCACCCTGCTGCCCTCAAGCACCAGGGCTATGGCTGTGCCTGCCAATGCCTCATCCGGAGATGACTAGGAGGAAGCCCCTATAAACAGCAGATGCTCCCTGTCATCAACTCCAAAGGGGCCCTGAGACTCTCTGTGGAATGTCAGCACTGGGGCTGTCAATGCTGAACTTGGCGTTGGTATGGGCACTGATGGTACCACCGGTGGAGCCAGTGCCGAACCAGCTGCCTGAGCCAATGAAGGTGGTGGGGCCATTGTCTGTGCCGCTGTTGGTGCCGAAGTCATCATCGATGCCAAAAACGCTGTTGGCGCTGGCGCAGCAGGTGGTGCTGAGGTTGCTGTCGCCACCGAGGTTGAAAGAGTCGCCGTGGCTGAGGCTGGTGCAAGTGATTATGCCACAGCCAATGGCACTGGCATGTGGGCAAGCGCCGAAGTGAGCTGCATGGTTGACAGCGGGACAAATGTGACTGAGGCCACCGAAGACGCTGAGGAGTAGTGCCCTTGGATCCCTCCCTGGCTTTGGTGAAAGGCCCAGGGGGTCTAGAATAGCCACTGTGGTGGCCATAGCTGGGGCTCTCGCGTGTCTCGCCTTGACCTTGATCGTTGGCTCCTCCAATGTACAGCGGTAGGAGTCAGACTCTGACTCCGAGGTCTCCGAAACCGAAGACCACGGAAGAGCCGAGCTTCGGTGCCTCAAGCGTCGAGAGCTTGGGGAGCGACTAGGCCCTCTGTCTGAGTGGGCCAGTGCCGAAGGACATGGCGTGAGGGAATGCCTGGACATCACTGCTGGTTTCCCTCCTGACTGCACCTGGGGGTGGGTGGGATCGCCAGTGCCGGAGGTTCCTCCCTCCTAGGGTGCAAGAATGGCACTGTAAGGTGCAGCAGATCCCAAGCAACATCGAAAGTTACCAGTGAATGTGGGGGGGCTCCGACTCAACTGCCTCGTCTGGGCAGGAGTCGATGAGGCCCTAATGGAGGATTCCGAGCTCTGGCCCGCCTGGGGTCTCGCTTCCTAAGATTTAGCCAGAGGTGACTGACTGTCTGGCTTCTTTTTCTTCTGAGGCACCGACAAGTGAGACCAGTACCTGCTCTCTGCTGGGCCTCAGGAGGTGTCATGCTAAGAGTCCCGGGATGAGTCCTTTCTCGGCACCGAACTTGATGACAACGCCAGGGCGCTCCGCGTAGACGAGGAAGTGTTAGGAACCGGGTCCAAATGGGGACATAGAGCTGCCTCCATGAGGATCATTTTAAGCCACTGCTCCCTTTCTAGGGCAGAACTAGCAGCAGATCTTACAGCGATCCTTTTGGTGAACCTCCCATAGGCACCGTAAATACGAGGAGTGTGGATCGCTCTTTGGCACGCACTCTGTGCAGACCACACAGTTTTTAAACCCTGGGGACCATGGCAGACCATGGCTCCAGGGAGCCGAAAGGGGGGATAAAGACCCCAAACAACTCTAATCACTAAATACTGACTAGTAACTACTAACTACTAAGATAAACTAACTATATACAAACAACTGGAGTTGAACACGCTTGCTAAAGCAAGAGCTACAGGAAGTTTCAGCCTACCATCACTGATGGTAAGAAGGAAATGAGGGGATGGCAGGTTGGCAGGGCTCTATATTGAGCACCATGAAGGCGTGACTCCAGGGGGCGCCCGGACTGACCTGGCGGATGTGGCTATTTTGCTGTTACAAAAGCAAAGGGAGTTTTTGAAACAATTGCAGCAAGTGTACACAATTTCAACAATGCTGAAAATACTGATTGTGGCATCCCAATCCCTGTGTCATGAGGTATCAAGACAGAGAAACTTCTACTGGCAATATCCATAATGACTGGATTTGTTGAGCTTCTACCTCCACTCCTGGCATCTAAATTAACAGCCCTAGTTCCAACCTGGCTTTAATAGACACATACAAACTTTTCAGAGAAACAGTGGATTAGTGCAAATGTTCATTGCCTTGGCACCCAAAGGCCGCCTGAAGAGCCTTAGGATTGGATTGTAGGTGTTTGCATCAATGCTTTTAGGCACTATCTCAACTTCATGTTACAAAGGCAAAACAAAAGGATACAAAACAATATGAAAACTGCCAAACTACAATAAGAAAGAAACATTTTAATTATACTGTAAATCTTCATAAACTTTAGCATCATTGAATATAATTTTTGAAAACTTTTTCTATTGTTATTGTATATTGGCTACAAGTACAGTCCTTCTAAAGGATAAATATAATGCAACAAGTATGTTAGACTTATCCAGCACAGTAATACAATCCCTTGCTGCTGAGTGCATTCATTTCAGATTACATGATACACTGAGCTACAGATATTCATCTGCATTGAAATCAAACTGGTTTTCAGTGATCATCCAACAGAATGCTGCAATCTGACAGGATTTATTCAGTCTCTCAATCATACTGTTCGCTTTCAGCTATTTCTGAAATTTACACTCAGAATAAACTTTTACAAATATCAACTGCTAGTTTTCTTATAAAGAAAAGCAATCATACTGCTGAACTGTTAAATGTAGAGGAAAATGTATGATTTAAATCATATATAACAGGAAGATAAATACAGCAAATAATTAAAGACTAAGACAATTTAATGAAAGGCTAGAATAAAGGTAATTTACTTAAAGTATCCACTAATTTTGCTCCCAGCCCTCAGTGGGCAAGTAGCTATTATTGCATGTCCCTCTACCAAACAGATGGAGACAGGAAATAAATAAAAAAAAATATAATACTAATCCCTAAAAAGGAGCTAGTTCTGATTGAAAATTCCAGTTCGTAGGGGACACCCCAAAACCTCAACTTAGTGAAAATACTGGAAACAAAAAAATATGTGATGAAAAAGATCTACAGTACTGCTTGAGCTGGAAATCCATAGTAATGTTGTGAGGATGAGTTAACTAGTGAAAAAATATTTTTAAGATTGCTACAATCAATATATTTTTAAAAAACAAAGTATCTAAAACAGATAAGGAAGAAAAGGACCAGAGTTCCTCACACTTTAGTCAAGCAATCTCAGGGTAGACTCTGTCTGGACCTAAAGAAGAGTAGGAATAGTCAAATTAGCAAGTAAATTGCATTTCTCCTATGCTCTGTAAGTTAGTTCAGTCAACTGGTCACTTCAAAGGCAAGACATATGATGAGAGGACTGAGATACATTGACCCATCAGACCTAGGCAAGCAACACCACCTGTCAAGAAGGCATTTCCAGATTACTGCCACAACAGTGAGATGTTTACAAAAAGGTGAAGAGATGTTCAGGTCATATCTCTGCAGAACTCCAGAGAAGAGGCACACACCTTTTTCTGCCCTAACAGAGTGGGCTTCAACTCCTAGAAAGGAACCTTATTGGTCACATGGGCCTCTGACACATGAGAAAGGCTTTTAAGTTTTATTACCTCTCTCCATAGACAAATAAATGGTCTGACTACTGATTTCCCATACTCTTTTAAGTAGACCCAAAAGGCCTCTCACATCTACAATACGTGGCGGCTTCTAGTATTCATCCTTTAAAAAGGGTCTAAGGGAAGTAAGTAACACAACATGAGCAAGTTTCACAAAGGACAAAACCTCAGGAAAGGAGGGACTTGTTTGATCATCTCTTTGGCTTGGTAAAAGACTAAATTACCTACACGAAGTTCCATAACACTCCTAATTGAGCAAATGGACACTAGGAAGATAAGTCTTAAGGGCGAGAAGTCACATGGACACTGGCCTCAGAGGCCTGATACTGTGGGGAGGACAGGTGAAAATCCATGGGATGTTCACAACTAGCCTTAGGTCCCAGAAAGCTAAGGAGCTCAGATCGCAGAGGGCTTGAATTTGTCCACTATCTTAAGGTTGTGACTGTTTCTAGGGGAGTCCAACAGAGGAATTATTTTGCCCCCAATAAAGCACGAAGAGTTGCAGTTTGCACTCAGAGTGAGTGCTCAAACTTTTACTAGACTATTTTGGAGGGGGTTGGGGGGAAAGAGCAATAGAACAACCAGGACTCAAATATCCCTGCCCCTGGAACATATTTGACAGTAATAAGCATTGGAAGTAGCCTGCTTATGGACTTACAACACAGTAAACCTATGACTCCTTTTATGCAGTCAACCACTCAAGCCAAGTGACCGACATAGGTGATTTCAGGTTCTGGTGGAGTAGCTGGCCTTGAGAAAATAAGTCTCCCCAGAAGGGAAGGTGGAAGGAACTTTTACAATACCAGAAGTACACTGGATGAGGATCTTGATGCTTTCTCTATCTTACCCTCACCAGAGGGAAGCATAAGCTAAGACGAAGTGCTATGGTTGCCAGAAGGCATTGGCTCTCATGGGTAAGGGATCCCTAATTGGAAAGAAGAATTTTGGGATCTTCATTTTCCTCTGGGTAACCATATATTGCCAATTCATGAGCATAGCTAATTTATGAAAAAACACATTTGTGTCACTGCTTCCCTGTCCTTTCTCTCCCATCCCCTTAACATGTTTGTTAAACATACATGTTGCATCTGATCTTTAAATTTAGATTGTAAACTCTTTATGTCAGGTACTGTTTCCTACTGTACACCTGTACAACTACTAGTACAATGGAGCCTCTAGGTGCTACGGTACTATAAATAATATAAATAAGTAACTATAATACTATGCTTCCCAACAGCTGTTATTCCTCAGATGATTCGCGTTGGAATCCATCCTGTGTATCCTGCAGTCTAGTTTCCCATCTATGTGTATATAGCTGAGAAGGAGATAAGGTTTCTTTCTAACCACATATGGGTCTGGGAGAGTCTGCTGCTATGCCTCTTTTCCCGCATTCCCCAGTACATGACACAAGCGATTATAGGAACACTTTTTGTCTGCATTCGGTGCATTGCCCTTCAGGCTGCACTGAAATGCAGGAAAGCACTGCAGACTGCACTTATTTTCTGGAGGTTAGTTAGTAAGGTGTTTTTCCAATAGTCATAGAATGCTAGACCTTCATTCCACCTAATCCCTTCTCTTTTTCCCCGCCTCCCACCCCAGTCCCCTCCTTTCCTTATTCATTTATGTCTTCTCCTATTTTATTACTGTTACTCCCACAGTAATATGTTATAACTATATAGCATTGTCTGGATTTGTACTGGATGTTTGACAAGTTGTAAAACTGAATAATTCCAGAATTCTAACGGAGATCTCATGAAATGTGTGGTATTTGGAAACATATACAAGTTAAGTCATTTACTTTTTTGTACTTTTCACTGTCTGTTTTTTCATGAAAACACACAAACAAACGAAACCAATAAAAAATCCATCACAAAGATCAGCAGCCCAGAGCTGCCTTGTGGCCAAAACAAGAATCCCAACTAGACAGACCAATGAGCTAGGCAGGGGAATCTAGAAGGGAGACTTACTTCAGGTCTAGAAATAGACACAAATAGCTTGAGCACTGACCCAACTGTAAGAAGTGTGCTTCAACAGCCAGAGTTGGAGGAGGTGCTATTATGATCTTGAAGTTCTAAAATTCTGGCACATCTTGCGGGGAATATATAGTTTACGTTTTGAGAAGAAAATTTAATGAATTATGCTACCATCAAATAATCCCCATTTTGTCTATAATACAGTGCTCAGGGCTGTCTTCTTGTTCCCTCTATGTTAGTGTGTTTTACACCATTACAATAGACTGTTTCTCACTATCCTTAATTATTGTTTCTCACTGCTGTAAAGAGACACAAGGTTAGTACAAATGGCTAGATCTTATTCTCAATTTTTAAATCTAACAACAAAAAGTAAGTTTTAAGCATATACACACAAAAAACCCCACTGGGAATTTTTACAAAGTTATATATATATACATAACGTAGGAAAATACTTTGCATGTATATAGGTAAGAAACTTAAAAATCCACCAACTGGACTGATAACTAGTCCTTACCTTACTTACCGATCTAAAATCTTACCAATGGCTACAAGTAGAGGTGTGGGGCAGCCTGATGATGTCCTCTGGATTTACTTTCAGTTTCTCTAGGAAATTTCAAGTACCACCATTCACCTCTTTTTCAGCTTTTCAGATACTTTCAAAAGGTAGAGGATTTATTGACTATTCATGATGTTCTCACTTTTCCACAATCATTTCTACCACACAGTGAGTCAGAGCCACTGAATTCTTTCTTGCTGCATTTTCCTGCTTCAGATCATATTTGGGAATAGATAGTCTCTATGATGCATATACCCCAATGTGCTGCAGGTGAGATATACTATGACATATCTTCCAGTTCTATCACATCCAACTGGAACACTTCTAGATTTCAGATGGTCACAAAGGCAGGTTCAGAGGATTCCATACAAACTGTTTTCAAGTTTAGGATCTGAAGACAAGCCTGTGCCAGGGTACAGATCTCCTGCATGAGTGCAGAGACATAAGCCTTCATTTTCTGAACCACGGGCTCTTGCAGGCAAGCTTTGCTTTGCTACAGTTTGAAATGGCCTCTTGGGCAAACTAGCTCCTGAGAGCTTCAGGGAGCTCTTGGCCCTTGTCTGTGACAGTCAAATGGCTCCTATAACCCCAGGAAAGACTGAACCTTATATACTGCTAATATCTGCAAATCCTAGGTGTGGAATGAGCCGGTCAACCAAAAACAGATGGACAAACCTTCCTTCCTTCCTTCAAGCAACAGTCAATAACACCCACTAGTTTGCTAAAAGGGTAGGGAGCTGTAGCCAAACCAGAAGGCAGGGTTTTGAATTGGCAGTGTTTTTCCAGTGTTGTGCGGCACACACAATGAAATCAGAGATCAGCTATACCACCCCATCTTGAGTGGCTTCCCCTTAAAGGAAGTCTTCCAAACACCAAGTCAGACATACTCAAAAAAACATACTGCATAACAAGATTTCTACATATATCTATATTACACTGTATTTTAGCACATAAAGCCTACCATTTGTCAGCTAAGAGACAAATTAATGGCTTAACTATGTTTAACTACTTTCTCAAGAAGAAAGGCACTTTGATACAAAGAGCTAATCCTCCCTTGATTTGGCATGTCAAATATCGAAATTTGCCTCTCCGGGTTGCAATTCCTGAACAAGTCAATGTCAGCTCGAAAGCCATAGACTAAATGCACTAGCAGTCATTGGAATGCTTTAAAGAGGCAAATTTTGTAAGGAAGAGTTTATTTCTCAAACACTTTACCCAATGGATAGAAGAAAGAGACTCACATCTGGCATTTCTGTAAAGCAGAAAAGGGTCCTGCAGCTGGAAATCTAGGTCTTTAGTGATGGGTTCTGTGCGATTTTCCATGCTCAGCCTGTTCATAATGGTGAAGCCATGCCTGGGAGAAGCTGATCTGTAAATTACCAAGCAGAAATCATAGCAAGTCAAGGAAAAATATGAGTACCCCTTCTTTGTCAGACAGTGCTCCAAAATTATTATTTCAATAGAAGCAGTTATATAAAATCTAACTATGTTGCCAGGGAGGAAACTGAACAACAGTCTTGGAGCCTGACAGAATTTTTGGTTCCTTTGTGGAATCCTTTTGCTTTCTTCAAACCCCTAAGCTCTGTATGAAAAATGACATAGATAACTGTGGCCACAATGATTGTTTTTTTAAACAGTCTGCAGCATCTGAGGTGCTATAGTTTGAGTCTCAAAGCCTCTAGTCATAATCCTAACTATTTGTGCATGCAAGTTTCAGCAAGTTCTAAGGCCTACAACTTTAGGAGCCGGCGATAACTTACTAACGTAAAATTGTCCTCAGAGCATTGGTGTTATAGTATCCAAGAATCAGAACTGGTCTACACCTTCCCACTGCAGCAGAAAATGGATATTGGAGAGACAGTTGTGGGACAAAATTAATTAAAATTTTTACTTTTTTCTTTAATACACAAAGATAATGAATTATTCAAGTCACTCCAGATTTTCAAAACTC
The DNA here is from genome assembly GCF_965152235.1 of Eretmochelys imbricata. Taxonomy (NCBI): domain Eukaryota; kingdom Metazoa; phylum Chordata; order Testudines; family Cheloniidae; genus Eretmochelys; species Eretmochelys imbricata. The sequence goes on along the minus strand of NC_135572.1, from coordinate 249,178,131 downwards.
CCTAAGTGACATAAGAGCAGAAATCCCACACTATTTCCAATGCTAATAGGAGATGTTACTTTGGAACTGAGTTCGACAGTGATGGACAAGACACTGACTAAATGTTTGGGATAAGTGCCAAGTACAGTAATCACCAGCGGGTGTCTTCATTAACTCCAAAGCACAGGAACCTGCATTACAGGAAGGGAGGCAACAGAAAATGAAACAAAGGGTGGAAGTGATAGAAAGAATACTTGATGGTAATAGCCAGAATTGTATTTCTCTGAGTCTTTTAATGTTATCCCTAGCAGGTCTCATGTTTGACACTTAGTGTAAAGATATTTTTCACAGTTCACAAAGAGGAGCAGGTGATAAATAAACCAGTTTATTTAACTGTAATGCTAGACATTTTCACATTTCCAAAATAACGGTGAGAATGGATTTGTTACTACATCATTTGCAGAAAGGAATTCCTCAGTTGTACCCACCCCAGTTTCCGACAGATATGAACAGATGATTTTTATTGTGCTAAGACCTAAACTTTATAAGCCTTTTCAACATCAACTGACACTAAAATGTGAAGGGGACTATTTAGTTATTGTTTGTAAAGTGATCTAAAAAGAAGAAGCCCTATGTAGAAGAGCCAAATATTATTACCCGGGAAAACAATGCTCTAAATGAGTAAAACTAGAGAACATAATTAGATAGGGGTATGAGACTGGACAATGCCAAACCACATTAAATTGTGCTGTGTATGCTGGTGTACTTGGCATTTTCTGCTCAGAACTGCTAAAAGCCAAGGATCCATTGAAAATAAAATCATGTATTCTCTTATCAAAGAGAAGGAAACTAGGGAAGGGAGTGACAGAAAGAATACTTCATGGTAATAGCCAGACTTGTATATCTCTGAGTGTTTTAGCATCATCCCCAGCAGGAAGCAGATATTTGACACTTAGGGCTTGTCTTCACTACTGGGGTAAGTTGACCTAAGTCATGCTACTTCAGCTGTGTGAATAACGTAGCTGGAGTTGATGTAGCTTAGGTCGACTTATCCTGATGCCTTCACTGATCTGCGTCTACAGGAGACGCTCTCCGGTCGACTTCCCTTACTCTTCTTGGAGTGCTGGAGTACCAGGGTCGACTGGAAAGCGCTCTGCCGTCTTCACTGGACCCACTAAATTGACCCTTGCTGCATCAATTGCAGCAGCATCCATCTCCCGGTAGTGAAGACCAGCCCTTAGGGTAGAAACATTTCCTCGAAGTAGTCTTTCAAAATAAAGATTATAGTTTTAGTCTATCGCTTTTCATTTTTGTAAAGCTCTTTATTTTATTAAACTCTTTTTTTAACCGTGTATTTTTCAGTTTAATTATGTAATTGAATGTCTTCATTCTACTTTCCAGCCTGTGCCTTTATTTCCTACTTAAAGGCAAGGGCTGGGAAAGGGTTAACTCTTAGTGCTGTGATTAAGAATATAGGGGGAACTGAGCAGAAAAGACTGCAGCTACTAGACTGAGACACTGCAACAGGTAAGTGAATATCCTTCCTCAACTTCCTTCTTCTCAGGACCCAGAAAAGGAACTGGAGTGGTGGAGAGACTAGAAGCAGGAGGCTAGTTGCAGACAGCTCCAAAATTCAGGTCCAGTGTACAAGAAAATCATATTCCTGATTCAGAGTGGGCAAGGCACCTTTGATCTGCCAGACTCTGCCATAAGCAGCAGAAGCAGGAGCCAGTTCCTTCCTCCAGCTGTGGCAGATACAACAGCATCTCTTACTTCATCCATTCTTGTTCTTCTCTACACAGATGAATAGAAGAGTGGGTGTGGGGAGGTGCTGGTACTGACTTCTACTGCTGGGTAGGAAGGAGCCTAGAGATCAACGTAAGCTCCCATACTCCCTAGTAGAAGATTGGGTCCACTGTACACCTGGCCTCACATGCTGTTTGTCACCTCCATATCCCTCTCTTCCTGACTCAATCAGGGGGGCCTCCTGCCTCCTCAGTCCCCGTCATTCTCTTAGCTGGATCCTCAAGAGAAAAAAAACAGAGGGAGGAAATCCACTTACCTGTTTGACTACTCAAGCCTAACAGCTGCAACCCTATGTCTGCTAGCTGCCTGATCTTCTGCTCGTCACATCAACAGCAGGCAAATCATGATGCAACCCCCTGGAAGCCCAGCACCCAGATGATAGAGAAGGCTTTGCAACATACCTGTGTGATACAAAAGATGAGACTAGATGATCTAATGGTCCCTTCTGGCCTTAAAATCCATTAAATTATTCCCCACCTCCCCAAACAACCCTGCCTTCAATTAAGAGGTGAAGAGCTAGAAAACAACAAATGTAATATAAAACTGAACCATGAAATTAAAACAAACATCCAGAGCCGTTAGAAAAGAGAGCCACTGAGAATATCTTAAACACCTGGGGTGAAACATGCATGATAACCACACTGTAAGTAATTTGATACCGAGCGAAATGTAAGGAAAATGCATGAACTTTCCCCTAAGCCAGGAACCAATTACAATTGTATCAAGTCCTCCCATTTCCTTAACCTTGATGAGTACTATTATTTACTCTGCCATTTGGCTTTTTTGTTCTGAAACCTTCTAAAAGACAAATGTTACATCCTACTTTAAATAGAATATTGTCAAGATTTATCAGATTCATCAGTACTGAGATCTAAATTACATTTCCAAACCTTATCCACATGAACACGTACAAAGTGACGTTCTCCTTTTCAATGATCCCTTCCCTGCATTGTCTCTGACGATTTCAAACTAACTTAAGTTATTCTTTTTCACCATGTAATAAGACAGGATTTAGAGTGGTTACTTAAGGATTCTTTTTAGCAGGCTTTTCTACTTCCATAGATTTTATGTTCAGACATTAAAATATAACATTCTCACCTTGTGTAAACAAAGAGTGTTCCTTCCACATCAGTTTTCTCCTAAAATAAAAGAAACATTCAAGTAATTCAAATAAAAATTCATAAGGTGAACGAAAACCAATGTTTTCCACAAAACAATCACATAGTATCAGCAGCAGGTATAAGACACACACTGGTATAGCGAATTTAACATACTGGATCATTAATACAACAAAGACAGCAGTAAAAAGGGATTATCCTTATGAAGAGGAGAAAAGTGGATTTACTGCCATAGTCATAGTCCATTGCTGATGAAGCAATAGGAAGCACAGGAACTATTATTTTGTTAACCATAAATAAGCCACCACTATCTTCCTTTTACCAAAGACCATCACAGTTACATATCTCTGACTGAAATGAGGAAATAATTAAACCAAGTTTCAGGGATTTGCTAGTAAGAGATTACAATTACCATAGTTCCCCTTCATCCTTCAGCTGAATCAGGTCTTACGGTAAGACACGAAAACCATCAGCTCTGTATTTTTTTCTTTTTAGTTCCATTTTTTTTTAAAAGAAAAAAAACTCACAGTTGTCTTCTTATCTAATTTTTTCTCCTGATATCCTGTCAGCCAAGATAGTTGATGAGTTGTCATTTTAATAAAGAAACGTCAGTGTCTCTACCTGATCTACTGGATGTCAGAAAGCGCCAGTACATTTATGCATCTGCATTCCATTTGACACATAATATCCCACTTGCTTAAATACGTAAGTTTTTCTGGTCCAGGGACAAAAATTTTGGAGACAAGCTCTTTGGGATCCTTCTAGATGAAAGATACTGCATAAAATCTGTCCACACAAAGATAGAGTTACATTTGAAAATCATGCCTAAACATAGTTCCCCTAAACCAGTTTTGATCACTGTTTAACCCCATCAGCATTAGCCAATCAGGAGTGTTAAAAATGGATTTGGGGAAAAAACTTTAAATAAGTTTTTCATACACAGCTCTATTTGTTGTATGCACAGGGGTTAGATGAAAATCATTATCACACTTTGACCCAAGCATATTCAGTCTGACAAAATATTAACGGGTCACTCAAGATAATCTTTTTTTTTAAAATATCATCTGTATTACTAATGTCTTATATTTCTTAAAATCGGATATAATTGTCAATATTTATTTTTTGCCCGTAACTCAGTGTGGACTTTGAAAATGGATTGGTAAGCTTCACCTCCTCCTAGTATCAATTTAACTTTCTTATCCTCATGTATCAGCACATTGCATTTGTGGGTTTTTTCCCTTTCCTCTCTCTCTCTCACACCGCAGGGTAATACTGAATTAAACTGCTATTAGGTTTCGAAGGACTTTCTAAAAAAAAAAAATATATCCATAACATTTATGTTTGAGGGGTGACTTACTCAAAATTGTCTATTTAAATAAGATTCCAGTCCTATAATCTGATTGTTATCAGGGTCTGCCCATTCAATCACCACTGCAGAGTGCCACTGAAGACAACAGAAGCCTGTACAGGCATACTTAAACAGAGGAGATTGCGGGATCAGAGTTTAGACATAAAGCACTACAGCGTATAATGTTAAGGTTGCACAATTAAAACAACAAAGAGACAGGAAATGCACGAGTTAAGATTCCCAGTTATATATCTTATATGTTTTATGTGTGTATAATATTTTAAGGAACAGATTTTAAAAGAAAAGCAGGACTACAAAACACTACATATGTGCAATGCAGCTGAGTTAGTTTTTCTGGAAATCGTTTAACTTTTGCATTTACTGTCTTTTTATCATTTCTGACTAGATAACCTTAATGCTGCATTAACTATTTATTTAATTTTCTCTTTCTTAAATGGTTTAGGTAGTATCTGCTTTCTTTTGGCTAAAAGTCCTTAATATATGAATGAAGAAAATAGACAAAATTTAAGATAGAGGAAGGAAAGGAGAAAGAAAAGAAATGCAGAGAAAGCTTGTTCATTTCAGCTTGTCAACGACATACACCAGTCCAGTTCTTTAACAGAGTGTGCACTGGGTTAACTAGGAGGCACCAATCAGTAGCTATTACGTGCATTGAAATGAGTGCTTTTCTGAGGAGGAAAAGCCCTTATTAATGGTCCATCTCTCTATGAGTGTCCATTTTGTATTAGACACGTCCACAGTGCAATTTTCAAATGTTCAGAATTTTTAGATTAAAGGTTGAAATTTCCAGCTACTTTTTTTAAAATTTTATCATGGACATTCTCCTCACCAAAGATTAGCTTGATGCCAAGTTTCAAAGTTCAGCCATATTTGAGTTTCTTCTCCAAAAACAAATCTGGCCTTTTTTTTTTCTAAATTATAAACACACAGAGGCTTAGGCTGTATTTTTTCATTGCATACAACTTCCAAAAACAGCTGACAAGATTTCTGTCAATTTTCCCCAAATAAATAACTTTTGGGAAGAGACCAATTGTGGAAATTTTTAAACAAATGGAGAATTTTATGAAGTTTTAGCATATGAAAATGAGAGGATAACAATTGAAACTATATTGTATTTGCTTTCAAATGAATCCACTAGACAGTGCAATGAACTGGAAGAGACTCAGGAGAGAAAGGAAGTTGGTTCAATGTGTATGGTTCCTTGCTGTGGCCCTGATCTATCAAATAACTTAAGGCTTGTCTATGCTGTAGCTCATGTGCTTTAAGGGGGTCTGAGTTCTAAAGCCCACTAACGTGTTGTGCATTACTTGTAAGGTGACCAAATGTCCCAATTTTATAGGGACAGTCCCAATATTTGAGGTTTTTTCTTATGTAGGCTCCTATTACCCCTCCCCCCCCCACCTCCTCTCCTGATTTTTCACCCTTGCTATCTGGTCACCCTAATTACTTGGTCCATGTAGGCCCTGTTGGTGTGAAACAGCACAATGTCAAAGTGCACTAGGGAATCTTTAGTGCGCAGAGGGTCTACATGAACCAAGAAACACTCAACACATTCGTGAGCTTTAGAACTCACACAACACCCCCATAGAGCACACTACCCCACGTGCAGACAAGATTTTAAGTATGTACTTAACTTTAATTGCATGAGAAGTCCCACAAACTTCAGCATGTTAAGCACATACTTAAATCCTTTACTAGATCAGGGCTTCTATAAACAGTATTCTTATCATGAAGATTTGTTGTATTTGCTGCTTCTTGACCATTGGTACCCCATTATTGGTAACACACACACACCATTCCATAGAGTGTTCCAGCTACAATGCACTTTCCATAGAACACTGTATTGTATTCATACACTATATACATATAGACTATATGCTCTTCAAGGCAAGGACTTGTTACGTGCTTTAGCACACATTGTTTAATAGGCACCCCTATGAATTTAAAGTTCATCAAGCCAGCATCGAGGGGGGGGAGGGGGACGACCACCTCTTCTTTCTCCCAACGATCCTCTCACCAGCTTTTGACTGGTGCTTAGTTTCAGAATTTGTGCAGGTGAGAACCAGAAACGGTTATTTTTCCCTTTCGGGTTTCACAGTGGACGTGGGCCTTTATAACTGAGCATATTTTATAAATTAAAGAAGAGAAATACACCCCCAAGACTTTCAGCCACGATCCCTCTCCTTTCCCTCCCAGCTCCCTCACTCCCCAAGTGTGTATCTGTGGGGGGTGTCTTCCCGCTTCGTGCCCTCCCCATGTCGGGGTGTGTGTGTCCCCACTGCCTACCCTCCCCGAACCTGTATATGTGTGGGGGAGGGGTCTCCCAGCTCCCTCCCCACCCCTAGCCCCCCCCGTGTGTGTGAGAGAGAGAGAGTCAGTGGGTCTCCCCGCTGCCTGCCCTACCCCCGGGCATGGGGGGCTCCCGGCCCTGGGCGGGGGGAGGGTCTCATCTCACGCACCCACTCGTTGGCGCGGTGCCCGAAGGTGTAGAGCGCCACCTGGCTGGCCACGTCCACGATGCTGCTGATGTAGGGGTCGTGCCGCTGCAGCGCCGCCAGGCTGATGTCCAGCCCCTTGCCCAGAAGGGCGGCCCCGGCCACCGCCGCCGCCATTTTGCCTCCAACAACAACACTCACGGCGCGCTGGCTGGGCATGATTAATCTAAAGCCGAGAACAAGATCGAGCCCTTCGACAGAAACAAACCGGGGCCAGGGTGCTGGACCCAGACGCGGTAGTCGCGCGCCGAGTTCACATTGCTCAGGATTGTTGCCATGAGCAACAAGATAAACTCCCCAAGGGCCTGGCCGGGCTCTCTGTGCGTAACCCAGAGGGCGGGGCCTGCAGGGACCTGACCCTGTAACGACCGGCCTCGCACAGCCCCGCGCGAAATCCAGACTCTTCTGAGGGGCACCCTGGGAGGGCATGTACATGCAGGCACTAGCACATGTGCCCAGCAGTGTACAGAGACTGGTATTGCCAACCTCCATTGTCCCCAAACCATTAGCCAGGCCTCCCAAAATCATAAAAATGGCTCAACAATAATAATTTTTAGATTATTTTTATTTGTTTTCTGGTGGTGGAGTCTTTAGGGTTCACGTTTAACAGATTTACTCCATAACCTGGAGGACTACAGACTTAGGGTTTTTGTTTTGTTTTTTTAAATGCAAGTTGAGAGTCTCTGAAAAATCACTTGATTCCAGCTGCTGGGGATTCAAGAAAAGCATTGATAATTCATTTGCAAACTTAACACCATCAATTTAGGCTTGAATAGGGACTGGGAGTGGTTGGCTCACCCAAAAAGCAATTTTCCCTCTCTTGATATTGACCCTCCTCATCAATTATTGGGAGTGGATCACATCCACCCTGACCTAATTGGCCTTCAACATTGGTTCTCCACTTGTAAGGTAATTCCCTTCTCTTCATGTGCCAAAATATGTTTATGCCTGTTTCTGTAATGCTCACGCCAGGCATCTGACGAAGTGGGGTTTTTACCCACGAAAAGCTTATGCCCAAATAAATCTGTTAGTCTTTAAGGTGCCACCAGACTCCTAGTTGTTTTAATGAAATGTTGAGACTGGGCAATCCGGAGTTAGAAACATAGGCAGTGCCCATAACATATATAGATACAGACACACATATGCACAGAAATACACGCATGCCCTAGGGCACACATAGGCATAGATGTATATGGGCATGTACACTCATACCTCTGAGTATACAGACACACCAAAGCATCAACACACAAAAGTACCCATGAGAGAGCATACGAAGCCATACATGTCTGTAGCATAGACACACATACACATTTGAATGGGCATGTATATATATGTTTGGACATACACACATGGGTGGGTATACACCCATGGCTATGTGTGCTCATATTTGCCAGCATACATCTATGGACCTACTTACTCATCTGAATCAGCTATGAAATAACACAAGTGAAGCTCATCAGTGGTGAGGCACCATGATTAGAAACAGCTGGACAATATATTTTCCTCCAAAGGTAAGCAGTCCAGTGCCCTAACATCAGTCCAAAGTAAGTAAGGTATAGTGTTTCATAGACTAGGGAAAGAAATGCTGTGGTCTTGAAACTTCAGGAGGAAGATGGGAAGAAAACCAGTGAGTAGGAAGGGTGACAGTTAGGCATTCCTTGCTGCCCAAGTGACAAGCAGATGTACTCAATTCTTTCTGCTGTTTAAACCCTCCTGGAGTCCCTAGTAACAAGACCCCCCCTCCCCTCACTGAATCCCCTCTGGTGTGCCAATCCTTCTTATGGCCATTAGTGGCAAATACATCTAGCACCTGCTGCAGATGTCCCACACTGACAAGGCCCCCAATTTGTCACTGAGGCCTGGGAGAATTAAGCTCTCTCAACCTGACTTCTGTAGCTGCCCAGCCCTTTTGGTACCCATACTACTGATAATATTGAAAAAGGTTTTCCTATTTTGTATTGCAAAAATCTAGTCAACCTAACTCCAAAAGAGACAGAATATAATGTAGAAATTGGTTTGAAAAGGATTGTTCTTTCAGATTGTAAACATTCACTCATGGTTACAATTTGGCATTCCAGTGTAGGTCTGAGTCTGTTATTGTACAACATTTTAATCACAGTTACTGTTTAATATAAATTATTGTTTATATACCTTTTGAATTCTGGGAATGAATAAAAGCAGAAGTTGGTAAGATTGTTTCTGTTATTGCCCATTTGGTCTGACTGAGTGGCTAATCAATATTTAGAGCATTCCAGGTTTGTTTCCATTAGGAGGAGAAATTGATTATAGGAGTCAGGTATATTCCTTGATGCAATCCTGTTTATTTACAAAGAATCTACAGAGTCCTGCTTTCCCGCACCCAGAGGAAACAAACAACTGCAGGCAGTTTCCTTGCTCAAAAATCCCCAAGCCTGCCTTTCCAGTGCATTCCATGTCCAAGGAGCTGTGTCTCTCTGCTCCCTGTCAGGACCACGTTCACAACTGCTTTTTTTCCTTTCTGGTGGTTTTCTTTTTGCTTTCTATGGGTTTTCTCCTGGCTTCTTGCCTCTTTTACACACATAGCTTGCCAAACAATCCCTTACTCCTGGTGTCTGCAATCAGGGAACCCCTGAGCCCACACATCTTGGCGTTGGATGAGGCCTTGCCACATGATCCATTACCTTGGGCAATATCTTCTATTATTTACAACTATCTCACTACATTAAGGGGATTAATTGCTCCTGCTATTTAGCCTGAAACAAAAGTACACACCCACCAGTTTTGACCAGTTTTGTGACCTCTAGAGAACAAAGGCCTGCTTGATGGCAGCCATTAACATCTTACAACATAACACTATGGGCTTGTCTTGTGCTGCTGTAGTTCTTTAGTGAAGACACTACTACACTAATGGGATACCTTTTTCTGTTAGCCTAGTTAATCCACCTCCCCGAAAGGTAGTAGCTATGTCGGCAGGAAAGCTCTCTGGGCAACATAGAGCTATCTACACAGTGGATGAGGTCAATATAAGTATGTTGCTCAGGGGTGTGGATTTTTCACACCCCTAAGTGACGTAGTTATACCAATATAGGTCTATGGGGTGGACCTGGCCTGTGTTTAAAAAAAAATCTTGTAGGTACAGAACTTTGTGAATTCTCAATTCTCTACAAAAAATACTAAGCACTTCTCAGCAAAGATTTCATAACAAAAATCTTTAATTCTTTAAATGTGCTTGTTTGCTCACTTACTAATTCACTAAGTGAACAATCTATAACTGCTCTCCCAAATCAAGTTAGCTTGATTTTACTGGAATTTGTTTATGAAGCAAAGTGTTTTTTTAGCTTTGAAAATTTCATAATTTTATAAAGCACATAATTGTGAAATATAGAATCATAGAAATGTAGGGCTTGAAGAGACCTCAAGAGATTATCTAATCCAGCCCCCTGCACTGAGTGGGGCTGGACCACATATATCCAACCATCCCTGACACATGTTTGTTTAGACTATCTTTAAAAATCTCCGGTGACAGGAATTCCACAACCTCCCTCAACCAGATACAATAGCAGCTACTCTTATGTAGAGCTGGGTGAATTCTTTTTGGCAAATAGTAAATTCACAGAAAATACCTTTACTGAGGAAACAAAACTATTTGCAAATTTGGGTAGAATTCAGTGCATAGTTTTGGCCGAAAACAAACAAACAAAAAAATTGGAAATGGTACCACGTTTCATTTCAACATTTCAGAAAGAAAACATTTTGAAACAAATGAAATGAACAAAATGTTTCAACTTTTTGTTTAGCAATGGCCTTTCATTTTGAAATTTAGCTAATAACAGCGTTCAACCTAAGCTTTCTCCCTAGGTGTGACTGCTTCTAACGTTTCTCCTTCCGGGTTGCTTAGTCCACACCTCAGTTCTCTCTGTCTCAGATTCAAAGTGCCTCTGTGTAGTGAGTTACTCCAGCCCCCCTTATATCTTGGGTGGAGTTAAGCAAGCCCCCACCTCAAAGAGCAGGTCATTTAGACTCAGTATCTAAGAACATAAGAACATAGGAATGGCCATACTGTGTCAGACCAAAGGTCCATCCAGCCCAGTATCCTGTCTACCGACAGTGGCCAATGCCAGGTGCCCCAGAGGGAGTGAACCTAACAGGTAATGATCAAATGATCTCTCTCCTGCCATCCAGCTCTACCTTCTGACAAACAGAGGCTAGGGACACCATTCCTTACCCATCCTGGCTAATAGCCATTAATTGACTTAACCTCCATGAATTTATCCAGTTCTCTTTTAAACCCTGTTATAGTCCTAGCCTTCACAACCTCCTCGAGCAAGGAGTTCCACAGGTTGACTGTGCGCTGAGTGAAGAAGAATTTCCTTTTATTTGTTTTAAACCTGCTACCTATTAATTTCATTTGGTGGCCCCTAGTTCTTATATTATGGGAACACGTACATAACTTTTCCTTATTCACTTTCTCCACACCACTCATGATTTTATATACCTCTATCACAGGGGTCTCAAACTCAAATGACCACAAGGGCCACATAAGGACTAGTACACTGGCCCGAGGGCCGCACCACTGACCACCCAGCTGCTGCCCCGCCACCACTCCACCCTTTCCGTAAGGCCCCGCCCCTGCCCCACCTCTTCCCACCCCTTCTCTGCCCCCATTCCAACCCCTTCCTTGAAATCCCCACCCCAACTCTGCCCCCTCCCTGCCCCCAGAGGGTGCAGGAGGGGTGCAGGGTACATCAGGGGGCTCAGAGCAGGGGGTCAGGGTGCAGGGTGAAGCAGATGGCTCAGGGCAGGGGGTCGGGGTGCAGGAGGGGTGTGGGGTGCGTCAGGGGGCTCAGGGCAGGGGGTTGGGGTGCAGGAGGGTGCAGCAGGGGGCTTAGGGCAGGGGGTCGGGGTGCAGGAGGGGTGTGGGGTGCGTCAGGGGGCTCAGGGCAGGGGGTTGGGGTGCAGGAGGTTGCAGCAGGGGTTCGGGGTGCAGGAGGAGTGTGGGGTGCAGCAAGGGGCTCAGGGCAGGGGGTTTGGCTGCAGGAGGGGTTTGGGTGGTGGGTCTGGCCCAGCGCGCACCAGGGGCAGATCAGGCTCCCTGTCTGCCTGCCCTGCTGCCGTGCCGCTCCGTGAAGCGGCCGGGACCTGCGGGGGTGGGAGGCCACAGGGGTCTGTGTGTTGCCCTGGCCGCTCCTCTAGGTACCTCCCCCGAAGTGGGGAACCGCGGCCAATGGGAGCTTCGGGGGAGGTACCTGGAGGAGCAGCCAGGGCAACACACAGACCCCTGTGGCACCCCCTCCCGCCCCAGGTCCTAGCTGCTTCCCGGAGTGGCGCGGGGGCAGGGCAGGCAGGTAGGCAGGGAAGGAGCTTGCCCTGCTCTCAGTGCGCACTGGGCCGAAGCCGCTCTAGGTAAATGCTGGGGGGGTGAGGGGGGGCCGCAGGGAGCTGGCGGGCCGCAGAAAATAACCCTGCGGGCCGCGTGTTTGAGACGCCTGCTCTATCATATCCTCCCTTAGTCTCCTCTTTTCCAAGATGAAAAATCCTAGCCTCTTTGATCTCTCCTCGTATGAGACCCGTTCCAAACCCCTAATCATTTTCGTTGCCCTTTTCTGAACCTTTTCTAATGCCAGTATATCTTTTTTGAGATGAGGGGACTACATCTGTATGCAGTATTCAAGATGTGGGCATACCATGGATTTATATAAGGGCAATAAGATATTCTCTGTCTTATTCTCTATCTCTTTTTTAATGATTCCTAACATCCCGTTTGCTTTTTTGACTGCCGCTGCACACTGCATGGACGTCTTCAGAGAACTATCCATGATGACTCCAAGATCTTTCTCCTGATTAGTGGTAGCTAAATTCGTCCCCATCATATTGTATGTATAGTTGGGGTTATTTTTTCCAATGTGCATTACTTTACATTTATCCACATTAAATTTTTTTTGCCATTTTGTTGCCCAATCACTTAGTTTTGTGAGATCGCTTTGAAGTTCTTCACAGTCTGCTTTGGTCTTAACTATCTTGAGCAGTTTAGTATCATCTGCAAACTTTGCCACCTCACTGTTTACCCCTTTTTCCAGATCATTTATGAATAAGTTGAATAGGACTGGTCCTAGGACTGACCCTTGGGGAACACCACTAGTTACTCCTCTCCACTCTGAAAATTTACCATTTATTCCTACCCTTTGTTCCCTGTCTTTTAACCAGTTCTCAATCCATGAAAGGATCTTCCCTCTTATTCCATGGCAACTTAATTTACTTAAGAGCCTTTGGTGAGGGACCTTGTCATAGGCTTTCTGGAAATCTAAGTATACTATGTCCACATGTTTGTTGACCCCTGCAAAGAACTCTAATAGATTAGTAAGACATGATCTCCCTTTACAGAAACCATGTTGACTTTTGCACAACAATTTATGTTCTTCTATGTGTCTGACAATTTTATTCTTTACTATTGTTTCAACTAATTTGTGCGCTACTGACGTTAGACTTACCTGTCTGTAATTGCCAGGATCACCTCTAGAGCCGCTCTTAAATATTGGCAGTACATTAGCTATCTTCCAGTCCTTGGGTACAATAGCTGATTTAAAGGACAGGTTACAAACCATAGGTAATAGTTCCACAATTTCACATTTGAGTTCTTTCAGAATTCTTGGGTGAATGCCATCTGGTCACGGTGACTTGTTACTGTTAAGTTTCTCAATTAATTCCAAAGCCTCCTCTAGTGACACTTCAATCTGTGACAATTCCTCAGATTTGTCGCCTACAAAAAACGGCTCAGGTTTGGGAATCTCCCTAACATCCTCAGCCGTGAAGACTGAAGCAAAGAATTCATTTAGTTTCTCTGCGATGACTTTATCGTCTTTAAGTGTTTCTTTTGTAGCTCGATTGTCCAGGGGCCCCACTAGTTGTTTAGCAGGCTTCCTGCTTCTGATGTACTTAAAAAACATTTTGTTATTACATGTTGAGTTTTTGGCTAGCTGTTCTTCAAACTACTTTTTGGCTTTTCTTATTACATTTTTACATTTAATTTGACAGTGTTTATGGTCCTTCCTACTTACCTCACTAGGATTTGACTTCCACTTTTTAAAAGATGCCTTTTTATCTCTCACTGCTTCTTTTACATGGTTGTTATGCCACAGTGGCTCTTTTTTAGTTCTTTTACTGTGTTTTTTAATTTGGGGTATACATTTATGTTGAGCCTTTATTATGGTGTCTTTGAAAAGTGTCCGTGCAGCTTGCAGGGATTTCACTCTAGTCACTGTGCCTTTTAATTTCTGTTTAACTAACCGCCTCATTTTTGCATAGTATTCCTTTCTGAAATTAAATGCCACAGCACTGGGCTGTTGAGGTGTTCTTCCCACCCCAGCAATGCTAAATGTTATTATATTATGGTCACTATTTCCAAGCGGTCCTGTTATAGTTACCTCTTGGACCAGATCCTGCGCTCCACTCAGGACTAGATCGAGAGTTGCCTCTCCCCTTGTGGATTCCTGTATCAGCTGCTCCAAGAAGCAGTCATTTAAAGTATTGAGAAATTTTGTCTCTGCATTTCGTCCTGAAGTGACGTGTATCCAGTCAATGTGGGAATAATTGAAATTCCCCACTATTATTGAGTTCTTTATTTTCATAGCCTCTCTAATCTCCCTTAGCATTTCATCGTCACTATCACTGTCCTGGTCAGGTGGTTGATAATAGATCCCTACTGTTATATTCTTATTAGAGCATGGAATTACTATCCATAGAGATTCTATGGAACATGTGGATTCATTTAAGATTTTTATTTCATTTGATTCTACATTTTCTTTTACTTATTGTGTCACACCCCTCCCGCACAACCTGTTCTGTCCTTCCGATATATTTTGTACCCCAGAATGATTGTGTCCCATTGATTGTCCTCACTCCACCAGGTTTCTGTGATGCCTATTATATCAATATCCCCCTTTAACACGAGGCACTCTAGTTCACCCATCTTATTATTTAGACTTCTAGCATTTGTGTACAAGCACTTTAAAAACTTGTAACTGTTTATTTGTCTGCCCTAATTTGTGTCAAATTCTTTATATGAATGTTTCTCGTCTGATCTGGCCCATTTTTTATCCTCTTCCATCCTCTCCTCCTGACTAAAACCTAGAGAATTTCTATCAATAGACTCTCCTCTAAGAGAAATCTCTGTCCGATCCATGTGCGCCTCTGCAGCAATCAACTTTCCCCCATCTCTTAGTTTAAAAACTGCTCTGCAACCTTTTTAATGTTAAGTGCCAGCAGTCTGGATCCACTTTGGTTTAGGTGGAGGCCATCCTTCCTGTATAAGCTCCCCCTATCCCAAAAGTTTCCTCAGTTCCTAATAAATCTAAACTCCTCCTCTCTACACCATTGTCTCTTCCACGCATTGAGACTCTGAAGCTCTGCCTGCCTACCTGGCCCTGCGCGTGGAACTGGAAGCATTTCTGAGAATGCCACCATAGAGATCCTGGATTTCAGTCTCTTTCCTAGCAGCCTAAATTTGGTCTCCAGGACGTCTCTCCTACCCTTCCCTATGTCACTGGTACCTACATGTACCACAACCACTGGCTCCTGCCCAGCACTACTCATACGTCTATCTAGGTGCCTCAAGAGATCCGCCTTGAACCAAATGGCCCATGGAGAAAACTGTGCTCAGCCCAGTTAATTCCATCTGGGATAGTTATTTAAAAATTTAACTCCCAGAATCAAACTAGATCCAGTCAATTTCTTTCTCAAACTAGAAAAAATTTCAAAGAAAAGATATATAACATCACAGTAAGTTGTTAGCATCAGTGTATGTGTAATACTACCCCTGGTGGAATTTGGCAGAGCTTTTTGATGCAAAAGCAGCCCACTTCACTATCTGTTGAGAAATTCTGTTTTAACTAACTGAAAAATAAGATTCTGTACTTTGGTGCTATTGATTTTGAGAACTCTGATGCTGTAGGTATTGTGTGTGATTAACTACAATAACCACAAGTTGTCATGGATTTCTGAGGAATTCTTTCAGGAAATGAGGGCATGTTGTTTGATCGAGATCATATTTATTGCTTTGCACATTTTTGCAAATGTTCTGTTGCCGTAATTCTAAGTGTTATCGTGCGGTGAACAATTATTTCAGACACTGTACATTTAACACATGCCTAAGGGCTCATCTATGTGGGAAAGTTTTACCAGTTATACTAATATAGTTATACCTGTATAACTCCTCACCTCCGGTGTGGACACTCTTATTTCAGTATAAGTGTGGCTTTTTTTGGTTTAGTTTAAGCCTTTTGCCAAGTAACATAAACTGAACTGAAAAAGTCACTCTTAGTCTAATACTGGAATAAGTGTGTCTGCATTAGAGGTTATACTGATGTATCGATTTAAATTCAAACCTTATGTTATATTGAAAAATGTTCCCATATAAACAAGGCCTTAGTTTGCTGCTCACTTCTTTTTTTATTCCTTCTATTTTTTTCAGAAATTTTAGTTTTACTCTGCAGGTATGATACCTTCCTGAGATTAATGCCACAACGCAGTCTGGTCTTTATAAGAGAATCTGTCAGTTCTCTGAAATCCTAAATTTAATTTAAAATTTAAGCTAAGTTAAATAGTAATTTATTGCCTCACCTTTAATTAGATACAAGTGATAAAACTGATCCCTTTTATATATTTGTTTTTGGGATACACAATTCATCAGATTTCTGAAAAACAACACTCTGATTATTTCTCCCATCCTCTTCCCAAAAATGAAGGTGTTATAAACCTCCAATGCTGCTTCTTTCTCTATATCCAGAAACAACGATGTCAAACATCAGTGGCTTTCCCCCCCCAAGTTCTGTAAGCATGAAATAAATTAGAAATCTCTGAACTTCCTACATTACTCAACAACACTTCTAGGAGCTTTAACTTTGAAGTTTGTTTGTTTGCCATTTTGTTTGAATTATAATCCCTAGTCTAACACAAGATTATATTCTGATGAGGCAACCATCTTGAGTCCTTTATAATAAAGGGCAAGTATTTGAATTACACAACCAGTAAAGTAATATTGTTACCATGAGAGCACCAAACTTGTACTCATTTAATAGAATATTGCTTTAGGATACTTACTATAGCTACTCATTTATTGCCATACTAGTATTTAAGCAGGCAATCGTGGCAGCGGAGAGTCACACTTCCCCACAGAGACGCCCGTACCCTCTCCCTCACGCAGAATGTGCAGCACCAGCGTATTCGGCTCTGTGAATACAGCCCCTGCCTAAGGAGACAGCAGCGCAAGCTGGGTGTGCGGGAGCCAACCTTCTCTTACCTGCTGTCATGGGTGGTGGGTGAAGCTGCCGCTTGGGGAGGCTAGCTCCCCAGCCGACCTCTTCTGCCTGTGGCCCTGCCCATACTTCACCCCTGCCCCGCCCGAGGCCCCGCCCCGCCACTCTGCCCAGGTTCTGCCCTCTCCCCACTGTCTCCCTCCTCTCTTCCCTCCCCTTCTCTGCTCACCCCCTTCCAGCTAAATCCCTGAACCCAAATGAAGTAAATGACATTTGAAAAAAACACTCTTCTGCAATTTCATTTGAAAGAAAATGGAGCATGTTTTCCACTGCATGCCAGATGGTGAAGACTGGACATGCAGGAGGTACCTAATTAAAAGCACTACATTTGGGAATAAAAAATGTCAGTCACAGGTTTTTTTATATACCCTGAAGTTTGTCAGAGATTTATTTGCAAAAACTTGTTAGTAAGGGCAAGTCAGCTGTCCTGCTGAATACAACATTAAATATTATGGAATACATGATGCAGCTCTTCTCTATTTTACATTTTCTTAATCAGTATTTCTAAGCTGATTTTATATTTTAAATGTACTCAGCCTTCATAAAGTAATCATTCCAGATTACTACATATTTAACTCACTGAAACAAAGACATTATTTTAAATTAATCAGTCACAGAGGTTTAGTGTGTTCATATCAATGTTCATTGCTTTTAGAAAAAGGGAACACTAATTTACTTTGTGTGATCTCAATAACAATAGACAGGTTTATAAAATTTTGCCAACTTTAAAAAATATGTTTCTAAAGATTTTAGGCATAACGAAGGATTCTATATCTTACTAAGGTACTGATTTTGCTGGAGGGTGCTCTTAAAACTAGTTCATCAAATAGTCAGAAGTAAAGAAAGGGAAACTCATTTGTCCAGCGATCTGGCAGGAAAGGGGTGTTGTCCCTTTAAGGGCTCTCTTCAACAGGGGCATGAAGGGAGAAAGGGATGGACAGAAAGACTTTGGAAGCAAGTTTTTTGGACTAAAGTCATTAAAATTAAAATGTGTATTTTAGATAAGGGTGGTCTTTTGAAGGATTTATTTAAAAAACTATGTGTCTGAAGATCCAAGCATTTAAGGCTAAAGATGAATGCTCAGCTTGTGCATCTAAAAATCTATGCAAGGATTTTTTAGAGATGTGATTTTATAATCTTCAGCAACACACTAATGAAATATTTTTAAAGCAAATTTTAAACTAAGGTCCTGTAGATTAACATGTTCTGAGTAAATATTACAGTAATGCACAACTGTTTTTGTCAGTAAATTCAGATTCTGACAGTATATACCTGGGGGTTGGCAAATGCCTGTTAAATGGCTTCATTACCACTGAATGATTCTTTTAACAGTTTAAATGTTGTGCTAATAGGTCTGGCAGGCTGGAAGACTTTTTCACTTTTAAGGTACTAGATCCCCTCCAGAGGAAGACTCACCAGGCTGCAGCAGCTAGCTGTGGGAGCCTGTAGGAAGGGTCAGAACAGGGATAGGAAGATGTGGGGAGGGTGGACACTAAGACCCAGGGGTGCCCCAAATTTTCGGATGCCCTAAACAGCTAGGTTTCAGTGTAACAGCCGTGTTAGTCTGTATTCGCAAAAAAAAAAAAAAAAAAAAAGGAGTACTTGTGGCACCTTAGAGACTAACCAATTTATTTGAGCATAAGCTTTCGTGAGCTACAGCTCACTTCATGCATCCGATGAAGTGAGCTGTAGCTCACGAAAGCTTATGCTCAAATAAATTGGTTAGTCTCTAAGGTGCCACAAGTACTCCTTTTCTTTTTGCTAAACAGCTAGGTATGCTGCTTATGCCTAAGGATGGCCCTGGAATCTTCTTTACATGGAATGTTGCAATAATGATCCACAAGTGACTGCACAATGTAATGCAATTACAGCCTTATACTGAAAGTTTGAAATACTGCATTTTGTTGTTAGATTGATATTGCTTTAAATTATTACCTTTGTTATTTGTATTTCACTAGGGCTTATGGACACTGGGAGAAGCATTTGGGCAGTCAAAGACCTAACATTTTTGTAGCTCTGCCAGTGATGCTCTGGGAAATCGTGAGCAAAATGTATCCCTGATTTTACACTAGAGATGACTGGTCCACAGGGGCCTCCTGTGGGCAGCCAATAGCAGATTTAAGCACTTTTAATGAGATTCTGGACTGAAAACCAAGGGTATTAACACCACAAACTCCAGTGGGTAGCTGATAGCAAAGTCTAGGTTTATTATACTTGTGTGAATCTGTTTCCCTTGGTACACTTTGAGTACTCTGAAGGTGTTTGGTAGTTACTTTCCACAGTCTGATTTCTTCATTTTCTGGTGATGCCGATGCTATAATGTGTTGTCTGTCAGATGAAATTTACAGGCACATTAACTTGCTAGATGGGAACAGTGAGCTACAAGGATTTCCTGAGGAGAAACTTCCATGAGCAGTGTATGAGGTTTCTCATTTTTCTTTTGGCTGAGTGATGTTTGCACAAATCTATTAATTTCATTATTACCTCAATTCAATCTTATAAAACTAACCTTCACTGGATCCTGTGTAACCCTTTTCCCTGAACTCCAAAGAAGCATCTGTGCTCTTTAACCAACCAACCAACAGAAAAAAGCAGACAGCTTAAGACTTCTTGTTAGACTCTCCTGATGCCTGCTATTGTCTTACTAGTCAGCTTTAAAAAAGCTTCTCATAAACAGGGTGTGGCTTTCTTCTCAGAGTTCAATTAATTAATAACTACTTATGTGATCAGAAGAATGCCCATTTTCAGTACTCACTCCTGCCATCCTTTTTATTCAAGTCAATAGGAATTTTGTTTAAGGGCCTGTAGAATTGGGTTCTGAATCCAAAAGGAGGACAGGTTACTTATAGGTCCCACAGTCCATTGTGTGATCACGTGTCAGAAGAGGTTGTGATAGAACCAGCTCACGGGAAGTGGCCACAGAGTCCAGCCTGTCCGAGGAGAGCCAAGAGAAAAGCTGTTGCTGTTGTAGCACAGGCAGCCAATCCGAGCAGTGGAAATTGGGCTCCAAGGTTCTTTAAGCAGACCATCAGAGGGTGTGGATAGCTTAGCTGTCTGGGGAGGGAGAGGTAGAATTGCTGACTTTGGGAGAGGGAGAATGAAAAGAAGTCTATAAACTTTCCTTAGAAAGGGGAAGGCTTAAGTGGTTGCAGAAGTGGCTGAGTATCTAAAGAAAAAGAAAGAGTAAGGACAACTGAAGAGGCACAATTGAAAGAAGGGAGGCTGAAAGCCTGTAGCTTAACATCTGTTGGTGGATGTTTAGCCCCACTGTCCATGCACAACTCCATGACAGACAATCCAATTTTGCATTTTAAAATACCGGTCACCTTAGTATTGTTAATATTAGCTGATGAACAACAGCCACATTCCACCCCAAAGATGGCTGCATTCCAGTACTGGGTGGTGTTTGTAAGGTGCTGCAGTATCCTTAGAGATGATAGGTGCATGTAAATGTAAGAAACTATATTTAATAACCTATCTGGGAAATTATCATTACCAGAAATAATATATACTAAGTGAGCTATTTAGGTGGTGTTTTAGATTGTTAAAATGTTTTGAAACCAGCTCTAAGGGGAAAAAAATTCAATATATATTTTTATAAATTAAAATGTTCAAGCAATAAGTCTTTTATGTGGTCTGATATCTTCTGGAATGTTGTTAACTGCATTGTTATCTTGTAATTCCATTTTGATTCCATTTTAAAGGAATACAATGATTTTCTGAATAGATTTAGCCTTGCATTTGGCAAATCCTTTTGCTTTGTTAGAAGAAAGAGAGCCTTGGCCCAGCCAAATCTGCACTTTTGCTGGTTCATAGTTGCCCTAAGGTACTGAGGAGTCGTCATTATTCAGCAAATGGAGATGGGTGAGCTAGTTAGGATAATAGAAAAGCTGACAAACATTTGTTTATTCAGTAGAAGTAGGGTGACCAGATAATATGTGTAAAAAATCAGGACATGGGGGTGGGGGGTAATAGATGCCTATATAAGAAAAGGCCCCCAAAATCGGGACTGTCCCTATAAAATCGGGACATCTGGTCACCCTATGTAGAAACAAACATAAAGTGAACCTTTAAGTTTTTTTTTAAGACGAGCCTTTTCCTTTTTTATGCACCTCTGCATTTCCTACTTCCAGGATATTACAGAAAGACTATTCACATGGCATCTCATGGCAGGGGTTTATTTTCATGAGATTTCCAGTTCAAAACTATAGACTAAAAGAGTTTGGATAAGCATCCAAACTTCTGGATAATTATTCAAACCAAACCTTTAAGGTTCTCCCACACTTTTTACTACCAGTAGCTATGATATTCCCATGCTGACTATGGGGGAAAAACAAATATCAGCAAAAGTACATTTATATTGATTTATCTTCCCTCTTGTTTTCAAATTCAGTAAAGACTTACTACTAATATAGCATTACATAAAGATTTCCAGGAGCTACCAGGGATAATAAGACTGGGTCTCATTGTATGCTGTCTGTCAAATTGTACTTACCTTACAATAGAAAGCAGAGGCCGATTTAAGGGTTGGCGCATGGTCAGCAAATACGCAGCATGGGGTAGGGTGACCAGACAGTAAGCATGAAAAATCGGGGCAGGGGGTGGGAGTGGGGGGTAATAGGAGCCTATAAGAAAGCCTCAAATATTGGGACTGTCTCTAAAATTGGGACATCTGGTCACCCTAGCATGGGGCCCGATAGTCACATCACCGGAGGCTTTTTAAAAAAAAAAAAATAAAAAAAAAAAAAAATTATAGGCCTAAACAAAAGTGGAATCTTACCCAATTGTGTATTTCCAATTATTGGAGCCTCTCACTACAGTGACACTTTTCCTTGGCAAATTGTCCTATGATGATGTCCAGTTCCAACATTGCTGTCTCATCTTTCTCAATTGCAAGCAGAGCAAGGTCACTCAGCTATGTTTGTGAGAGCGTTGAATGCATGTAGTTTTTGACACACCTTAGTATGCTCATTGTTCACTCGGCACTAGCCACTCTAGTTGGTATGGTGAGAAAAGTCAGCACAACATTTCCATTTCTGTTAAAAAATCATGAAGAGAACTTGACACTCTGAAATTCAAATAGCTCTGGACAAAATCAAGTGACAAAATCAAGTGACAAAATGAACACCTCTGTTTCCTTTGTAAAATAATATACTTATTGAAAGACATAATCTTGTGAACCCCAAATATAAACAAAAATATAAGTATTTTACCATGGGTTTAAGAACTTCCTCCTTTGACTCTTCTAAATATATATGTTGAAATCGCCTGGGATGGAGGAAACCAGAAAGAGTAGCTAGCTCTTGAAATCCCTCACACTGAGATTTTAGTTCCTCAATCATATTGTTTAAGACTTCAAAATATTTCCTTTGATAATTATCTTTTGTTTCTAACATAGAATCATGTGGAAATTCATCATCCATGCAGCATATACATCTCTTCATGTGGCTTGGATAGATTGCATTTTCAAAACCCATTGTTTCCAACCTGTTCTCAGATGCTTTTATAATTTCCTCATATTTTTCTTCAGATCTAAGTTTGCTGAACTCATTCACTATGCTCTCAAGTGTCCAGAGGCCTTGGAACAGGTCACTTTTCTTTGACTGAAGGATTCCATAGGCTGCAGCCATGATAACTAAGATCCTATGCCACCATACCAGATTAAGGTAAAACATCTAAGCCATCAAGGACAGGTTGCTTTTTACTCTATGTATGTCCTCATTACTCCTGCATTCAGCTGCAGTTTCATCTTCTAGGCATTCAAATATACTCTGAAAATTTACTATTGTTCCCTCAGTGGCTTTCATTCAAGCTGCCCATCTAATAGGATTGCCAACCCTCCAGGATTGGCCTGGAGTCTCCCAGAATTGGCATCAATCTCCCAGTGACTATTGAAAGCAATCCGGAAAATTTTAATAGTATATTTTAAGAAAATGACATTACATCATGTTGGAAAAAAAATCTCCCAGAATAGTGTAAATCAGAGTGGGCAACCCTACCATCTAGTCTTGAAGCATACCTTTAGATGTAAAGGTCTTCTTCGTTCTTCAGAAGCCTGTTCAATTTCACCCGCTGCATCAATCCTGTCAACTTCTTCAAGGCCTTGAAGTACATCATCAAGTTCCTCTTCCCTTTGCAAAACTGTACTCTCTTGAGAAAGAGTTTGAAGATAAAGATCATCTTTGGACATAATCATTAGTTTTTCCCATTGATGGTTAGAGTCTGTGAAATATTTATGTATTTCCTGCAAAGCACTGAAGAAAACCATCAGGTCTGAACTGACCTTATTTTCAGCAGCATGCACCAAAATTAGGTTAATTTGATGTGCTGGGCAATGGATGTATAGGGTGCATACACTTTGTCTCCCATGCCTGAATGATATTCTGTCATTTTTAGTTACAGTCCTTCATGAGTTCCAGCCATAACACTGGCCCCATCATATCCCTGTCCAGACATGAATTTGGGGTCAATCCATAATTGCAGGATAAAACGTTAGTTAACTTGTCACACAGGAATACAGCATCTGCCTCAATTACTGCCCAAAGCTTACAAAATGCTATTTTATATCTACTTTTCCTTTTATATGATGCATATTAACAAAGTGAAAATTGCCATTTGATCAACATGGCTAATATCCATAATTGCATCTTCAATTACAGTAAAAAACTTAGTTGCTGTGCAGCTATTAATGCCCCTCCTGGTTTCTGATGCTAAAAGATTTATAAGTTCATCAGTAATTGTCTTGCTCAAGTATTTGATTCTCTTGGTGTCACCAATATGTTGAGCAAATGTTGTATTATATCTGGCAAGTAGCTTACTGATGCTCAAGCAAATACCATAATGGTTGGTCTCCAGAACTTCATGGTGGCCATGGAAGGGGAGACCTAAACTAGCTAAAGTTTTGACTGTGTCAAACAATATTTGTAAGATTTCTTGCCATTTCCTAATATTTTCAAATGCTTGTTTATCAAAACATACGTTGATACTATGGCTCTTTGCAAATTGTAGAGCTGCCACATGTGGCTGCACATGTTGTTTGCGCCTTCTATGAACAGATGTTGACTTTAGCATAATCTTCCAATCACTCTTAACCATGTTGATTTTCGAGTTTCTGTATCCCCGAACAGTCAACAAATGTGACAGTATGCATAAACTGAAAGATATGAGTATGCTAAGCCACTTGACATGCAAATCTTCATGTGGTACATTTTCCATTCTGTAAAATGAAGATGAAAAATGAAAGTTTGTAGAAAAAGGAAACAGTCCATTTGGCCTATCACTTTCAGAGCTGCCAGGGACCAAGCTGTACAAGCATACACAGTTGCTCATGTGATAAAATTGAATCCTGAAAGTGACTTTTATCATATGGGAATGTCAAACCCATTCCAGCGGGAAGACTGCTTTGATTCGCTTCATTGTTGACCTGCTCATGGACAGGGCCTTTGGTTTTGTTCCTTTCAAGTTCATCTACAGGACCTTTGGAAACAAACTACATTTCCCAACAGTAGCCTCTTCAGCACCGGAGAATTCCCAATGGCTATGACTGCTGTAGGATGGGTAGGAAACTTCTATTACTACCAGCCACTGCTGTGCATGCTCAAATGCTGTGGGACTTTGCAAAGGCATTGCAGGACTGTGAGTGTGGGTCCCCTGTGACCCCTATAAAAATGGTGGCTGGGGACCAATGACAGTGTTAGACACATGCAACCCATGCAATTGCATCAGCGTGCAGGCAGCGAAAGGTCCTCTTGCCATGGTGACTGACTCAGTTACTTGTGAGGATAGGGCCCCAAAATTGAGTGAGGGGGCAGGGAGGAGATGGCAGTGGCAGAGAAATAGCTGGTGCAGCTGCTCAGGGGCGTATGCGCTGAGAGGGCCCCTGCAAACTGAGGGCTGCTCAGCCACACAATATATGCCTGGTGCAGGCTACTGCCATTGTCTGTGGCCTGCTAGAACCTCTAGGGTGAGCAGTGCATTGGTCCACTGCCCACATTAGAATTTGCCTGGGAAGTGGGCCTCCAAAATGGTGGATCTTCCATGAATTCTGGTTAGTGGGACTGCCAATGACAGAGCCTTCCCTCCCATTGGCAGGGCAAATTCATATGGGACAGCAGGAACTGGCTTCCAGTTCTTCGTAGAGGCTCTGACGGTAACTTTGGTGGCAGCAGCAGTGGTAATTTGTGACTCTGGCTCCAATGACAGCAGTTCTGGCTTTGGTGGAAGCAGTGGTGAGGACTCTAATGGTAGCAGCACTGGTGCAGGGCCCCGGACAGGGAAAGCGGACAGCACAGCATGGGTAGAGAGGCAGGGATGAGTATGGGAGGTGGGGGAAGTGAGAGTTTATTTGAATGTGGGACATGTCATGTCATGTGGGGGACCACAATAAAAACTTGCACCAGGGCCCATTATTTTGTTCCTCTATCACCAGCAGATGGGAGAAGGAGATGGGGGGCGGTGTTGGGGGGCCTGTTAGCATTTGCTGATTTTGCTGGCTGTTAAATCTGCCACTGAGAAAGTCCACTGTGGAGTTGCCCAATGTGGAGAGGCTTCTGCATATTTAAGCATAAGCCACACATCAGTGGGTGTGATCATAGCGATAAGGTTGAAAGGAGCCAACAAGAGTGTGGAGTAGGCTAGAAAAGCTGTTTAGGAAAGGAAAATAAGAGGCAAGGTGGTACACACACACACACACATGCACACACACACATTAGTGTATTTATTTCATTATGCTATATTTTTAAGACAGGTTTGGTACTCCAGATATGTGCAAGCTGTTATGCAAATATCTGAAGATCCATACTTGTGTTTGTGAAATATAGTGAAATAAGCATTACTTCAATGTTTGATCAATTAACTTCTCTCACCCCTTCTATTTGTCTAAAAAAACAAACAAAGAAAAAGATTCTGAATGTAAAAATGTATGCTCTTGGAACATTAGATTTGACCGTTTAAATTCACAAAAGTCAGGGTGCTTGAAATAATATCTCAACTACATGCATGCAAACATACACACATATCGTCTATACAGACAAATTCAGAATATAGAGTTATACAAACTATTGCACGTGCACAAGAGTGCTCAGTTACAGTTGCTGCAGCAAAAGTAACTTTTGAGTTTCTTGAACTTTGTACATTTAAATTCTCAGCCATAACAATCTATTAACATTATTTCTTGCACTAAATATTAAATTGATTTAAAGTTTTCAGCCTTATAAATGATTCATACATACTCCTTGCAATGTCAAAAACATCAAACAGTAACAGGATATAAACTGGTGAAAAACAAAATTCTCAGTATTCTCACTGTGTACTATCCACCTGTACAAATACATGGTGGGGAACATTTCCTGCTTTTCTAATGGGCAGTATGTTACTTTTTCAAGGTAAGACATTGCATAATAGCACTGTTGAAAAGCAGAACATTTGATCATCCTGTTAAAGGACAGAAGAAAACAGTGGCTTGCTGAAAAATAAAGTTAAATAATTGATTCACCCAAAGGAGGAATTCAGATGCATACAGGTGTTTGGTCTCCCAGCAAAGCTTCTGATCTTTTACAGCTGATAGTTTACATCTTCAGAAATATTTAAAACCTTTCGATTTTCATTTCAGAATAGTTTATCTCCCAAACTACAAATCCTACTTTTTATTTTTAATGCATTGGTCGATGGTAGCTCCTTTCAAAAGCAGGAAACTGGATCTGCTGGTGTTATAACTGGTATCAAATAGGATACAACAACAGAAGTGAAAGCATTCAAATTTATTTAACTACTTTAAAATAATGGATTGGTTTTTATAAACTAATATTATAAACACCAGGGCAATCTTTCTCCCATTGAAGTGGGCAATTTTGCCATGCCCTCTATTGGTAGCCAAAGCTGGGCTTTACTTAAGTAAACAAGGAACAGAAGGATACATTTTGATTAGGAACTGCCAAGTTGTGCTGGCTGTATCCGAGTGATCATGTCAGATTTAAGATCACTCTATAACGGCCTGATTTTGCAAACTGATGTTTGGGTATGGATCCTTAGAATGGAATTCCAGTGATTTCACTTGGATTCAGAGTAGGGATCTGTGTGTCTGGATTTGTTTCCAGATCAGACTCTTTATTGTTAATTTGGCCTTTCTGCTCAACCTTTCTATTCCAAAAATACTGAGAATAAATCATCAAAAAAGTAAGGCATCCCAGTCACCACTAATCAAACAAGAAGATCCTATTATCTCACATGCTTAATCTATCAATCTAATTTTCCATTAGGGTTCTAGAGATGAGCTGGAATTTCAAACTGTCTTGCTGACTGCATGCCTTCTATTATAATCACATACAAAAAACTACATTAAAAGAACATTCATGTTGCAAAACAAGCACACAAAGGTTAGAAAATGCAAGAACTAAGGCTGTCCAGGCAACCTTAATTTGGCTCCCTTATGCATATGCTACTCCTGAGGGACTTCTGCACCAAACCCCCCCACCCAATTCTGCGCACAATATTTTCAAATTCTGCAAAATTCTGCATATTTTATTTGTCAAAATAACATGATATAATCACACCAGTTTCAATGATTTTCAGTTATTTATTTCAAAATACCTGTCAGCAAGTATGTCTGTAACAATACAGACAACAAAAAAGATCCAGGAAATGTTTATTGACAAATAGATTCTTTACTAGGCATATTAATACATAACTCAGAGTAATAATTCATTTAAACTACAATACAGAACTGTATATCCCAGAAGCAGTGCAAAGGCTTAGGAGAGTCAGGGGTAAAGGAGGAGCTGAGGGAGAGGGAAGTAATTGCTGTGAAGAAGCCTGGGTATGAACTAGGAGGGTCGTTGGGTATGGGTGGGAAAAGTATGTAACAGGATTTTTTGGGAGGCTGGGGAGGGATTGTTAAGGAGCTTCCCGCATGCAGACCCTGGCTGACCCCTAGCCTCTCCCATTCAGTCAGGCACATCTGCCCCTGTCCCCATCTGGCCCTGCACCCGTTCCCCTGTCCCCATGTGTCTCAGTGCCCCCATTGAGCCACCCCCTGTCCCTATGTGGCTCTGCACCCCCCTGTCCCTTTCTGTCTCTGTGCCCCCACTCAGCGACCCCCTGTCCCTATGTGGTCCTGCACCCCATCCCCCATCCCCATGTGGCCCTGCATCTTCCTCCCCCTGTAGCCTTGCGCCTCCACTCCCATTCAGCCCCTAACCCAGTCTGTCCTCCCCCACTAGCCCTTATGAGCCCCTGTCTGACCCCCCCCCAGCAGCCCCATACTATCTCCCTGTAGCCCCTGTCTCCTGACCTGGCCTAACAGGCACTGTGAGGAAGGCAGGCTCTTTTTCTTCTCTAGCTACTGCTCTGTTCTATTGCCACAGTGCCCTCTGATGGGCAAAAGGCAGAACTGCAGCAACTTTCCAGACAAAGTTATTTTCTGCTGAGGCTGCTCTGTTCTAGCACCATGCCCTCAGGTGGGCAAAAAGCGGAACTGCAGCAACTTTTCCAGCAGATGCTTTGTTTCTGTGCAAAAAATCAAAAATATGCATAGCTCATTAATTAGGCAAATGCACAGTGGCACAGAATTCCCCCAGGAGTAATATGCATTATGATTTAGTCTTTAATTACGTGATCACATACTATATTTTCCTCAGGACTCCTGCCTCATTCTGTGCACAGGAAGGATGAACTCTGCTTTTAAATACTGAATTATTGATAACCTCATGGGCTTTTCTATGCTGTTCATCACTGTAGCTTCTAAGTGCTTCACAAACATTAGTGAATTTATCTTCACAACACCCCATGAGATCAAGGAGTATTGTTATGCCCATTTTAGAGATGGGAAGCTGAGAAATAAAAGCATTAGTGTCAAAAGTGTATTTTAATTTTGGGTGCCTAATTTGAGATGCTTATGGCCTGATTTTTCAGGCAATGGTATTGGTTCACAGCACAGCTCTCATTGACTTCAGTTGCAGCTCTGAGTGCACAACACTTCTGCAAATCAGATCCTAGTTGCCTCAACTTGGGCACTCAGAAAATGAAGAACACACAGTTGATGGCTATCTATTAAAAGTCTGGATTTAGTGACTTGCCCAGCATCACACAGAAAGACAGAGAAATATTAATCTTATTGTACAAGGCACTGGTAAGACCTCATTTGGACTACTGTGTACAATTCTGGTAATCTATGTTCAAGAAAGATGGATTTAAACTGGAATAGGTGCAGAGAAGAGCTACTAGGATGATCAGGGGAATGGAGGGTTTATCCTGGAGAGGAGATTAGAAGAATTTGGCTTGTTTAGCTGATCAAAAAGTAAGATGATGGGGGGAGAGGGATCTGCTTGCTCTCCATAAATACGTTATGGGGGGAAATATCAGGAAGAGTGAAGAGCTATTTAAGCTAAAGGACAATGTTGACACAATAATAAATGGATATAAATTGGCAATAAACAAATACCAGTGGGAAATTAGAAGATGGTTTCTAAACAGGGGTGTGGTTCTGGAACAGCCTCCCAATAGGAGTTGTGGGGGCAAATAAGTTAATTAGTTTTAAGAGAGAGCTGGACAAATTTATGAGTGCAATTGTATTACACGGTTGTTTGTGGTGGTAGTGGGCAGGGCTCAACAGCCTTGGGGCTCACTTTAAGTTTATGTCCTATGTTCCTAAACCTCATGCTTCAGGGTTTCAGCTGGTCACAGGCAGGGGTCAGGAAGGGATCCCCCCCCAATGTATTCTGGGAGAGGTTTTTCTCTCTTTCCACTTGAGCATTAGGAGATGGCCATAGCTGGAGATGGGACATTAGGGAGGGGTCAGGGCTCTGGGGTGGCACTAAGAATTCTCTCTCTGAGGTGCATGGCTGGTTGGTTTTTGCTCACATGCTCAGGATCTAACTGATTGCCATATGGGGATCAGGAAGGAATTTCCCTCAAGGTCAGATTGGCAGTGGCCTTGGGATTTTTTTGCCTTCCTCTTTATCATGCAGGTGCAAGTCAGTTGTCAGAATTATCTGGGTATATCTCATTTAACCATTTCCCTGCCATTGCAAGGGATTTAGGCACCGGTACTTCTTGGTCCCTCCTATTCTCTGCCTGTGACACATAACAGTCTAGTCTCCTGTGGGTTGTAGTACTTTGGTCTCATTTTGATTGTTGGGTATGTATGTGGGTGCTGGGTGGTGTTGGTAGCCTGTGCTGCCCAGGAGATCAGTCTAGATGATCTAGTGGTCCCTTCTGGTCTTAAATTCTCTAACTGTATGACATTGGAAATCTATTTACTGGCAGACATTGCCTCTCTAATCCTGGGAACTGAGGCCTACTCTTATGTAGCTTTCACCCACCCTACCATTTCATAGTTATCCAAACATCTGGCTCAGATCAGCAAATAGATTAAGAGTAGCTTGGCTGAAGCACAGTTTGAGAGAAACTGAGGTGATGCTGTTGGGAAGAGAGAAGCAATTTGAAACAGGATGGATTTGATTTAAATCATGATCTGCCTATTTCAGCTATTTATTTTTTATCACAACTGCATCTAAAATGATAGTACCATAGAGTAACAACTATATTTTTTGCTCAAACATGAAAATTCAAGAATAGTCCAGAAGGAAAACAGGCAGTCCTTAAGAAAGAAGTCGGAAATAAAGAAGTTTACCAACGTGAAGATCCTGCATGTTCAGACATGTTCCTTTCATCATCTTCAACGTAGCTTCCTCTTGAGAAGGAACACTTCTCATGATGTTGTTTCATTTGGGCAACCAGGCCTTGCATTTCTTTGTTGCACCATTTGCATTTTGCACGCATGCCAGTCTTACCCACAGGTAGAGGAAATTCACTAAAATATTCCCAAACTGGGTCTCTTTTATAGCCTGCTGCCAGTATAGGTTTTCCCTTCTTGTGAGAGAATGGTATGGTGGATCTCAAATCAATGAAGGCTACACTCTGAAAGATCTCAAGACTTCTGGAGTATGCTGCTCAAACAGTTTCACCTTTGTTTCTACTGCCTGACCCTCCCTTCTCACATTTCTCTCCAGACTTCTTCTCCTTGTCCAGATCTATTCTGCCCCCAACAATCTTCTATTCATTGAACTTTCTGAAACTTTGCACTTTTAGAAAGAGGTAAGGGATTGACTCAGTGTACACAAATTTGCAGAGGGACAATAAGGTTAAGGTCTGTTATTTCTCACCTCCATATGTTATTTATTTAAAAACATTTTTGCTGTTAACGAGCATGTTATCTCTGGAGACACAAATCCACAGTTTGAGAACTGCAAAACTAAGCATTTCTGATGGTATCTTCTAGACTGAACACTGAGTCCCATTGGGTAGATAGAAAGATTAACCTAAATAATCTATACAAAAGCTCCTGGAACCCCATAAGATTGGGTCCCTAATCCATGAACTATTGGAACTCATTTACAAATCTTTTCTTAAACATTCCATGAATATATTGTCTCATACTATAGAATTAGAATTTATAATCCCTATTCCATGATGAGATATCTTTGAGCTATAATGTATCTTAATTAAAACTATTTTTAGATAGGTTTTTTCCTCAAAAAGCATTTTATCAAAAAAATCCGATTTAAATAAAAAAATCCAATTTTTTTTTTATTTTTATCCACCCCGATTTGAAGAATTTACCACTTCCATCTCATCACTCTGCCTTGAGGGCACCTGCACTAAAATTAAGAGGGTCTTCACTCTTGGTGTTCTCGTACGCTCTTTAATATGTCCAGATAGCCACGGCTGCAAAAAATGACCTTTTCCACCTCTGGCTGGCAAGAAGCCTGCATCTCTCCCTGCCAGATTCAAACTTAGTTATAGTGATCCACACATATGTGATCTTCAGGCTCCATTACTGTAGATCTATGTAACTGTGTACAAAATCACCATCGTAAAAAGAAAAGCTATAGTTATTTCAAAACATAGTAGTTGGTTTGCTCTGCAACACAAGCCACTGAGAGCCCATTACTCCAATGCTCTGCAATCTCCTTTATGGGGCCAGATTCTTTGGGGAGCCAAAGAAGAACGCAGAGCAGAGAAAGAGAAATCTGTATATACTTCATAATTTTCTGAGATACTTAAATATCTTGGTGATGGACATGGTGTAAGAATCTATGTAGAGACAAAGATGGAGGTTAGAAAAGTACCTAATGTTTTGTGTGAAGCTTCAACTGTAATTTCCTCTGTTAATTTATGCATGTTTCAATAATAAATCACCCTGCACTTATGAACCACATTCCGCCACCCCCCGGCTGGGAATCTATCAGCCTCCACAGTGTCTCACAAGTGGAGGGGAAAGACATCTAGGCATGTCAGTGCAAACATACTTATTTACTGTGTCTGCTGGCTGGGAAGTCAAGGGTGAAAACCCAACATTTTGGATAAGTGAAGACAGATCTTAAAAGCCAACTTCCAAGGGAAAAATTGTCCTTCCTTTTTTAAGGTACTTTAACATTGACTTGACACTGGGAAAGCTAAGCAAGAATAAAATACAGTATGTGTAGATGTAATTCATTAGATTATGGTACCTTAGATAGTGATAAGTGTTGAGAAAGCACAGGATAAATAAAATATCTTGCTCCTTTTTTCTTTTTCTTGTTTTTCTTTTTACAGCTGTTGCATACCAGTTATTCAAATACAGTGTACTTAAAGGTATTCTGTGACTTAACCCTTGGGACTCCTGCAATTTCCAAACTTAGGTGATTAGGAGGATGTGTAGTCTGCGATGTCCAAAAGTGTTAAGATCTTATGGTCCTTGATCCTTCATGGAATTAAGAAGATGCTTGTCGCTTGAGTATTCAGGATGGCCACCTGTTTTTTACCTCCTTTCTCATTATCACAGTTGATACAACAGTAGATGATTCAGTAGCTCCTTCCTCTTTCTTTGTGGGCCCTAATGAATTAGGGGCCGTGTTTTGACCCAATGCATAAATGACCATCCAAGCGTATTCTGGTTTGTGACTCAATTTATGTGCAGATTATTCTTTCACAGAGAAGGATAAATCTATTTAAGGATAGAGGTGCAGAAGTATTTTGTCAGGAGGTGTGTGTGGCACAAGCACAAATGTGCAGATAGATGATGTCCTTGTCTCCTAAGCTTAATGACAAGAATACCCTCCACATGTTCTTGTCCAGCTGCCTCTGTGGTTTTGGTGGTAAGGTGGTAGGTTGGGATGGAAAATACAGTATGTGACTAATTCCCACCCCACTGCATGCATGTTTTCTGATGGGAGCTGACATAGAGAACCCTGACAGAATTTGGCCTGAGAGTCACTCATGTTGTGTTTTATATACCCTACTATCCAGTTCCATTATTGTATAATGAAGGTGTTATGGGCCAAAATAGTTAAGCTCAGTTAAAACAGCGCTGAATTTGGCGCTCTTGGTATTAGAGCATGCTATGAAAATGATCTAGAAATTTTTACTGTTTCAAGTTACCAAACTTGTTTTACCCAAGGCAAAATTAGGGGCTACTGGCATTACAAAATAGTTGAGTCAGAGACTGTTGCAATAAAAAAAACTGATGAGTTTGTTGTGTTTATGTGTGTTCTGATGTGAATTAAACCAATCCATTATGTCTTTTTTCTGTTCCTAGGGATGCACTATTTTTATGCAGAACTTGCAAAAGCAGACACAGTTCACTGATGTTTATTAGTGACCTTGTCTTGTCCTCTGAATTATGGGCAGTCTGCTTTGAACATGGGGAAATGCTACTAACAGTCATGATGTGGGTGTTCAGATTTTTTTGTAGTTATTTAACCTCTCCAAGGCCCTTCTACAGTTTTAGATTTGAAAAGAGGGAAACTGAATTATGGGTGATTAAAGCTGAAATATTTATAGAAGCAGTTTTTGATTTTAAAAATAGCATTTGTGCCTGAGAAGATCAGATGTGCTACTTCAATATGAAAAACAAAACCAGATTTTAGTGGATTTTATTATTAGCAACTGCATGAAATTTGATAATATAATATTATTTAAAAAGTATTTCCCCCTAGTTTGGCATTTAGGGTGCTGCCTCATTAAAGTATAATACTTTATGATTTTTAAAACATCACAAAATAGGTCATAACAAAATATTTGATTTTTTATCTTTTTTTTCTAAATATTATAAAGCCAAGCAATGTGATCATTTTTTATTTTTGTAAAAGGGAGAGATATACGGGGCCAACAGCAAATAAAAGGAAAAGCGTCTCTGATAAAACAGAGCTTTCAGACAAAACGACAGGCATGTGATGTTAGCATTAGCAGTTTGATCAATATAAGGAGGTGAGGTTCAGCCTCTACCAGCAACAAAGTGTTGTAAATTATGAACAAGGCATACACTAGTTACAGAGCAAAACTTAAATCTTACTTCTTTAGGGTTTAAAAGTTTCCACAGTAACCTAAAATAGAAGCATGTAAGGGACTTCAAAATCCCTCACTGCTATTGCAAAATCTAGCATACAACCAAATGCTACAGTCCTTATTCAGACAAAATTTCCACTGGAGTTAATGGGAGTTTTAGCAGAATAAGTATTAAGCTATGCAGTATTTAGCCCATGACTGTTTTGAGATGTAGGTAGCTATTAATGCTAATACTGTGAAAATATAGGGCCAAATCTTGATCATCCGGGAATAGTCCAGTTGACTTTTATTAGAACAGTTATGCAAATAAGGTGAACAGGATTTGACTCATAATGTATTAAGTATTATGATCTCACACTCGCGAGATCCTAATTAAGGTTGCATCAGTATTTTCTGTTTTACACGGTCTCACCTTTTTTTTGGAACCCTTTTTTGTAAACATACCATGGAAAATTTGAACCAAATTTTAGCCACTAATTAATATGGGAGTGGAATAATTTCCAATATGTGTTTTTGAGTTTGCATGTCGTTTTTTAGGAAATGTGGGGAAAATGTAACACCAGATAAGCCTGGGTGCACCTTTGCTCCCCACTGCTTGAGCAGTAACATTGTGTTGGGGTGTGCTATAGACCGCCAGGATCAGATCCGGATATGGATAGAGACCTATGGTGGGGTGGTCACCCGCTCCGGCCTTAAAGGGCTTAAAACAGCCTAGGAGAGGGCTGTGGCTGGGAGCAAGCAGTTCCCAGACTGACTGGGGGAAGCAGGTTCAGCTGTAGCCACGCCCCAGTCAGGACTCAGCTAGCCCTTATAAGAGGGCAGTGGGCCAGGAGCAGACAGTCTCCTCTAGCTGTGGAGGGAGACGGTGGGCCTGGCTGCTGGGGAGCATACCAGAATACCTGAGGTGGAGCAGGGCTGGGATAATCTAGGCATGGCCCAATATCTAAACAAATACTTTGCCTCAGTCTTCAATGAGGAGCTGAGGGGTAATGGTAGGGAAGGAGGATCTGGAGGTAAATATTACCACATCTGAGGTAGAAGCCAAACTTGAACAGCTTAATGTGACTAAATGGGGGGGGGGGGAAGGGTCTAGATAATCTTCATCCAAGAATATTAAAGGAGCTGGCACATGAAATTGCAAGCCCATTATCAAAAATTTTAATGAATCTGTAAACTCCGGAGTTGTAACATATGACTGGAGAATTGCTAACATAGTTTCTATTTTTAAGAAGGGGGAAAACGTGATCTGGGTAACTACAGGCCTGTTAGTTTGACATCTGTAGTATACAAGGTCTTGGAAAAATTTTTGAAGGAGAAAGTAGTTAAGGACTTTGAGGTCAATGGTAATTGGGACAAAATACAACATGATTTTACAAAAGGTAGATCGTGTCAGACCAACCTGATCTCCTTCTTTGAGAAGGTAACAGATTTTTTAGACAAAGGAAACGCAGTGGATCTAATTTACCTTGATTTCAGTAAGGCATTTAATACGGTTCCACATGGGGAATTATTAGCTAAATTGGAAAAGGATCAATATGAAAATTGAAAGGTGGATAAGGAACTGGTTAAAGGGGAGACTACAATGGGTCACACTGAAAAGTGAACTGTCAGGCTGGAAGGAGGTTACTAGTGGAGTTCCTCAGGGATTGGTTTTGGGACCACTCTTATTTAATCTTTTTATTACTGACCTTGGCACAAAAAGTGGGAATGTGCTAATAAAGTTTGTGGATGACACAAATCTGGGAGGTATTGCCAATACAGAGAAGGACCGGGATATCATACAGGAAGATCTGGATGACCTTGTAAACTGGAGTAATAGTAATAGGATGAAATTTAATAGTGAAAAGTGCAAGGTCATGCATTTAGGGATTAATAACAAGAATTTTTGTTATAAACTGGGGGCGCATTACTTGGAAGTAACAGAAGAGGAGAAGAACCTCAGAGTATTGGTTGATGACAGGATGACTATGAGCCGCCAATGTGATATGGCCGTGAAAAAAGCTAATGCGGTCTTGGGATGCATCAGGCGGTCTTGGGATGCATCAGTAGAGATAAGGAGGTGTTAGTACCGTTATACAAGGTACTGGTGAGACCTCATCTGGAATATTGTGAGCAGTTCTGATCTCCCATGTTTAAGAAAGATGAATTCAAACTGGAACAGGTACAGAGAAGGGCTACTAGGATGATCCGAGGAATGGAAAACCTGTCTTATGAAAGCAGACTCAAAGAGCTTGGCTTGTTTAGCCTAACCAAAAGAAGGCTGAGGGGAGATATGATTGTTCTCTATAAATATATCAGATGGATAAATACCAAGGAGGGAGAAGAAGTATTTAAGCTCAGTACCAGTGTGTACACGAGAACAAATGGATATAAACTGGCCATCAGGAAGCTTAGACTCAAAATTAGACGAAGGTTTCTAACCATCAGAGGAGTGAAGCTCTGGAACGGCCTTCCAAGGGAAGCAGTGGGGGCAAAAGACATATCTGGCTTCAAGACTAAGCTTGAAAAGTTTATGAAAAGGGATGATATGATGGAATAGCCTAATTCTGGCAATTAATTGATCTTCAACTATTAGCGGTAGATATGCCCAATGGCCTGTGATGGGATGTTAGATGGGGTGGGATCTGAGTTACTACAGAGAATTCTTTTCTGGGTGTCTGGCTGGTGAGTCTTGCCCACATGCTCAGGGTTTAGCTGATCACCATATTTGGGGTTGGGAAGGAATTTTCCTCCAGGGCAGATTGGCAGAGGCCCTGGGGACTTTTCAGCTTCCTCTGCAGCGTGGGGCACAGGTCACTTGCTGGTGGATTCTCTGCACCTCAAAGACTTTAAATCACGATTTGAGGACCTCAGTAGCTCAGTCGTAGGTTAGAGGTTTGTTACAGGAGTGGGTGGGTGAGATTCTGTGGCCTGCATTGTGCAGGAGGGCAGACTAGACGATCATAATGGTCCCTTCTGACCTTAAAGTCTATGATTCTGTGATTAGAGGTAAAATCAGCCACTCATCACTCAGTCCCTCCCGTTCTAGAGAGCCACTGTTTTCCTGGTTTTCATGGCAACAGCTGCCTTTGATAACCGATTTATGTGAGGCTACCATAACATTATTGTAAAGAAAGTCACAGGAGGAACTGTAATCAGAGCACACAGGATAAACTGCTGCTGTGCGCCTTTGGGTTTGCACAGTGTTAAGTTACACTATTTATTTTTAAAGGCTAATTGTTTGTTGTTTCCTCAAAAAGGGTTCCATGAAAATAAGATACAAAATTCGAGCTCCTTTTTCATGTGTGTTTATGTGCTTCTTATAAATTGGGGACTCTGGCTCTCTAAATATTTACCTTTTCTTAAAAAGTAGGAAATTATAGATATGGGACCCTACTCCATTTTCTTAGACAATTTTAAAAAGTCATTTAAAAGTTGCTGCAAAATTTATCTTTTTTTTCAATACTGTGGAGCTTGACATGACATTAAAACTTCCACCCCCTCCCAAACACAGAGAGATTCACTGAATTCATGCTGTCTTGTTTATATGATACATCAACATTCTATGAACAATACTGCTGCAATTTAATTAACAATGTCATTTAAAACATAATCATTGCTGTACAATATAGTTTTATGGCATATATGTATAAGATTTTATTTCTATTAAAAAAACTAAGGAAATTCTCAAATGAACTTGGTTTAATGTTAGTTAAGGTTGCTGTCATCAATAAACTAAACCATAAAAAATATAGGAAATACAAAGTTAAAGATTAAAAAAGATTAAAAGGAAACAAAGTCAAGTACTCTCAAATTAAGAAATACAAAAATGAACATTGCTCATTCAACTTTAATTTGGCTCCCATGTGTGTATGCATTATGATACAGTCTTTAATTACACCCAAAAATTATCACCTATGAAAAGTTTGATTTAAGTGACTTTTCCAGCATCACAAAGGAACTTGGAGGCTGAGGTAGGGATGGACTCCAAGTTCCCAGGATAGCAGTAATTAAAGACTGTATCGCAATGCATATTTATAAGTAGGCTGAATTAAAGTTGCATAAGAAAACATTCATTCTGGCATGTCCTAAATTCCGAGTTCTTGATTTTGCAAACTTTTAATCATATTTAATCCTTAACTCTGTATTTATTTTTATGGTGTATTTTGACGAGAGCAACCATAACTAACCTAAAACCAAGTTTTTTGTTTGTGAATTATATCTAGAGGATGAACTATGAAAGTGAAAGTCAAGAGAAAAAACGAGGAGTCCTTGTGGCATCTTAGAGACTATCAAATTTATCTGGGCATAAGCTTTTGTGGGCTAAACCCCACTTCATCAAATGCATGGAGTGGAAAATACAGAGGTAGATATAAATACACAGCACATGAAAAGATGGGAATTGCCTTACCAAGTGGGGGGATCAGTGCTAACAAGCCAATTCAATTAAGGTGGAAGTGGGCTGTTATGGTAAGGAGGTTCTTCTTTTCCTTTCCTGTAGCATATCATTATTGGTGTAGTGTAATCAATATATTTACTGTGTCTCTATAGCATAAGCTGTAGCCAAGTCTGCATACTGAACTCAGTATCATACTCCTTCCCTGTGCTGTTAAAGCATCTGGCCACTGGTGGGCTTGTGGGGAAAAGGGAATGTCTTGTGGTGTTCTTTTAAGATAAATTGGTGATGTAGTATGGGGAAGCTTCTTCACTACACAGAAACAAACATGCCACAGTGGTTAATTGAAAGAATCATCCTGTGTGTTCTTTTAAAAATGATAGCTTGTGGGGGGGAGAGCAGGTGATTTTGGTGTGTTAGTGCAGTACCCTTTCACTGTCAGAGATGTTAGTTCAAATTCGGGCTTAGAGCACACACGGAAAAAAAATAGTGCCTGGAGGACACTATCTGTATGTCCTCATCACAAATCAAAGCACAGTTTTGCATAATTGACTGTATTTATGTTTTAAGAAGGGGGACTAAGCCCCTTTTTTCCAAATATTTGGAAGTTTTTTAAATGTTAAGATATCTTTCATAGATAGAGTTTGGGAAACAGTGTTAATCTGAACATATGTGGATACTGTCGCTTTTCTGAACTAATCCATATTGCTGCCTCAAGTTTCCCCAGAATGACAAATCTGATTGACTTTGCAGTTCTCTCACCCAAAGAATGTGTAAGGCAGCACACTTGATCAGTCAAGAGAAGGCAGTGTGCATCCATTAATATAGGAAATGTCACATCAGACTCTCTGGTTCCACCAGCCTGGAAATGATGGGCTGTACTCTTTTCACATGACTGATGGGTAACAGTAAACAATTTGAGGTACAATTGTTAGTTACCTTTTACTCATTGGCTGACTCTTGGTTTTCCTCGCTGTAGTTCTAGTAATTGCTTGGTTTACCATACTATTTTGGCTTGAGCTCTTGGAAAATAATCAAAATCAGTTCTAGTTATTAATTTGACAAAACTTTAAAGGAGTGTTTAGGATGATGAAGGAAATGGTGAAGACACCTGAATAGATGGCAGTCTTCCCTCTGAACCAATGACCCAGTATACTGTTGGATTGCATTGTGCTGCTGTATTATTTTTTGGCTGTGGTATCAATTTGTGGTCATCATAGACTTAGGACTTTTTACTGTAGTAGGGATGCTAATGCTAAACCTGGCCAAATTCCAGAGCAGGTAATTACATTCTGCCTAAATTCTTAGAGTAGCTATAGTTTGGTATGGCGTTCCTTACTTCCTATTGAAAACTGTTCTCTGATGTTTTGTGTTCTGTTAAACAGTTGCTGCCCTTTAATTACAAAAGGCAGCTGTATGTCAGTGAAAGGAGAAATGATTCCTGTAATAGGTTTTGGGATGCTTTGACACCTTTTGGGATACAGAGAACTACATACATATAAGATGATTATATCATTATTCTGTAGATGTCATTGCATGCTATGGAAACTTCATCATAGGGGACTGAAGAACTCGGAGCATGGAGATGGATGGTGGAAAAACATCAGGTTCCAGTTGCTGTTGCTTTGCCATGTGGCAAGAGTGGAATTCATCAGTTCCAGATTGCTGAATATTATGATGTAGGTGCATTTCTAAGGTCCGATCCTGTTCCCACTGAAGTCTCTAATTCTGATCTCCTTGTACCAGTATAAATTATATAATGCTTGCGTGAGATCAGAATCAGGCCTGATAACACTAGTGGAAGCAAGGTTGGGCCCTTACAAACAGATATATTCTTGTTTTTAAAAATTCCATTTAGAAGTTATACAGATTGCCAGACATGCGGAGTAAATGTGGAAAATGATTAGAATTTCCCAATAAAAGATTTATACAGTAATTTAATTAAACATATTTACACCATATGCACTTTCTGGAAGTAAGTTCATGCATGCTGTGGCTTTGAGCTAAGGATCAGTTTTGACCACCAGCCCACTTCCATTTTGGGCAATAACACCATATGCCGGGGTTCTCAAACTGGGGGTTGGGACCTTTCAGGGGGTCGCGAGGTTATTACATGGGGGGTTGCGAGTTGTCAGCCTCCACTCCAAACCCCCT
Organism: Eretmochelys imbricata; assembly: GCF_965152235.1. Lineage (NCBI taxonomy): Eukaryota > Metazoa > Chordata > Testudines > Cheloniidae > Eretmochelys > Eretmochelys imbricata. The sequence goes on along the minus strand of NC_135572.1, from coordinate 249,137,224 downwards.
TTGCATCCAGCATTTATAATGGTGTTAAATATATAAAAAAGTGTTTTTAATTTATAAGGGGGGGGGGTCACACTCAGAGGCTTGCTATGTGAAAGGGGTCACCAGTACAAAAGTTTGAGAACCACTGCCATATACCATTCTTCCACTGCATACTCAATCTTCTGTCTTTGTAATTTTGTTCTTATGTATATTGCTTTGATACTTTAGGTCAGTTAGTCTACAAATTTCTAGTTTAAAAATAAACATTGGATTTTAGAAGGATTTTTGATAAACTAAAGGCACACAGAAGGAAGAATTGTTTATATATGGCTATAAAGCTATTTCTGTAGAGTTATTTCTGGTAAACTGGAACTATCTGATAACATAGAGTAGCATAAAAAAGAAAAATTATTTAAGCATAGATATAGAGCTATTTCTGGAGACAGCTGGAGTTGATCTTACTGGCATCATGTGGGTTTCACTGAATAGCTTTGCATAGAGCATTCTTATCAGGGATATAGAGGATGATATGTTTTTTTTTTTCCTTTACATTCTTCTGTTATTATAGGAACAGACTTGGTTTCTTCTTTCTTATATTAACCTGTCTTTCAATTCTAGACATTGGTAAGGCTGCAAAGCAGCACTACGGTCCCATACCGCTAAATACAGATGTTATATCTGGCATCCTGTCAGTCTGTCCCTTGGGCACAAGTCTGTGCCTATTCATGTTAGAACAATAGTCACATGTCTTATTTGTGAAGCCAGGTACTTCTCTTGCATTCCATTCACTGTATATTTGTTCTGTTATATACTACAGAAATTCCATTGTTGTGCTTGCTGATAAATGTTCCTTCCCCAGGCCACAGAGAAAACCAATAGCACCCGTTGTGCATGATAACAATTGCCAAGAGCATTGCCAACTTAAGTGGCAAGTAATCAGGATTTGAGGAGCATAGTAGTGGCTATTATTTAGAAATCATTCATTTTCAGCACCCTTAAGCTTCACCAACCTGGAACAGATAGGTTGTACTTTTCCTTTTGGATTGACAGGAAGCAACATTCAATAAAAGCTTCAGAATTTTGGTGCCTTCCTCTGCTTTGGTCTCTTACTCGCCCCAGAGTTCATGCTTAGCTTCTGTAGGGTACACAGCAAGAGGATACAGCAGTTGCAAAAATCAAAGATCCACCAATGAGACTGAAGAGGGAGAACTTAATTTGGGAGACCATTCAGCAGTGGTTCAATTAAACATTACAGATGCAATGGTCAGACTCATCTTCTGCTTCCTGGACTACTATGATGCAGACAGAGGTGAATGAGATTTTGGGCTTTCTCTTGCCCAGTTCCTTAGAGGCAAGAGAGAGGCCCTTAAGAATAGAGCATGTCAACAAAGCACAGTTGGAGGTGAGTAAACAATTTTCTACTTCACCTGTTCCTGGTTCAGAATCATAAGCTACCAACAGGATCTTCAAACAGACCATGATAAAAGAAACACCAGCATCTATCCTCCTAAAAATTAAGGTGTCCAGTCTTGCTCTAGAAGCCTAGAACAGAGTCTGATGAACCGTGGTTAAGGGAGACAGCCTCAGGGACTTGGTTATGCAGAAGGCAAATCTGAAATATTCAACTTATGTTAATTGCTCCCAACCCTGTTCTGAAGTAGGGGACCTTCATTTTGCCTCATCAACATCATAGGTGATGACGCAAGTAACCTAATGCAAAGGACATATCTTAAAAAGGAGGCAGTTATTTAGAGCTCAGAAGAACAGGAAATCAAGACTTCTGTTCTCTTCAAAACTCAGTTCCTCGTTCCTTACGTTACTTTGGACAAATAATTTATTCTCTGTTTCTTAATCTGCAAGATCAGTATAATCATTATTATATTTTATTATTTGTATTGCTTTAATGCCCAGAGGCCCCAGTCAGGATCAGGGCTCCATTATGCTGAGTGCAAACACATAAGAAGACATAGTCCCTGCCTAGCAAATCTTAGTATAATTTAAGAAAACAGTGCAACAAGTGAGGATAACATACAGTAGGAGGGAAGTGGGGAGGCAGAATGAGAGTAAGAATAAGATCACACAGTTACATAGGCTAATTATATGTACCAAATATCTGTCTTCTGTTCCTTTGTATTTCTTTTTTCTTTTCAAAATTTGTTTCAACTCCTGTCTCTCGTAGTTTAAAGAAAAACATTTAGTTATAATCAAATAAATGCTGAAAAATTCTGTGAGACTCTTCAGAAAGACACCCCTACCCTTTTTTGCAGCCAGTTAGAGTCCATGATGCCCCTCCATTCTGAAGCTCACTTATTTTTCTAGTCAGGTTACCTGTGCATTTCTGAATAGTGAAGGATGCTGATTAGCTGGTGAAGAGATGAGACATTTTTCTTTTGGTGGAAAGTTCTGCCACTGCTATAAATTCAACCTGGAGGTGCTCTCCTTGTGGTTCACTCCTACTGTCCTCCCAATTAAAGAACAAATCAAACCAAACATGGAAAAAATTGAAAAACCTAAAACCCCCGTGAAAACTCCTCCGCCCCATGGGGAATGCATTCATTGAGAGATAAGTGTCATTTAGTTTGTGTTGGGAGCTTAACTTGTTCAGCTTTGCACTCACACTGTTAATGAGAGGACATTCATAAACTAATATGTACTTTTGATAGTAAGTAAGCTATTAACTAGGGCTGTCAAGTGATTAAAAAAATTAATCATGATTAATCACGCTGTTAAACAATAGTAGAATACCATTTATTTAAATATTTTTGGATGTTTTCTACATTTTCTTCAAAGTCAAACTTTAGAGCCTACAAGTCCAATCAGTCCTACTTTTTCAGCCAATTGCTCAGACAAACAGGTTTGTTTACATTTCTAGAAGATAATGCTGCCTGCTTCTTGTTTACGTCAGCTGAAAGTGAGAACAGATGTTTGCATGGCACTGTAGTAGCTGGTGCTGCAAGATATTTACATGCCAGATGCACTAAAGATTATGTCCCTCAACGCTTCAACTACCATTCCAGAGGATATGTGTCCTTGCTGATGATGGGTTCTGCTCTATAATGATTCAAAGCTGTGCGGACAGACACATGTTCGTTTTCATAATCTGAATCAGATGCCACCAGCAGAAGCTTGATTTTCTTTTTTGGTGGTTAGGGTTCTGTAGTTTCTGCATCTGAGTGTTGCTCTTTTAAGACTTCTGAAAGCATGCTCAACACCGCATCCCTCTCAGATTTGGGAAGGCACTTCAGATTCTTAAAGCTTGGGTTGAGTGCTGTAGCTATCTTTAGAAATTTCACATTGGTATCTTTTTTTTCCATTTTATCAAATTTGCAGTGAAAGTGTTCTTAAAATGAACATGTGCTGGGTCATCATCCGAGACTGCTACAACATGAAATATATGGCAAAATGAGGGTAAAACAGAGCAGGAGACATACAGTTCTCCCACAAGGAGTTCAGTCACAAATTTAATCAACACATTATTTTTTTAATGAGCATCATCAGCATGGAAGCATGTCCTCTGGAATGGTGGCCAAAGCATGAAGGGGCATATGAATGTTTAGCATATCTGGCACGTAAATATCTTGCGATGCCAGCTACAACAGTGTCATGTGAACGCCTGTTCTCACTTTCAGGTGACATTGTAAATAAGAAGTGGGGAGCATTACCTCCCATAAATGTAAACAAACTTGTTTCTCGTAGTGATTGGCTGCACAAGAATTAGGACTGAGTGGACTTGTAGGCTCTATAGTTTTACATTGTTTTGTTTTTGAGTGCAGTTATGTAACAAAAAAAAATCTACATTTCTAAGTTGCACTTTTATGATAAAGAGATGCACAACAGTACTTGTATGAGGTGAATTTAAAAATACTATTTCTTTTTATCATTTTTACAGTGCAAATATTTGCAATCAAAAATAATATAAAGTGAGCACTGTACACAAATATTTAATAAATTTCAATTGGTATTCTATTGTTTAACAGTGCCATTAATCATGATTAATTTTTTTGAGTTAATCGCATGAGTTAACTGCGATTAATTGACAGCCCTACTATTAACTTTTTAGTTGTTTCTTCCAGAATAGGTTGGATGGATGAATAAAAAAGTCTTCTTAATTTCGTGGTGGAGAAACTGTTTTTTGAGCTAAAATGGTAAGAAATGAAAATGGGGAAAATACAAATAAACAGTTTTGGTTGAGTGCTGTAAGGATAGTTTAAATATAGTACATCACCATTTTTTCTAGTTTCAAAATATAAAGACTTTCTAGAGAAGATGTTGCTGGAAACAATAAACTTATAAAGGTCTTTTTACAGTGAGTTGGTTCAAAGCTTGTAATTGTAGGTGACCCTCTAAACATTTTGCTGCTGTTCATGGCACCTAGCGTACTGCTGGAATTTTATTAATATTCCAATGAAATCAATGGTGCAATGTGTATGTGTTCAGTAGCCCAGCTGGTGCATATTAAGAACATAAGAACAGCCGTACTGAATCAGACCAAAGGTCCATCTAGCTCAGTATCCTGTCTTCTGACAGTGGCAAATGCCAGGTGCCCCAGAGGTATTGAACAGGTAATCATCAAGTGATCCATTCCCTGTCGCTCATTCCCAGCTTCTGGCAAATGGAGGCTAGGGACACCATCCCTGCCCATCCTGGCTAATAGCTATTGATGGACCTACCCTCAATGAATTTATCTACTTCTTTTTTGAACCCTGTTATAGTCTTGGCCTTCACAACATCATCTGGCAAAGAGTTCCACAGGTTGACTGTATGTTGTGTGAAGAAATACTTCCTTTTATTTGTGTTAAACCTTCTGCCTATTAATTTCATTTGGTGACCCTAGTTCTTGTGTTATGAGAAGGAGTAAATAACACTCCCTTATTTACTTCCTCCACCCTAGTCACAAACTTATATACCTCAATCATATCCCCTCATAGTCGTCTCTTTTCCAAGCTGAAAAGTCCCAGTTTTATTAATCTCTCCTCATATGGAAGCCGTTTCATACCCCTAATAATTTTTGTTGCCCTTTTCTGAACCTTTTCCAATTCCAATATATCTCTTTTGAGATGGGCGACCACATCTGCACACAGTATTCAAGATGTGGGCGTACCATGGATTTTTGTAGAGGCAATATGATATTTTCTGTCTTATTATCTATCCCTTTCTTAATGATTCCCAACATTCCATTAGCTTTTTTGACTGCACACTGAGTGGATGTTTTCAGAGAACTATCCACAATGACTCCAAGATCTCTTTCTTGAGTGGTAACGGCCAATTTAGACCCCATCATTTTATATGTATAGTTGGGATTATGTTTTCCAAAGTGCATTACTTTGTATTTTTCAACATTGAATTTCATCTGCCATTTTGTTGCCCAGTCACCCAGTTTTGAGAGATCCTTTTGTAGCTCTTCACAGTTTGCCTGGGATTTAACTATCTTGAGTAGTTTTGTATCATCTGCAAATTTTGCCATCTCACTGTTTACCCCCTTTCCAGATCATTTATGAATATGTTGAATAGGACTGGTCCCAGTACAGACCCCTGGGGGACACCACTATTTACCTCTCTCCATTCTGAAAACTGACCATTTATACCTACCCTTTGTTTCCTATCTTTTATCCAGTTACTAATCCATGAGAGGACCGTCTCTCTTATCCCGTGACAGCTTACTTTGCTTAAAAGTGTTTGGTGAGGGACCTTGTCAAAGGCTTTCTGAAAATCTAAGTACACTGGATCCACTGGATCCCCCTTGTCCACATACTTGTTGACCCCCTCAAAGATTCTACTTGATTGGTGAGGCATGATTTCCCTTTACAAAAACCATGTTGACTCTTCACCAACAAATTATGTTCATCTGTGTCTGACAAGTTTGTTCTTTACTATAGTTTCAACCAGTTTGCCTGGTACTGAAGCCAGGCTTACCAGCCTGTAATTGCTGGGATCACCCCTGGAGCCCTTTTTAAAAATTGGCGTCACATTAGCTATACTCCAGTCGTTTGGTCCAGAAGCTGATTTAAATGATAGATTACAAACTACAGTTGGTAGTTCTCTATTTTCACATTTGAGTTCCTTCAGCACTCGTGGGTGAATACCATCTGGTCCTGGTGACATATTACCGTTTAGTTTATCAGTTTGTTCCAAAACCTTCTCTAATGACACCTCAATCTGGGACAGTTCCTCAGATTTGCCACCTAAAAAGAATGTCTCAGGTTTAGGAATCTCCCTCACATCCTCAGCTGGGAAGACTGATGCAAAGAATTCATTTAGTTTCTTCTCAATGGCCTTATTGTCCTTGAGTGCTCCTTTAGCATCTCAATTGTCCAGTGGCCCCACTGATTGTTTAGGAGGCTTCCTGCTTCTGATGTACTTAAAATTTTTTTTGCTATTATTTTTTGGGTCTTAGGCTAGCTGTTCTTCAAATTCTTTTTTGACCTTCCTAATTATATTTTTACATTTCATTTGCCAGAGTTTATGCTCCTATCTAATTTTCCTCACTAGGATTTACCTTCCACTTTGAAAAGGAAGCCTTTTTGCCTCTCACTGCTTCTTTTACTTTGTTGTTTAGCCATGGTGGCACTTTTTTGGTTCTCTTACTATGAATATTACTAAAATATTCCAGAGGTATATGGAATATTCTGTAGAAGTCATGGGGTTTAAATGAAGTTTACAAACAATGATACCAACATAAGTACCTTTTTAATTGAAGCCATTTGGATAACTTTTGTATGCCAGCCCAAATCCATGCATCTGGAGATGATATAATATATACAGTATTTTAAAAATTTTCCGGGATGTCTTTAATATCTCTCCAACAAAATAACACTTTGTTTCATGCTTCTACAACTTCTCTAACACTTTAATAATGTCCCAGTAAATGAGCTTTGGGATATGCTTAGAGAAGAGTTAGTCAAGATGGAAACATAATAAAATGTTCAGATTTAAAGTTGATGATTTAACCAATCCAGTTAAGGTCTGTGCAGCATTTACTTGTGGTGTTTTGATGAATATTTTTATGGAAACAAAGAGCTCTTTTGAGCAATCTGTTGGAACTAATTTTATTTTATTGAATTGTTGGAAAAGTTGCTTTCCAATAGATCACCTAAATGCTGGGCTAGGTGTGCTGAGATGTACCCTTCTATTACCTATAGACGATAGCCTTCCATCTCTGGAAATCTGGATTCAAATCTAATATTGCTGCCTATGAAAATAATTCTTTAATCTAGTGTCCCTTTCTTTGCCCACATCACAAAATCCCCATTTAGTTTAACACCATTACCAGTCACTGTAGCAGGGGGTGTTGGTAGAGCAGTGAATTATCATGAAGATTCCAGGACTGCAATAGCTAAAAGTATTGCAGTTCAGGACTGACGTACGCTGGTTCCTAGGGTGTTGTGATTTTTCTCCAGCCAGAAAAAATAATTGATTAAAAAAACCAAAAGAATCCCATGAAAGATTTTATGAAGTAAAACACTAGTCCCAAATTATGTGATTCATTTCATAAGCATGTTTAGTTCTCCAGCATAAAAGGAAACATTGTCCAAAATGAAAAGCTTGAAATTCTGTATGTAAAACCAGTAACACAATAACTAAGTCCTCAGTCTATTAACTAGTTAGTCCTACCCTTCCTTGCAACTGATAACTAAAGCAGATAATTTGCTTTTTTAGCATATAGCCTATTACTAATATGCATTGATCTTCTAAAAATTAACAAAATTCTCAACTGTCCTGTGTTCCATGATTTTACTTCTACAATTTTCTACCATTTTGTTGCAAAGAACTGTGACATAACCTTGTTCACAAAACAGATCTGGAGCAGAAATCTGGATCTTCAATTTTAAATGCTAAAAGCATTAAATTATGTTCCATCAGTCATGTTTCATCTGCCTCTTCCTGTTTCGAGCTCAACTTATGACCTTTTTATTTGGAAGCAGTCATACTGGCTAACTAGTAGAAAAGTTCCATATCATCTTTGAATTGCTTTTTGATTTTATTGTTGTGCGGCTCCATTTGTTTGTTAATTAGATCAAGCCAGATTTCCAGTGAGATGGCAAACAGTAGCACCAACAGACTGTAATCTGTCAAGTCCCTTTGAAACCTTCTTCTTTGGCTTTTGTAACTTTAGTCTTTGTAGAGTCCATTTTTAAAAATGCATGTGACTTTTTTTGACATAGTCCTCCCTCATGCTCTCTGTAAATTTAAACTAACTTATGGTAGCTATTTACAAATGGATTTATAGATACAAAATTTCTGAGAGCTCCACCAAGTATCATTAGGGAGTGTCCTTCTCTTTCAGTCAACTAACCATCAGGTGATTGTGAAGAATATTTGAACTTCCACAATATGATTTTGGATTGTTAGGTGATTTTAATAGTGTGCAGAACAGCCATATGGCAGAAGTTTAGTTACACTTCATTTTATTCATGTCGTGAGCAAATGACAAAGACCTCACTGTCATACTATTCTTTGCATTTTTAGATGGCATCATTAGCAACTTGAACATAATATTCTATAGTTTTTCTTTTTAGACAAAACATAAGTACTAGTAAAGTATAATTCATTTTTCATTGTAAATCTGCTTGTAGACTTCATCAGGTCATATTTCATGTTTGACCAACTATCTTGCATTAATGTCAATGATGATGCTTTTAGTTCTTTAATTTTTCTTTCCCTTTACTTGCAGCATCCAGTAATGGATCAATCTGTTTCTAGCAGTGTATGCAATTCTAAGTACTCCAATAATTTTTCAGTTAGAACAAAAGAAAGTGCAACTTTTTTTTTCCAAGTTCAAGTGTTTTCAGTTCAGTTTTTATGGCACAGTCATCAACTATTCTTTGTAATTTTGTGAGGAACAGGGACTGCTCAGGAATGAAGATAATGAAGTTCTGTTAAAAGGCCTGGTGCAACGTAGTAAATTAGCATTGTGTCCATGTGTTGATAATGAAAATGTTTTTGAAAATATCTCACCGGATCACGAAAACTTACCTATGATCTCTTCAACTTCATTTTCATTCAATGACACATTTGGTCTTGAAGAATCCTAAGAAATGGATGTTTTGCACTTTTTGACATGGGCAGAAATCTTTTCTATATTGCTACTTAACAGCTCTTCACAATGTTTACATTTTACTTAGGGTAATTATGTCTTTATTACCTCAGTCTACTCAAGCACTTGTTTCCTACTTCTTCCTTTACCTTTAGGCATGTCAGGTAAATTCATACAATGATGTTTAGTAATCACTAAACATTAATTATCTGTTTGCAGTATTGATCAGTAGCTCTCACATTTACTCCAACTGGAATCAAAACCAAATTAACTCTGAAGATTGCAGACTGAAAAATTAAGATGAGCTAAACAGCTTTATATAAAACAGCATTTTCAGATGCCAAACCTTCCTTCCAGAAGTTTCGATATTCTAGCAAACCACACCCTACTTAACGTTTCACAGTTCCATCCACTTCTATTTCTTCAATATAGAATAACAGTTGATTCTACTCAGTAGCCACTCCCTTGTCCAATCTTCAATGGTTTCACTCATTTACCTTCTTCTCGAAAATTCTTGACAGTTGTGACTTTCTTACCATTTCCTAATAGACTTAGAAAGCCTAATAATGTGGATACTCTCATAGTTTTCCTTTTAATTTGTTAGAATTGTTAGTTTTTATTGGTATGTTGAAATTAGAACCTAATAACTGAGATTTTCAAGCCAAGTAGGGCATTTAGTAATAAAAGTCCTATTAATTTCAATGGGAGTTGTGTGGCTAAATTCTCTAGTTCGCTTTGAAAATCTCAGTGTTTTGGTTTTGTAAAAAATTTAAGTATATGTCATATTCTAGTAAATATCTCACAGTACCAAATTCTAAAAAAATGAAACACAGAAATCCTGATAATCTGAAAAATGTCACTGGATTTTTTTTTTTCTGGGAAAAAACAATCCCTGTGTTTTATGTAAGTGGTAGAGCTGAAAGCTTGTGCACCTGGCTGCAGTCTGAATTGCCTACATTCATGCCCATTAAATACAAAACATTTAAAAAACCCAGTGTTTATTTTAGGTATATGGAAGATCCCTTCATTAACAGGTAGAAAGATGGTGTGGAGAGTGTGGCAATCAAATTTGTAGGAGATGTAAAGCTGGGAGGAATGATAAATAGTTTGGAGGATAGGATTAAAAATGAACAATCTTGATAGATTAGAAAAATGGTCTGAAGTCAATAAAATGTGATTGATGTAAAGTAAATGCAATGTGGTCATGCCGGAAAGAATACTAATATGCACCAATATAGACCAAGGAAATACTGGTTAGGAAGTAGTAGCAAAGAGAAAACCCTGAGGGTTATAGTAGATGATACATTGCATATAAATCCACAATGAAATGCTGTCACGAAAAACAAACGTTATGCTGAGCTGTGTTAAGAGAATCACGTGTTATCCAAGGAAGATTCTTCTTTTGCTGTACTCATCACTACTTAGGTCATTGCCCTCAGATTTAGTTACCCCATATTGAAGAAGATAGACACTATATAACAACTGAAACCATTAAAGGCCAAGTTTTCAAAAATGGAAGACTGAGATCCATGTGCAAAATTTGAATTGTAGTTAGGTCCCATTTCTTTTTATTGAAATCAATGGCAAAAATTCCCGTTGTCTTCAGTGTGAGCGGGAGCAGACTGTTATGTGCTGCCTCTACTCCCAGCCTGATTGAGGTGCAAAAAAATCTAAATCTGAATAAAATTTTACTTTTAGCGTAGTAGTACAGAGATCTGCAACAGGGTTTCTGAACTGTCCCTGTAAAAATCATTTTTGTATGATGAGCTTTCATACAATTTCTGAAGATAAATATGTTTTTCTTCTTTTGAAGAATTTATTCCCTTGTGGTTTTATAGTAAAAAGAATAACTATCAATAATGGTGTGAAGTTAATCTACTGAAAATAGGACCAGCTAGATAATTTATGCAATAGCCATATTACATTAATAAGGGGAGGGAGAGGACTAGTCTGTTTGAGGCATAAGGAGAGTCCTTAAAAGGTTGTCATCATATTTCTTTAAAAGTAGTTGCTAATATTCTTATTTAATATTCTTCAAGGATCTCTCAGTTTTTACTCCGTTTCTCTCCCAGCTCTGCCATCAAAAACTGGCATCACAGTAGCCCTTCCTTTAGTATAAAAGGGCTGGATACCAGCCACAGAAGCCATGCAGGTAGCTCTAACTTATGTGCTAAGAACTGATGTTGGTTTTTATGTGTCTAATATACTCTGTAGATTTGGGAAGGGAAATGGAATACTGCACTGTTTGGCAGAACAAATAAACTTATGATACATGATCTACTGCTCAAATAATCTCTGCCACTTCATACCTTAATACCTTAATACAGAAGCAGTTTCTCAGAAATAAGTACCCATCTGACTATTTATATGGCCCTCATCACTATGGTATCTGAGCACCTCCCTCCTCTAACACAGGGGAGGGCAAACTACAGTCCGCGGGCCGGATCCGGATTTCAGTAGAGGCTCCCTATCTGCCGTGGCCCTGCGCTGCTCCTGGAAGCAGCCAGCACCACATCCCTGCGGCCCCTGGAGGTGGAGTGGGGCAGGCAGCTCTGCCGTGCGTAGCCCTCGCCTGTGGGTACCACCCTGAAACTCCCATTGGCCGCGGTTCCCCATTCCTGGCCAATGTGAGCTGCAGGGGGCAGTGCCTGCAGGTGAGGGCAGCGCACAGAGCCCTCTCTCCCTCCTCCCCCCTTCCCCAGGGGCCACATGGTGCCGGCCACTTCCAGGAACAGCGCGTGGCCAGGGTAGGCCGGGAGCCTGCCTTATCTCCACTGTGCCATGGGGCTGGCAATCCTGTGGTTGGATTGAAAGCCCTGACGGGCCGGATCCAGCCCGTGGGCTGTAGTTTGCTCTCCCCTGTGTTAGAAGATAGCCTCCTCCTCCTATCAAATGGTGAAGGGTCTCCTTTAACTCAAGCAGTCTGTGTTTTGGTGCTGAAAGCCTCAGGTTCAAACCCTACTGTCTTGTACTGAGGATCATTACATTTGCATTCCCCAATTGCTATTTTATATTTAAGCTGTCTGGATGAAATACTTCCTGGTACAGATAGCCAGTGTGAGGCACATCATACCCCTTAAGTCCCATGGTAAAACAGTGTACTTAGGTTATTGCAGTGTTAGGGAAATGTGGTATAACTACCTTTACTTTAAATGCAACTTTTTAACAAACTGATTTTCACAAACTTTTCTTAGCATTTAAAATAAGATTTTTTTTGAGATGAGTGTTTGATGGTCACTGTCCTACCTCTTGACTGTCTTTCATTACCAGGATGATTTTATCTTAAATTTACATTCACTTCCACCTTTTACATAGTAAGTTGTTAGTGTCATAGATGTTGAATCAGGAAACTGCTGGTTATAGTAAAACTTATTTATGCTAACAAATTAATGCAGGCTAATATTCTAGATTCTTGCACTAATTTCTTCTGAACCTTGTTTTTGGTAATTGGCCCAAATTGTGTCCTATGTTGGAAGCTTAGATGGATAAAGACTAGAGAAAGATCTGTAGGTGGTAGGGACAGCTTGTGTATGTGCCTGCAGATGTATGTGATTTGGCAGAAAGCAACAGTATGGTGGTTGGTGGCTGACATTTGACTAATGCTGTATATACATTTTCTGCTTGTTGAGCATGTGAACCAGTAAGGGCAAATGAGTTGTTTACAAATGCCCCAAGGAGTATTTGGCTTCTGTGCAGCAGTGATCAGCATTCTCCTAAATGCTTCCTAAGTGACTGTGTCCATGCAAGTGATGGTTTTCTGGGTGAATCATGCAAATCTTGGTTGACTCATACTTTAAAAAATGGAATGAACACAATCCAAGATGGTAAGAATTTGGGTTTATGAAGAGAACAATAGAGCATACTTATTTACATTTAAAAGTAAGAAACTGGAGCCATTGTTCAGTTCCTTTTCAATGCCAAGGGTTTATTAAATATATTTTTTGAGGGAGAAGTTATTTTTCACAGACAAAAAGCCAACTAGAAATGATAATAAATTAATGTAATATACAATCATTCCATCTCAAACTATGATCTCATCTGCTTTCATGAATTAAAGAGGGTAAGTGTTTGGATGGGACGCTATGAGATAAAGTCTAGGTGCCGGAGGAAGTAGTATTTTTGATTCAGCTGGAGGCACTCTCTCTTTTGAGTCAATACTAACTCAGTGCCTCAGCATGGTGTTATGGGGCAATGTGCTTCTGAAGAATTTGTCTTTTCAATGCCACCTAAAACAGAAGTCCTGTGGTAATTAGAAAACCAGGGGATCTTTTTTTATGACAGGTGAGTGTGCTGGCCAAATTTCAACTTTGGTAGTTGGGTTATGTCCAGCTCAGTTTCCCTTGTGGTTTCAAGTGGCTATGGTATTATCTTCCTTTCCTCAACAGATCTGTTGTGTACATGTTGCTGTGTGCTGTTATGCTCTGAGTTTCACCCCAGAGATACCCACAGTTTAGTGGTGGATGAAAGATTCCTAAGAGATAGATGTTTTGTAAAGTGCATAGGGATCCATTTGGAGGAAAGGTGATAAAGGCCATTATCATTTAAATCCCGACTACATTCTGTAACAATCTCAAAATATATGAACAGGAAAATCCTACCATTCTAGCTTAATTGAAGGTACATTAGAAAGGAATGAAGAGCTACATGTATGTTAATCACAATGAATCATGTTGCATGCATGATGCTTATAAGTTGATATGACAATTAAAATATTGAGTTTGTTGTTTTACAGGTAGGACATAATGTTCCAGACATTCCCCAAAATGCAACTCCAACTATTTTAGCTTCCCCAATCAGCACAATTTCTAACCTCATTCCGGAGAGGGGTATTTTGGAACTCTGCATTTCTTGTTTTAACATGGCAGCTCTGAGAGCCCAGATACATTTAACGTGTATTGTATTCAGTTCACATTTTGTTTGAATGTCATTTCTGCTCTGTGGAGGCTCCTAGTATAGTGGGACAAATGACAGTGATAATTAAGAAGAGAGGTGGGATACCCCAACAGAACACTTTTGTGCTTCCACCCAGGATTTTGAAAATCCTAGCTTGATTAATCTGTTTAAACATCTGTGCATCCTCTTGTCTTTGCAACTTATCCCTCCGTATTCCTTTCATCCTTCTCCGTGTATTGTGTTTGTATTTCAGTTATACAGCATCCTGACTGTAATTGATCAAATATAATCACAGCTCATTCCGATGTTTTGTTAAACGCCGTTATATGAAGCAGACGTTAATATTTCAGCAAATGATATTGTCCTCCTTTAAATTCAGATCACAGATGCATTCCGTAGTGGAACCGCAGGGAAGAGCCCACAATATTGAGAAATAAGATTGAGGAGGGGGTAGTGGAAAGCTGTTCTAATTGCAGTGGAATTCTTGGAGCGATCTGCAATGACTACTATAGAGCTCAGTTCCACCAAGCTCTGTCTGTCAGTCTGTCTATTGATTCCTCCCCTCTTCCCCCCACTTTTCCAGGCAGCCAGATCTAGCTTGCTTTCTTGACGTCATGTCTGTAGAAAGGTTTCAGCAGGCGCAGTGAGGGGAGAGAGCATGTTAAACTTTCAGATCAAGTCAGCCGGCTCCTAAAGCTGTGCACGGGGGTCTGTGTGCTCTTGCTGCTGCCACAGCTGGAACATCTGGAAGTGTTCAGTGTGTCTGTCTGTCTGTGAGAGCGCGCGCGAGAGGGAAGTGAGTGTGCTGAGGGAGGGGAGGGAGTGAGGGGCTGGGACTATGCTCTCTCTCCCTCTTCCTCTGCAGAAACAGCTCTCTGCCAACAGAACGCGCTCAGAATGGCTTTGAAGAAGAGCAGCAACCTTTGAATATCTCCCCCCGCCCCCGCCTCTTTTTCTTACTCTTGTAACTGATGGATTTTAAAAAAAGACATTTAACCCTTTGAGATTTGTCCTGGATGCTTTTTTTCGTTTCCCCCCTTCTTGCTCTTTTTTTTTTTAAATGGTTTAGCAGCCAGAGGTGCTGTGCTAAATTCTTGGAAGGGGCCCGGATGTACTGAGGATGCATTGCAATTTCACTAAAGGAGGCAGTAGTGGAAAGGATCAGTTTTTGGTGTTTGATGCAATAATGGGAATCAGGTAATAATAAAAGGGGAAATACTGCAGCTCCATTCTTCCTTGAATTTTACCAAGCCGATATTTGGAGGGATTAATCTGGACTCATTTTAAATGGTCAATGAAAACAAGAGGATGTACATTCCAGAAGAAAACCATCAAGGTAAGATTGAGGTTTACCTCAAAAGATCTAGCAATTATTTTCTATTCTGTCCATCGTCTCTATAATGTCAATTTCTTCTGCTGCTGCTAAAGTCAACGATAGGAGGGGGAATAGCGAGAGAAAGCAAGCTATGACACCAATTTCCATTCAGATCATACTGATAACATTAGACGGATTTGTTGCAGTGATCTAGTTAGATTATCCGCTGAAAAATCCCCATGGGAGCATGTGTTTCATAAGAAATACCACGGAAGGAAAAGTTGTCCAAGTGCTTTAAAAAAAAAACCAAAAAAACCCCCAGAAGAGTGGAAAAGGGACGCCCAACGGACAGTTTGGAAGAAGGCTAAGTGATTTTGCGGTGCAGCTTGGCTGTTACGTGTCAGAGGAAGATTACTTCCAGTAAGCCTGGTTTAGGGGTTTTCACTAGTTAATATCACACCAATTCCTCCAAACCCAAATCTCAATACAGTTTCCCAAGATGCTGGGAGGGGAGCCCTCTCCGTCTCCTTTGGCTGTTTCTAATCTAACATCAAAAGGGAGAGGATGAGGAGTTATCTGTGTACACACAAATACACATATATGTAATATGTCGGAGATATATAATGATAGAAAGATGATGTAGCTCTGTGTTATGTTTAAATCAAAGGGTTTACTTTTTGTAGCGAATTCTCAAATAGCTCTTGTTCTGATTTGTCCACATTATGGACTTTAAGACACCGTTAGTTCTCTTTATAATTAAGAAGTGTAACCAGCTACCCACTATATTAAAACTTTGTTGGTCCAACTCTAGAAGTTTCCCCTCACCCCCCCCCAATTGGCAGCTGTTATACTTGATGTTATTTTTATCCTGTAACCTGCATGTTGTCAACCTCCTTCCATTCTCCTCCCCGAGCAGCATTTAACGCACAAATTGTGATTGCAGAACAAACAGAGCCATTTTCTTCCCCTGAAGAGAGGGAGGGAGGGAGCGGTCCTTGGTGGGTAGTAATGTATCGAGGTGTCTATATAACCCCATTTGTGACCAGCGTCTTTTTCATCTCCACTAAATCTCACCGCATTGCCTGATAAGGAAACCTCTCTGTTTTTGTGGTGCGTACTTACACCTCTGGTGTCAGAGGCTAACTTGTCTGTGTGTAAATGCTGCCCCCTTTCCTCCCTACTCCTACTGTTGCTGGAGGGGGATTTTCCCTTGAAGACCGTAATTAAACAACTCGATTTGCCAAAAGCGCCTCCAGTCATTTGGTGAGCCACTCAATCTGGGGCTAGGAGGGCAGTTTGAGGCCAGATTTTTCTGTTCCTATTTAGCGCTCTTTAGCTCTGGAGGAAACACCCACATTGCATCTGGGCTGTAGTAGCCTTAGTGGAGGAGGAATAGGTCGATTTCAACGATCAAATCCCCAATTAAATACAGATGAAGAAGAAAAACAAACAGCCCCTCTTCCCCTCCTCCTCCAAGTACTCTCCCAAAATCAGGTAGGCGGAGCAAGGAATCAGCCCCTGATCTAAAGTGTGTTCTTTTTGTGTGAGCCTTAGTGCTTTGCACATGCATTCGGCAGGCAGAAGTGGATTTCTCCTTCAGTGCCAGAGTGGGTAAAGTGGACGAAGAGCTCAGACTTCATAGCAATATGCCAACACTATGGCAACCTGAATCCAGCTTTCTAGTTATCAACTGCAGTGATTATATAATTGGAGGAGCAGTTCTGCATCTATCTTTGGATGCTGATTCTCAGTGCTCTCAGGTGAAAGAACAACTTCTAAAACAAACAGAAAACCATCCAAATGTGGAAGGAAGTTAGTTTCCCTGAGGGCTGCATTTATTCATACCTATTTTAATTTTTGTAAGTGGAGGAAGCTTGTGAGGTAAAAATGGATTTGTAGCCAAGAAAATGGGGTGGCAAAGAAGATCGGAGCTCAGAGCAAACTAATCCCAGGACATAATGGAGTAATTAGAGCAAACAGCGATTCTAAAATGAAAGGCAGAAATTAAAAAGATGAGTGCAAAGGAAAGCCAGGGCTGTGATACTGAGCTGCTCTTCTCAATATATCTGAAAACATTTGGTTTAGGACACTAGAATGTCTTAGCTTTACATTCCCCAGCTGTTGACAGCAAGGAGGGTATTCTGGGTACTGCCGGTAAAAGACATATCTTTATGTCTGTATTAGAAGTTTGAGTGGCATGACTAGGCCTCTTCTTGTCATAGATGCTCTTTGCTTATATCAAAATCCAGTCAACCACTTACCTGACTACCCTAATGGTCTCACATTCTGGAGTCGGGATAACAAATGAGCCAAATTATTATTCTTTACTTAAAAAATAACAAAGGCCTTTGGTCAGGTAGAGAAGATCATATGATTACAAAGGCATTTTTGTTATGAATACACTATTTTCTTACGTATTAATACGTGTAGGTTTATAACACACTTGTATTAACTTTACTCGTGCTGCTTAGAAAGTGCTGGTATATTTTCACCTTGAAGTCATAATTTTCCCAGTTTTTGGAGATGAAAGATATTGGTCTGATATATTTTCCATCACGCTCTTGTACTGCACATAGAAAAGGGTAATGGGGTTGGTTTAGCTAGTAGCACTGTTACTTCTTGATGCACTAGGTACTTTTCAGTGTTTAATTATTCTACACAATGGAATATATTTCAATGACAATTAATTATTCATTGTAACCATAGAGCATATGTTTATTTAAGGGAAAAAATAAAAAACAGGCACAAGAAAAAGCATTTACAACTAGCTACATCATATCAAATACACTTATAGGACCCGGAGTATTCTTAAATGGGCCTCTTTACTGTATCCCATCATAGTATTTAAAATTTTTTAGTCATAAAATAAAATGGAAAATCATTCTGCAAAAAGATTTTTTGCACTCCTTTAAAATGCACGGGGAACACAGTGAGCCCTTTGGTGCTCCTGGTTTGAGTCTAGTTACATTTCAGTGCTTGTGCTTTTGGCATTGGGAGCCAGGGAGTCTTTCTTTGGTGAGATTTGTTGGCCAAAGAGGAAGGGAAATAAAACTGGCGGCAGTGGTTGTTTGTTTATTAAAAAAAAGAGTAGTTCAGCTGCTGCAGTTTATCAAGGTGGACCTGGGAGAACTTGGGCTGTTTAAGTACTGCCTCGTCCAGGAGGTGGCACTACAGGGCTATGGAGTCAAGAAGCCATAAAAGAAATAGAGAAATATTTGGCAGGAAAGAATTCCAGGTCCAACCAGTCCATCCTTTGGCTCTCAGCCAAACAAATATTTGCTTTTCAGAAATAAAGTCCTTATATAGCATTGATAGTTAGATATGTATCCATCCTATAATTAAATTAATTAGTACTACAGACCCCTGCTAGGTCATCTATTCCGCATAGTAATGATCCTCTGAGTGAAAATCCATTTCTGATATCAGGTTTAAACTGCTCTTTCATTCAGTCTCAGATTATGCCTTTGGGTTTTGTCCTTGTTGCATAGTCTGAACAGATTCCGACTGCTCATTGTGGGACTCCCTCAGGTATTTTAAAACCATAATTAGGTCTTACTGTAGCCTCCTTCCTTTCTAGGCTGCACGTATTTTGTTCTTGATATTTTTCTCTTCAAAATAAGTTTGTATCTTCTTAAATAAAGGCTATATTAATTAGTTCCTCAATTTACCAGGGACATATTGATAATAAGAGGGTCAAGCCCCTAATGTAATCATAAGATATTTTCTGACCTGAAGTTTGGGTCATGTGATGTGTACTTCGGCAGAAATAATACATCATCTTAAGGGTGAAGGGTATTTTCCTTTACTTTACAGGTAAAAATGCATAGATTTCATTTTATGGGTTGGAATCTGTCTCATGCTATGTTACAACACAAAACCATTGAAGATGTAAGATGGAAAATATTGGATGGCTGCTCTAATTTTCTGCTGTATTTTCAGCATGCTAATTTTACTTTCTATACTTTTGGAGAGTTGCTCCTACATGTATGAGAAACTGCTCTCCTGCCATAATTTAAAAAAGCAAATTAGCAACCTGTTTATTAATTTTCTGGTAACATTAATTTTTTTTGTCCTTTAATTTTTCTGTAAAAGGTCTGTCAGTAGAAACATTAGAAAACCTGTTTTGTGGGATATAAAAATTCTCTCTTTTGATACTGCTGCCCATGGTATCACATCATATTTCAGTTTCAGATTTTGGCAGAAAAAAACCCTTGAAGCGCTGTTTTGAAGTGCAGTTCTGAAACTCCTAGCCCTGGTGACTGGGAAATAAATAAAGTTATTTACGAAGCACTATCTTCCTCCTCAAAGTAGTCAACACATTGAACAACCAATTAAAGTACTGTTGCAATATTAAATAAAATAGTTAAGATATTAGCTAAAGCTTCATAGAATACATGTATCAAAAGATAGGTGGTTCCTGTTGATAGACTAAGCCCAGCTCCCTGGGACTGGAGCAAGTGAGTCCAATCCAGCCAATTAAAGAGGGCTGGGCTACACATGAGCCTATAAAAGGCTGCCAGTAGGCAACTAGAGGAGGAATTGCTTGAGATGGGCTATTTTCTGGGGAGGAGAAGGTATGCTGGAGTGGAGCTAATACCTGTGGTAGGTGTCCTGAAGCAAGGGGTTAGGTGCTCAGGGCAATAGCCATGAGGCTGCTGCCCCAGAGAAGGAGCAGGGCTGGTCAGAACTTGGACCCTGCCAGAGGCCCTGAGAGGGATGGAGCAGAAACCTGAAAGTAAGGACTGAGTTAAGACTGTTTTTCTACTGGCTTCTGTTAAGAAAATGAGTATGGCAGCATATATTCTGGAGTTGGGGAGAAACCCTGTTTCACTGGCCAGGCAAGAGTGTAGCTATGCTGAACACACTCTAAAGAGAAGTGTTTTCAGGCAGTTTTTTTTTCTAAGGGGAGGAGCGATAGGCTGAAGTGAATGCCTAGACAGAGAAAGAGTTCTGCTTATGAAGGGTTACTACATCTGCTGACAGAAGGTGTGGAGATGCGAACCCAAAAAGGTGGTTGATGTCAGAGCATAGATCCAGCCAGAAGAGGGTTCAGTGAGGAGGTCTTGATTATACTGTAGCCCCCAAATAAGCTTCTATCTCTTCTATATACTTCACTGAGAAATGTTCACACGTGTGTGCCCTAAGTTTTCAAAATAAATATATACCCCAAACAAAGCAAGCAAACAAAAAAACATTAAACTAAACAAAATAGTAAGAGGACCAAAGAATGCTACCATGGCTAAATGGCAGAATAAAAGAGGTAGTTAGAGGCAAAAAGGCACCTTTAAAAATTGGAAGTAAAATCCTAGTGAGGAAAATAGAAAGGTGCATGAACGCTGGTAAGTCATGTGTAAAGGTATAATTAAGCAGGCCAAGAAAGACTCTGAAAAGCAACTAGTTAAGACAATTTTTATATCAGCAATTTTTTTTTAAGTACATCAGAAGCAGGAAGCCTGCCTAACAAGCGGTGGGGCCGCTGGACGACGAAGTTGCAGAAGGAGCACTGAAGGAAGACAAGGCCATTGTGGAGCAGCTCAATGAATTCTTGTATCGGTCTTTGCTGCGCAGGATATGGGAGAGATCCTCATACCTGAGCCATTCTTTTTAGGAGAGGACTGTAGATGAGAGGAGAATATGAAGTGAGAGAGGTACCTCTCCCTCTCTGGCACTTGGCTGAATTGAGTCACACTTTACATCTTAACTGTGAACTTTGCTTGGAAAAGTCCTATTGTATCTGTGTTTTTAAAAGGCAGGGGTTGCTTTACATTTAGTTTTCTGCTTTATAATAAAACCCACTACTAGGGTGTTTAAATATCACGTAGGCGTATAGAATTCTTTCGTGCTCTCATTGGTCTGTCATAGTATGGTTGAGATAAGTGCCATAATTCTTAACATGATTAAGTACTTTCAAATATAACCCCTCAATAAAGTGGGACCATGAAAGAAGAGAGAGCCCGTACATACTCATGTCCCTATCTACCAGAAAGACTTCTGTCTTTCCTGGGTTAAGAATGAATCATCCTTGAACAATCTAGCTGGCAGTATTATCTAAGTACCCTTCCAGGACAGAAGCTAACAGGGTCCATAGGGCAAGGAATGTATTATTGCCTGTCCTCCTCAAACTAATGATATTTTATTCATGTCTAAAAATGATGTCTCAAGAGGGCACATACTGTATGTAGCAAAGAATATAGAAAAGAAGTTAAAGCTTGAGTAATGCTGCATTCCAGATCCCTTGTTGACCACACATGGTTGTCCACTGCCAATAATAAATTCTTATCTTCCAGGTATGACTAGAACTACTGGAGCCATTTCCAATCATTCCAGTAGTGTTCTTTGGTTGCCATAGCAACAATCCACAGTCAGGCTATCAACAGATGCTGAGAGCTCCAGCTGTGAGGTCAAATGACAATACTCTACAGTCAGGAAAGCTGAGCTGCCCATAGCTGGGCACGATCCTCTTTCCCAAAAAAGGGAAAGGCACATACTTTGTGCCAAGAGATGGATTCCTAAGAGGGGGGCTGGGCTACTCCAAATTTAAGGACAGAATGTTAACTTAGATGTGCCAGCCAATAGCTTAATTACAGCCATGCTACTGGGTTTAATCAGCCAGCATCATCAATTGTTGGAACCACAGATGGTGGGTTTCAGGGAACCCACATACCACGGACATCTTCACCAGAAACCACACTGAACTAAGTCAATAGACAGGGTAGACAGTACCCTGGAAGCCTGAGATTCTCATAATTTAAAGGCATGGTGAGACAAACCTGGAGCCAGTCTTTTCAACAAATATACTAAGCTTGTCACAGCAGTGTAAGCAGGTGGTTTTCCTACCTTGTGCGAAAACGTAGTCCCTACGTACTGTAAAAGGTCAAAAATTCCCTCTCTGGGGTTTGAATTTATGCTTTACTTAACAGTAGGTAATAAAAATAAAAGATAAAAATTCAAGTCCAAGCTGCCTTCGTAGGTTTGTCTGCTTCTATGCTTTCTCCTCAAGGATTCTTCAGCTGAGACCCTGCATACACTCTGCTCAGAAAACCATTTTCACCACCATTATAACCAGGCTGAAGTCAACAACACTCTCCTGCAGCCATGAGCCAGCAGAAATCTATGAGCAATTCCGTGCAGGATTGCACTACCTGTGAACAGAGCAGGTCAACAGAAGAATTCTGTTCCTCTGTTACAAACTTTCATTTGAAGTGACTACTGTTGGGGGCAAATTTGGATTAATCAAATGCAGTGCTACTAGATAGAGCTCAGCTGGGTAGTTTCTTAAAATGTAGTTGGCTGGAGACACACAAAATCTCTTGTGCTTGATTAATGCTCTTTTGTATACCCCCATAAAGTCCTTTGTACAGAAGATGAATGGATTCCAGGTGCCTTTCCCTGCCATCTTCTATCTACCATATGACCCATCTGCATTCTGTCCCAGGTATCCTCATTAAACCCCAGTGATGTCTGGGCAAAAGAAACAACCAGAATGCAACAAAGGGAGCCAGGGAGTTGTCTCCTCTAAACAATGGGATTAGTTATCAATGAGTTTATTGACACCTTGTTTAGAAAGTGAAGTCCAATATGCCTCAGCACCAGTAAGGAAACTGAAAAAACCCAAGGACTCATCAGTCTCCTGAGCTGGATACAAATAGATGTGGGTTAGTACAGAGTTGGGGGACATATTTGGCTACTATTCTGAAACCTGCAAGATGACAGCTAAATCCCCCATGTGGATGACCTGTGGACGTAAATTTTCAGACCAAATCCAAAGATGAGATGAAGAATATGACTATCCCTGAGGGAGCTCTCTTTATCCTGTGTGAAAACTCAGTTAATTGTTTCCATGAAAATACAAATTGGTGACCATCTGTACATTGAAATCCCAAAGGATACAGAATCTTTCCTTTTTAAAATATGCTTCTATAAATGGCTTTGTTTTTTTAACTGAAGTTTTTCAACTTTTCAGTCCATGATGTGGATGCCTGCCTTTGGATATTTTGGAAAAAACAATTTAAAATGACTGAACATGACACTATAATTATAAAGTAAATATGGCCTAACTGAGTAATTAAGTCAACATTTCTTCCTTACAGGCATTACAGGGAAGAACATTCATGTTATCAGATTTCAGATCCTTTATTCCAAAAGCAGAAGGGAAAAAAAAGTTTTCTCCATTTGTCGGCTTGGCCAGAGGGATGTAATAGTTTTAAAGAATCCTCCCTTTTAAAAAGTGATACTTTTCCTTTGCCCACGTGATGTCCCTATTACAAATTTTATGTCACATTTGTCAGACATACTCTCTTAAGTTCACAAAAAGAGTATCTGAGTCTCCCTGTAAGTCAGTCTATCCCAGCTCTGTCAGATATAGGCTATATTTTCTCTGGTTCATGCATTCTTGACAATAATAATAATAATAATTCTGAATTTGGAATGTGTCTTATATTATCTAGTTGTTAGTAGTAGATTTAATGCATTTTAGATATAGAAGCATTGCAATGATCCATATGATACGTGATGGAGTTTAAGTAAATTCAGGAGGTTAATAATGGTGTCAATTGAAGATGATGATAAAAAACATTCTTGCAATTGAATATACTCCAAAATATATTTAACCTAAAGTAAGGTTAAGGTGTGACACAGACAAATGTCAGGAGGTTGAAAGTTAGGACTGATACGTCATGTCATCTATAATGCACTTTGCTGTGTCTACGTCATGCAGCATTGAAAATGTCTGTAATATGCAGACATGGCAGAGTACTCAAAAGACCAGATTCTCCCTTCAGATCTGCATTCAAATATCTAGAATTTGGATTTAGTTAAGTGTCTAAGGGTCTGATAGCCTCTCTGGTTAACTGAGGATCCACCAGTATACTACCTGTCGCAGAAGTGTGGCTCACCAAAGTCCGCATTTGTGATTTCAGAATCTTTGTGGTTTGATTTTAAATTGGTGCCTGTAGTAAGAAGCAAGAGGTATTCGTATATTGACAATTGAAACAGATGGATATAGAGTTGATCTGAATGTAACTTATGCTAACCTTAAGTGGAATAATTTGTACTGCTGAGCCGACTCAGATATATTGTCAATAGTGTAAACAATATGTAATTTTAGACCACTTAAACTAAATTAGAATTCTAGGTGCAAAATCTAGGACTCTGGGTCATCATTTAGATTTGAGACATTCCAGGAACGTCTTTGACTCCATAAAACAATGAATGGATTAAAATAACACAAATCTAATATTTTCTTGTCTGTCAAGATAAAATCTTGCTCCAATATTTTTCCTGGGCCATATTGTCCCATGAGTTGTGAAGCAGACCTGCTCATGGATTTAAATGGGCAGTTCAACTTAAAAATTGATGGACCAATAGGCTCCAAGTTATTTAGAGGTAAACAATATATTTTACTCACCCCCAATGAAAGTCTAAAAGATAGAGAGCACTTTTTCAGAATGAATAAGCTGTGAAATACACTTGAAAATCAATTTTTAATCTCCAGATTCAAGTTTTAAAATATATCTAATCAAACTCCTAGACTATTCATGGTGAGCAAAAATACTGCTTATCAAGCTTTTACACTATTGAGCTTCACAAAATGGGTGCTGTTTACTTTTAGCTATTCAAAGAACACCATGTGCTAAAAAACAAGAGGATATAAATTGTATAAACAAAATGTTGCAGTACTTACTGATCAGGTAGTTGTCTTGCTGGGCCCTGTTTAGGTTGATTGTAACAGACACAAATAAGATACAAGAATGGGGAACAGATTGGATATACGTATTACCTGCTCATAATATGTTGCTTAAACTATATGGACCCTGTAGTTGCAGCTGAAGATTATTGTTCATATATTGAAAATGCATAAGCCAGCATAATTCCTGTTATGCCTGTTTAAAAAACAAAACAAACAGAAAAACCCCTACAACAAAAAAGAAGTTGGAAACTCACGTTAGTTTGAACAGAAGGAAATAGGTAAATCATAGATGCTAAGACCAAGGTTTTCTGAACGGACTAGTTATTTTGGATGTCTCAATTTTTGGGTACCCATTTAATACCCTAAAGGGACCTGGAGGTGCTTACCAGTTTCTGAAAATCAGGCCCCTTTTAAGGGGATCATAAATTAAGCATCTGAAAAGTGCCACTTCATTAGCCACTTTTAAAAATATTGGCTCCTATGAAGAGAGATAGGGGTCAGGCACTGGCTGTGAGCTCAATCCTACAAGGCCTCTCCGTGTGGAACTCTAACTGCAGTTAATGGAGGCTTGGTGAATGGAGGCCCTGCAGGATTGGGTCCTAAAATCTGAAACAAATTTATTTAAAATGGATCAGAACAAATAATTATTTATCTGTTAAGTGCCAAGTATGTGCTTAGCACTAAATAGGACACATAATTTAGACAGTCCCGTTCTGAAGAGTTTACCATCTAAAAGTCAGAAATGGAGAAGGCTTGGTCTTCTTGGAAACTTGGAAGAAAGATTAATTTGAAGTTAAATATGTTGTTTGCTTGTTGGATTTACCTCTTGTGGGTATGGGGGAGGGGAGAGTGAGGATTAAGGGGGGACATTGAAAACAGAGAGGTGGTGTTTTGGTGCATTGGGATGAGGAGTGTATTCTTTGCATAATAGGATATTATGGAAAAAGTCAGACAGAATGAGAGAATGTACCTTAGCTAATCTGTATTAATATAAGCGAATATGTACCCATGTTATGCACTCATGTGGGAAAATGATTTGAGGTAAATGCAAGTGGGTGTTGCTAGAAATGCCCACTGAAGCAACTAAAAAACAAAGCAAAACTGGATACAATGTGGCAGAAGATTTGAGCCTAGAACTTTTACAAACACATGGCAGTATATAAAATAAGGGACCGCAGTATACATATAGCTTGAGATGTCTTAAAAAGAGGCCTGATTTTCAGAAAGTGAACAGTTCAGTAAAATGTTCGGAAGACTTTTGTAGTCTGAGATGAAGCCCACTCCCACCATATCCTAGTGACACTTATGCTTAGACATTAGCTTATGCTTATATTGTGCCAAACTAGGGCACATATTTCGACCAATAGAAAGTTAAAATGCATGGGCCATATCATGCCATTGACTTTAAACAGAACTTGCACTGACATGAAAGGGAATTTGCTATCAGTTTTCTGTAGTATCTACTATCTCACTTTGTTTCTCCAAGGAAGCATATATGATACCTTGGCTTTGCCTTGATTCTGTCAACATTTCCTCAGAATACTTTGGCTGTTGTTGTTGTTTTTGTTTGAACATGCATTTATTTTTCAGATCTTCTGCATGGGAACATTTATGCTGCAAGTAGTGGCAGTGTGCCAATGAGGAGATTTTGGCTAGTGCATAGGATTTAGAGGTTGTTTTTGTAGTAAGTTGCTACACTTTTTGGCATGCACCCTATAGGACCTTGCCGTTCCTTATTTGCCAGAAGCATAGCTAAGGAAACCCCATCCAGAGACAGATTCACAAATATCAAAGGGCACAAATCAAATGTGTTGCTCCTATAACACACCAGAGTGATTTTTTTTTTCAAAAAGGGATAAGGTTGGCCATAAGGATGAGTCTACAACTTGAATTTTGAATTGTGTTACTTCTGCCTATCTACCCCAGAACTCTAACATTATTTAAATATAGGGTTGCATTGATAGACCTCAAATTGTGTGTGGTAGCATGGATCTTAAAGCCCTGTTTAATAAAACTAAATACCCTTATAATGACTGCACAGGGGGCAGACACCAGATGGTCCAACTACAAGCAAGACAGCAGATATACTTAATAGGTCAGCAGGAGTTATTTTGCGGAGAAATGAAGAGGCTAATATCCAGCAAGTACCTTACTCTCCTGGAGAAAAGGAACTATGGAATATAAAGATTTGGAGGATCAGGACAGAGTTTCATTTGCTCCCATTTTATTATCTGCATTATCAGAAGCTCTTTCATATTTCCATGAAGGTTTTACCTGGTTCAGTATGGTGAGACCTCTGGGCATTCTTTTCTCTTGTGAGAGGGAGTTCCATAGACTAGGTCCAGCTTCTGTGATGATTCTGTCTTGAGAACTTATAAGCCTTCTCCACTGGTCAACAGCTTCATGATTCCAGTGGAATGTAACTGTCATAGAAGCATCAGAATGTAGGGCTGGAAGGGACTCAAGAGGTCATCTACTCTAAGGTCATGGAGAGAGAGAGAGAGAGTCTTTCCGCTAGCTGGGAAAAATCCTCTGGAGGGGTTTGAATATCAGGAGAAAGTCCTCAAATTGAACTCTATGTAGTTTTGAACCAGGTGCAGCCTATTCAGGATATGTGGTTTCATTCCTAGATGTGTGTTGTAGTAATTAAGCTTGGGTCTCATGAATGCAGGGGTCAGCGTGCCCAGGCTGAGTCTGACAGGAAGGGGAACAATCTTCTGATCAGCTGCCGATAGAAATGGACATCCTTGCTGCTGTGTCTACGTGCCTCCAGTAGCATTGAGGAGCAAAAGAGAACCTCACAGCTGAGAACTATTTTAACAATCTGTGTGCAGAAGCTCTCAATGGATTTGTAGTTAGGGAGGAGGTGAGTTCTTTTGTTCCTCACTGTTCCTACTAGAATCAGCTCCATATTATCTTGGTTCAGCTTCAGCCAGCTGCTTTTGATCCATGTGTTCATCTCAGCTAGGTATTTGAAAAGGTGGTAGTTGGTGCTGCAAACTGTAGTCTCCATTGTGACTTGAACAGAAACCTGTCAGTACAGATTTGTTTAGTTCTAGCTATCTGTCATCTCTTCAGCGAAACTGTCACAGGGTTCTAAATTTCTTTTATTCCTTTAAAAATATTCTTATGAAAATGCATATTATGTACTTAAGAAACTGGAATACCCCTTTTTTGGAGCCATTCTAATGTCTTGGACATATGTATTGGTGTGCTCTGTGTATGTAGGCAGAGGTATTATTCATTCAATGGACCAGAATAAATAAATGACTGAATGGCACTGATCTAGTTATATTATATTGAGTTTTGAAAGGGATAGGAAAACATGCAATAAGAGAGAAATGTGCTAATGTCCTGTATGACCCATGCTTTCTAACTACAGTGCCCAAATTATTAAACTCTATTCTAAAGATACATATTAAAAGAATTTAGAGCAAAATATTTTTCAATTATTAAGACTTTTTTTTTTTAGCGAGATTCGCCAGTAGGTGCAGATGTTGTATGAGCCCTTTAAAGGTAATTGTTCTGCATGGAGATTTAGCCACATGACTTCTGTTAATGGATTCCTTAGATGAAATACTTTTTAATTGTGCTAAATATACAATCCTTAGAGTTGGTGGACTAACTTTTAGTTGTATCTGTGTGTGTTACATATAACATAAAATTACCTAAAAAGACATTTCAATTTTTTGCTGGAGTCAGTTTTATTTAGAACAAGTTTTGGTCATGGCTTTTCCATAAATAGATAATGAAACAAAATCTTAGAAGAATGAGAGAAATAATATAGTTGCCTCTGAATTCTGTCATTCTCATAAAGTGTGTTCCATCTAAGGTAAATCTTAGGTGTCTTTATTCCTAAATTTGTTAGTGAAATGTGCAACAGTTGACATTACAAATGGCAAAATATTCTTTTTATTTCAGAAGAGATCATATCACTTTGTCAGGGCAAGTAATATATTCTTTATAGCGTTATAAAACCCACATTCAGTCATACACACTATATCTTTTGGAAGCTCTACCAAATAGGGGCACAGTGTATTCTTCAAATTTTTACATATCATCTCTTCAAAACCTCTTTTTCCACAGCCTATAACTTCTGTTTTATAAATGCAATTCTGAGTTTGTGGTTTTTGCAGAGGCAATGTGATGACAGAGGTGAAACACTTGCCTTCCTCTGAGATGTGGTAGTCTGCTGTGGCCTACTCCACTTATGTGAAATTACTTCTGTTGAGTCTTATTAGTTTCACTTCAAGAAAACCATCAGCAAGAAAATCCGGTCACAAAAATTGTGGACTGGCTCAAAATGGTGGCTGCAGTCCAGTCTGTAGGTTTCACCTCATTTGTACAGTGTTTATTGAATGATTTGAGGTTCAAAAGTAGGAAAATCTTTTAAAAAAACTGAAGAAATAACATGCTATCACATCCAGTAGCTTATAGTGTAGAGCTATTGCAGAAATTGCAAACATATATTCCTTTTCAGGATGCATCACTGTAATTTTGCATCCACTTACCCATAATGCTTTCCCTCTTCATTTAATCCTGAATGCTCTCCACCTGCAAATGCCGAGATGTGGTAGAATGACACAAAACATGAGATGAGAGAATGCAGGAAATGTTTAGAATTAACTGTGGTTGATTTATTTAAAGTAACATAACTGTTCTTTATAACACCAATTTCCTGATTAAACAGTTGCGCTGCAAATAACTTGGAATAATGACGACAATAGAGACCAGGATCTGTGTGAGCGGATGTTGGATGTTTCTTCTTATAAGCCCAGATATATCATAAAAGGGGACATTTGAGAGATTTATTTGGAAGTAATTTACTTTAAATCGCAACATAACTTCATAGAGTCTTCTGCTGTTCTCAAACTGTCCGTGAATAACTAATAGATTTTAGGGCCAGAAGGGACCATTATGATCATCTGGTATGACACCTGCATAGCACAGGGCAAAGAGTCTCACCTAATAATTTCTACATCAAACCCATAATTTCTTTTTGAGTAAGCAGCAGAGGTCATATATGTGGACATTAGTAAGGCTTCTAACACAGTAACACATGACATCCTCATAAGCAAACTAGGGAAATTGTGGTCTAGATGAAATGACTAGAAGATGGGTGCACAACCGGTTGAAAGATCATATTCAAAGAATAGTTATCAATGGTTTTCTGTCAAACTGGGAGGACGTATCAAGTAGGGTCCCACAGAGCTTCGTCTTGGGTCTGGTACTATTCAGTATTTTAATTAATAACTTTGATGGTGTAGTGGAGAATACACTTACAAAATTTGTGAATATCATCAGGCTGGGAGAAGTTTCAAGCACTTTGGAAGACAGGATTAGAATTCAACATGATCTTGATAAGTTGGAGAATCGGTCTGAATCAATAAGAAAATTCAATAAAGTGCAAAACACAGCACTTAGGAAGGAAATTCACAAATACAAAATGGGGAATAACTGGCTAGGCAGCAATACTACAGAAAAGGATTGGGGATTATAGAGGATCGCAAATTTAATGAGCCAAGAATACGATGCAGCTGAAAAAAAGGCAAATATTCTGGGGTATATTAACAGGAGCATTGTATGTAAAACATAGGAAGTAATTGTTCCACTCTACATGGCACTGTTGTGGCCTCTGTTGGAGTACTGTGTCCTGTTTTGGGCACCACACTTCAAGAAAGATGTGAACAAACTGGAGAGTCCAGAGGAGAGCAATAAAAATAAGAGGTTTAGAAAATGTGACCTATGATGAAAGTAATGAGAATGTTTAGTTTAGAGAAGAGATGATTGAGTTTTCAAATATGTAAAATAGTCTTCAAATATGTAAAAGGCTGACATAAAGAGTTTGGTGATCCATTGTTCTCCATGTCCACTGAGGATAGTACACGAAGTAAATGGCTTAGTTTGCAGCATGGGAGATTTAGATTAGATATTAGGAAAAACTTTCTAACTAGAAGGATAGTTAAGCTCTAGAATAGGCTTCCAAGGGAGGTTGTGGAATCCCCATCGTTGGAGGTTTTTAAGAATAGATTAGACAAACACTTGTCAAGAATGGTCTAGGTATACTTGGTCCTGCCTCAGTGGAAGGGGCTGGACTCACTGGATGACCTCTTCAGGGTCCTTCCCGCCCTACTATATCTACAGGTGCTGAGAAGCTTCAACTTCTATTGACTTCAGTAGGAGCTGAGGCCTATTAGAAAGTCATAGAACTTGATCAATGATTAGCAATACTGACTAAATAGCATTCACATAGTAATTACCCACCAACTTTTAATTGAGAGTTCTACAATCCTGGTTTGTAGCTACTGTTGCCATGTTTTTCTGTTGATCAGGGATTTTGTGTGTGTGTGTGTGTATTCAGTAATGATCAATGGATCTGCTTTTGTATAAACAGGAATTTATATTTTTAGAAAGAATCTATAGAGACTGTCTTGTGCATTTGTCTGCACCCACTGCAGAAAAGGTCAGAGTGGTTGGTTAACAATGTTTGTATAGACAGCTAGTGACATAGGAACTATTTCAGGGTTATGCATTACAGCTCTCAACCTAAGATGCAAGCCAGACATTGTGTTTTTTACTCATAACATTGCTTGTGAGGGATCCTCCTTTTGTAACATCTCCCACCTTTTATTATCATTGGACATGCTTCATGCTAGCAGATAGTTCAGCCTGTACATTTTTTTTCTTTACTGCAGATGTAACCTTCTGATTCAGTGCCTAATTTAGGGCAGAAATTTGCAGAAAAGTGTCAGTGTCTGTTTTTGCATCTGGATATCACACATGCTCAATTTTCAGACTTTGAACACATTCCAAGAGGATATCAGAAAATACAAAAGTATGTCAGAGAAATGTGGGCATGTTAAAGATAAACTTAAATGCTTTAAAAAATACCCAAATGATTTAATAAAGTGCAGTTCTACTGTAAAAAGTGCCCCTGTAAAAATACAGTTGTCTCAGTGATTCCAGATCAAATATGCTCAGTTTACAAGTAAAAAAGATGTTTTTTCTATCTGCTGAAATCTAAGACTCAAGCTGAGTTTTTTCATTCTCATGTATCAGTCAACATTAATTCACTCATTACATTTCTGCAGGTTCAGTGAAGGGGCAATTCCAGGGAGATTGGATTTCCTCTGCCCCCTCCCAACCTGTAAAGGTCAAATCCCATACAGGTAGTGGTGCAGGTGTTGTTGTGAGTTGAGGGAAAGTGGGATGATGCCACTGGGGCAACATCCGTCCCCCTTCTTTCTTCTAATTCAGGAGCTGCTTTTCCTGTGTGGAAAAGTGTTTCAAGTGTTTTTCCTTTTGCTCTCTAAGACCTTAAGGGAACTCTGTCAAGTTAAAAAGCACCCATCTGTCTGAATATTTTTACCTTCTATAATATTAATTAAAAATAATAATAATAACTGAATGGGGTTAGAAAAAAGATTTGTCTTTTATCATTTAGTTAACTTTGTGCATTTAACAGAACTTTGTGTATAGTCAGTTTCATTATTTTCCCTGTACAGTTAGTTTTTCCTGTTGTGAGGGTCTTTTCCACAGCAACAGAGGAGAGAAAAATACTTTAAAAACAAGAAAATGTGACTGTAAAAACAAAAAGATTAACAGAGAAACTTAAGGTCTGGTTTAGTATTTTAGTACTTATTTTATTTAACTTACTTTCCTTTTATACTGACTATATTTCAAGTATATAGTGCCCCCTTAATTCATTAGGATATTAGATATGTAATCTTAACATTACAAAAATATTATTTATAAGTAAATTCTGAGGTCTAAATTTTCAGGTGTTTGCACTTTTTGGGGCCCAGCTTGACACCTTAAAGAGGTCTGCTTTTCAGAAAGTGCTGAGCACCTGCCTATGAGTATCAGGCCCCTTTAAGGTGTCAAATGTTTTGCACCCAAAAATTGGGGCCTTCAGAATACTAGTCCTTTCTGAAAATGTAGGTCTGACTTATTTTACCTGGGTTCTCCTACAGGAGTTGGTATATCCTAATACTTAAGACAATGCAGCAAGCTCTGCTTTAGGTGTTAATAATGTCATCAACTATTATGAGGGAAGCTTAAAGCTCTGAACTCAGCTGCTAACATAAGTAAAATGAAAAGACATTTTCAAATATTTGGGAGAAAATGTAGCTGTAACTTAAGTCTACCCATATTTTCTGTTAGGGCCAAATTCTGAGCACTGTTTATGTGGTTGGAAAGTGTGTATAAGCCCCAAATTACTGGTTAAATAGGCTCAATGCTAGAGTGACTGATCCTGGGAATTCTGGGATCCCAAGGGATCTACATCTGCCCTATGGGAATGAGGTGCAGAGATACTTAGGTATGGAGAGTTCCTGCATGAGCTTTCCCTTCACCCTTTGCAACCTTGCTTAGGGGCCAGGTACAATCTCAGTCTATGTGCTCCCAGACACAAGGACTGGGAAATTCAAGTGCAAACAATGGTGCTAGAAATCTCAAAGGGGATAAGGAAATGATGGCTTTGCACCATACCTATCAGATGTGGGCAGACACAGAGGGAGTACATGTTGCACACGTTAAGTGGAATAGAAGTTGATGATACTTTATGCACTTGTCCAGCCCTTCCAGACACATTATGCCTGCTTTAAGCATAATGCCTCTGAAAGCTACTGACTGGATATGTGCAAGTACACAGAGGCCCTGGAAGCAGCAGTTTAAAGGCACAATCTCACAATCTTGAAGTCAAAATAACTTGTACCGTTCATTGTTTAGTTGGTCAGGGAAAATCTCTGTGTACAGCTGACTTCTGCTGGGGTTTCCAGATCTCTGGAAAGTGAGGACCTCATAGAAAAACTGGTTGTAGGGGACAGCTTTGGTTCTAGTGATCATGAGCTAATTCAGTTTAAACTAAATGGAAGGATAAACAAAAATAGATCTGCAACTAGGGTTCTTGATTTCAAAAGGGCAAACTAAAAAAATTAAGGGAATTAGTAATAGAAGTGAACTGGACTGAAGAACTCAAGAGTCTGAATGTGGAGGAGGCTTGGAATGCTTTGTCAAAGTTACAGAAACTATCTGATGCCTGCATCTCAAGGAAGGGGAAAAAATTTGTAGGGAAGACTTGTAAATGAAGCTGGATGATCAAGCATCTCAGACAGGTGATTAAGAGAAAGCAGAGCGCCTACAAGGAATGGAAGATGGGAATCAGCAAGGTAACCTACCTCTTGGAGGTCAGAAAGTGTAGGGATAAAGTGAGACGTGCCAAAAGCCAAGCAGAATTGGACCTTGCAAAGGGAATTAAAAACAATAGTAAAAGGTTCCATGGCCATATAAATAAGAAGAAAACAAGGAAAGAAGTGGGACCCCTAAGTATTTGAGGATGGGGTGGAGATTAAAGATAATCTAGGCATGGTCCAACACCTAAACGAATACTTTGCCTCAGTTTTTAATAAGGGTAGCGAAGAGCTTAGAGGTAGTGGCAGGGTGGCTAATGGGAACAAGGATACGGAAGTAGAAGTTACCACAGCCGAGGTGGAAGTCAAATTCAAACAGCTTAATGGAACTAAATTGGGTGGCTTGGCTAATCTACATCCAAGAATATTAAAGGGACTGGCACATGAAATTGCAAGCCGATAGCAAGGATTTTGAATGAATCTGTAAACTCAGGGGTAGTACCCTATGACTGGAAAATTGTTAATATAGTTCCTATTTATAAGAAAGGGAAAAAGTGATCCAGGAAACTACAGGTTTGCTAGTTGACCTCAATGGTATGCAAGGTCTTGGAACAAATTTTGAAAGAGAAATAATTAAGGACATAGAGGTAAACGGTAATTGGGATAAAATTACAAAAGATAGATTGTGCAAGACCAACCTCATCTCCTTCTTTGAGAAGAAAACTGACTTTTTAGATAAAGGAAATACAGTAGATCTAATCTATCTGGATTTCAGTAGGGCATTTGATGTCCTTCCACATGGGAAGTTAGTAGTTAAATTGGAGAAAACGGGGATTAATATGAGAACTGAAAGGTGGATAAGGAGCTGGTTAAAGGTACGACTACAGTGGGTCATACTGAAAGATGAACTGTCAGGCTTGAGGGAGGTTACTAGTGGAATCCCTCAGGGATCGGTCTTGGGATCCATCTTATTTAACTTGTTTATTAATGACCTTGGCACAAAAAGTGGGAGTGTGGCAATAAAATTTGTGGATGACACAAAATTGGGAGGTATTGTCAATAGGGAGGAGAACTGGAATATCATACAAGAAGATCTGGACTATCTTGAAAAACAGAGTAATAGAAATGGGATGAAATTTAATAGTCTAAAGTGCAAGGTCATGCACTTTGGGACTAACAACAAGAATTTTTGCTATAAGGTGGGGACATGTCAGTTGGAAGAGGAGAAAGACCTAAGTGTATTGGTTGATCACAGCATGACTATGAGCTGCCAGTGTGATGGGGCCTTGAAAAAGGCTAATGCAGTCCTAGGATGCATCAGGCAAGGTATTTCCAGTAGAGACAGAGAAATGTTAGTATCGTTATACAAGGCACTGGTGAAACCTCATCTGGAATGCTGTGTGCAGGTCTGGTCTTCCATGTTTAAAAAAGATGAATTCAAACTGGAACAGGTGCAGAGAAGGGTTACGCGGATGATTCGAGGAATGGAAAGCCTATCTTTTGAGAGGAGACGAGACTCAAAGAGCTTGGCTTGTTTAGCCTAACCAGAAGAAGGCTGAGAGGAGATATGATTGCTTTCTATAAATACATCAGAGGGATAAATACCAGGGAGGGAGAGAAGTTATTTAAGTTAAATGCCAATGTTGACAAAAGAACAAATGGCTATAAACTGGCCATCAACAAGTTTAGGCTTGAAATTAGACAAAGGTTTCTAACCATCAGAGGAGTGAAGTTCTGGAACAGCCTTTGAAGGGGAGCAGTGGGGGCAAAAATCCTAACTGGCTTCCAGACTGAGCCTGATAAGTTTATGGAGAGGATGGTATGATGAGACTGCCTACAATGACATGTAGCTGATCTGTGACTGCTATCAGCAAATATATCCAATAGTTGGAGATGGGACACTAGATGGGGAGGGCTCTGAGTTACTACAGAGAATTCTTTCCCAGGTTTCTAGCTTCTGGGTCTTGCCCATATGCTCAGGGTCTAACTGATTGCCATATTTGCGAATGGGAAGAAATTTTCTCCCAGGTCAGATTGGCAGAGACCCTGGGGTTTTTTCACATTCCTCTGCAGCATGGGGTCCAGGTCACTTGCAGGTTTAAACTAGTGTAAATGGTGGATTCTCTGTATCTTGAAGTCTTTGAATTGTGATTTGAGGACTTCAGTAACTCAGCCAGAGGTTAGGGGTATATTACAGGAATGAGTGGACAAGGTTCTGTGGCCTGCAATGTGCAAGAGGTCAGACTAGATGATCATGATGGTTCCTGCTTACCTTACAGTGTATGAGTCTAAATACATGCCATGTTTAATACACACCTTGGCCCATGCAACAATCTCTATTTTATGTTATTTATTCACTGTTTGCATGATGCCGCTGAAAACAGGCTTCCAATCCATTTCTTGATTGAGTACGGTATAGGCATCATAGTAACTGTAAATAGCATTGTCGGATGTAAAAATCAGCAAATTTGCAGGCTCTAAATTATTTAGAGAATATATATCACCTGTAAATAATCATTTGTCCCTGTGTCTGATAGTCTCTTTGTGACAGGGATATGCAAAATTTCCATATCAGAAAAACTCAACCAATATTTATTATGCAGTGTTGTAGTTAGGGTTGCAGGATTTTGTGGCATGGCTTTCTGTGAAGGAAAAGGAATGTCACAAGGTGGCCTTTCATGTGTGACATGCCTCAGTTGAAAAAACAAGTTCTGATGTGGCTTTTGCTTCCAGAGGCTGGCTAGAAAAAGCTGCTGTTTTACCATGCACACGTGTGTGCACATGTACACACAGGCACATGTTGTCTTTCATTTTGTATAATCTATTTCAATCTTGTGTTCTTTCATAAGTGGTATTCTGAGACCATTTAATAAAGTGAGGACTATTTTGAACTTCCATTCACAGCTGGTAATAAATTATATTTTGATTACTTACTAAATGAAGAATATTATCCATATTACAAAATCACGGATGAAAAAAATACATGCAGATGAATATAATCCATTCACTAGTTTGTGGACCCGAGGTCTGTCAGATAGTATCAATTCAAGGACAGAGGACAACAAAAATGAAAATTCTGCTAAACAAATATCTTCCTGAGCAGGGGTGTCCAGCATGTATGTAGGAATGTAGATTTAGGAAGATGGATTATTGGAAATAATATTCTAATTTAATGAGGGAAGGGAACTTCTTCCCGCACCCCCTTCTCTGATGGAGTATTATATCTGCAGAAGTTTCCTATGTTTAAGAATGCCCATAGACAACATGATGGAAGGATGCCTAATTGCATGCATTTTTAGCTTGGGAGGCTGACTGGCGGGGGCGGGACAGGGAGGGGGGAAGAGAAGGGCAGCACAAAGCAGCTTCATGAGACACTGTGCAATTTATGGGAAGTAAAGCTTATAGGACATACAACACTGTGAGAAGTAAAGACCCTGAGACAAAGAGAATTACTGCAAAACAGCACACTGTGGTGGAATTACTGTCACCTTTGCCTACCCTGCCTTTGTGCCTGGACTTGTGTATCTAACTAGATGTTCTACTGAGCAATAGGAGCACAGTAGTCCTGACTTCTTTGAGGATCTCGAGATAGCCCTGAGGCAAAATGTCTGCTCCAGATTCAGACTTCCTATCACTTCCCTTCCCACCCACCTACTCCCAAAAAATTGGAGAAGTTGTTTGGATCCAAAGTTTTGTTCAACCCATTCTAATAACTAGCTTTTGCTGCAAAATTTGAGTTCCGATTCTGAAATTCATCAGAGATCAGAGGCATTTGTTTTGCATCAGCATTGACACACTCCCCTCCAACTGTCCCCTCTGGTCTCCATTGAAATCAAAGGAGTTATACCAGAGAGGTATTAGGTCGATGTCCCTGAGTGCTGACTCCTGAATTTGCATATTTGATTTAGCTGATAGATGTGAAAAAGTGCATGTAAGCAAGAAAGCTCTCTGTTAGTCTACATACTAGTATTTGTGCTTGGAGTTTGTACCAGCAAGTACATGGAATACACTGTGTTCATGACGTGTGGTTCAGCTACAGCACATATTAATGCATAGATACCATGGTGATAGGCACACTAGAAATGCTTAAAAGCAACAGATACTGGTTTAATGTAGCATTACATGAATAACTGGTACCAATTTGTATTAGAAATGCCTATTTGATCCAGTGTGTTCTTTGGAAGACTGCATTTATTCCAGCAGAACTGTTGTTTTATTTGAAAGCTGCTGCTAGTTATTCCCTCAATTGGTTCTCTCACATTTCTTCCACTACTTCCAGAGGCTTACTTGGGATGAATGCAAATATTCTTCTTAGTAATAGGATCTTTAGGTTGCTGTGGCAGCTGAATTTTCACAGCTGCTGTAGTGGGCCATGGTTCAAAGAAGGGAAATGTGTTCTCCAGCTTGGAAGTAGAGAGCTGACCCCAGTCGCCACCAGGAGCCTCCTTCAAGAGGCCTGGAAATGCTTGTTGAAGTGGGGGGTTTTGGTTTTCTTTCTGTTGGCCAGGAAAATGGAGGTCCTTCAGGAGAAATTGGAGCTCATTATTTCCTAGGACAGGATAACCTAGAAAAATTTCTTCTCAGTGCAGCTCAGTCTGGCAGATTATAGAATCATAGAATCGTAGGACGGGAAGGGACCTCAAGAGGTAATCTAGTCCAGTCCCCTGCACTCATGGCTAAGTATTATCTAGACCATCCCTGACAGGTGTTTGTCTAACCTGCTCTTAAAAACTCTAATGATGGAGATTCCACAACCTCCCTAGGCAAGTTATTTCAGTGCTTAACCACCCTGACAGGATGTTTTTTCTAATGTCCAACCTAAACTGCCCTTGCTGCAATGTAAGCCCATTGCTTCTTGTCCTATTTTCAGAAGTTAAGGAGAACAATTTTTCTCCTTCCTCCTTATAACAACCTTTTACGTACTTGAAAACTGTTATGTCCCCTCTCAGTCTTCTCTTCTCCAGACTAAACAAACCCAGTTTTTTCAATCTTCCCTCATAGGTCATGTTTTCTAGGCCTTTAATCATTTTTGTTGCTCGCCTCTGGACTTTCTCCAATTTGTCCACATTTTTCATGAAATGTGTCCAATTCTGAGCGCCACAATACTCCAGTTAAGGCCTAATCAGCGTGGAGTAGAACGGAAGAATTACTTCTTGTGTCTTTGTTACAACACTCCTGCTAATACACCCCAGAATGATGATTGTTGTTTTTGGGTTTTTTTTCAACAGTTTTAGACTGTTGACTCATATTTAGCTTTTGATCCAGTATGACCCCCAGATCCCTTTCTGCAGTACTCCTTCCCTAGGTATTCATTTCCCCATTTTATATGTGTGCAACTGATTGTTTCTTCCTAAGTGGAGTACTTTGCATTTGTCCGTATTGAATTTCATCCTATTTACTTCAGACCATTTCTCCAGTTTGTCCAAATCATTTTGAATTTTAATCTTATCCTCCAAACCACTTGGAACCCCTCCCATCTGCACACTTTATAAGTATACTCTTTCTGTCATTGTCTAAATCATTGATGAAAATATTGAACAGAACCGGACCCAGAACTGATCACTGCAGGACCCCACTCGATATGCCTTTCCAGCTTGACTGAACCACTGTTAACTACTCTCTGGGAATGGTTTTTCAACCATTTATGTACCCACCTTATAGTAGCTCCATCAAGGTTATATTTCCCTAGTTTGTTTATGAGAAAGTAATGCGAGACATATCAAAAGCCTTTCTAAAGTAAAGATATATCACATCTACCACTTCTCCCCTCTCCGCTCTCCACAAGACTTGTTTCTTTGTCAAAAAAAGCTATTAGGTTGCTTTGACATGATTTGTTCTTGACAAATCCATGCCAACTGTTACTTATAACTTTATTTTCTTGTAAGTGTTTGCAAATTGGTTGCTTAATTATTTGCTCCATTATCTTTCAGGGTATTGAAGTTAAGCTGACTGGTCTGTAATTCCCTGGGTCGTCCTTATTCCCTTTTTATAGATGGGCACTCTATTTTCTCTTTTCTAGTCCTCTGGAATCTCTCCCATCTTCCAGGACTTTTTGAAGACAGTCGCTAATGGCTCAGATATATCCTCAGTCAACTCCTTGAATATTCTAGGATGTATTTCATCAGGCCTTGTACCTGGGGAACGGTCTCACTTTAAAAAAAAAAATCTAGCAGGTAGTTGCATTTAGCAGACATAGTGTTCAGCAGGCTTATTGGGAAATGTTCTTCCCCTCCTCCTGCTGCATAATTCTCAGACTTCCTTTCCTAGTTAAGGCTGGTGTTCCTTGTTCTCCTACACGAGTTGTTGTTTGTTGTTTTTTAAATAGGGTACTGGTATACTGAGGCCAGTTAGTGCATTGTCACAACTGAGCCACAGAAAGGCAAATTACAAGCTAATTTGCTTTTTGTGGGCCTATCGAGGCAGTGTTGATTCCCACCCTACTGGGCTTTTCAAACTAAGCTTTGATAAGATACTCACCTATTTGGTGAGCAAGAGAGAGGCGAGTAGGTTACCAGATTTTCAGAATGGAATTCGTCAAACCGGAGAAGCAGAGGAAGAAACCATACAGAGTGGGAAAATCCTTGATGGTGATTGGTCATCATCATCCTGCCAATTGAAGAGGGTGAGAAGAGGAATCCAGAGTCTGCACTATAGCAGATTTAACCACAGAAAGTAAATTAGCTGGTCAGTGAGACTATAATGCCTTTATTGTAAATACAGGATTATGCCCTTAGTAAATAATTAATCTGAATTGTGTTAATTCAAAAACATGCTTATAAAGAGAAATGTAATCTTTAAAGGCCATATTACCTGAAACAGACAACAGAAACGTCTGAGGTCTATTGTAGCTCTTTCCGACACTGTTCAATTGTTTTTGTTTTGAAGCTCAATTTTGAAATAGAATATATTGACTGAGCGAGACTGTGAATGTAATGTCAGATATTCATGCTGTTTAAGTTCGTATATGTGCAGAAGCACTTCAATGATGCTAATCTTTGCTTACCTATTTAAAAGGAGAGATCAGTGTCTAATAATTGGATACAAACAAAATATCCTGGCAAAATAGACTTTTGTGGGTCAGACATAATTCCATAAAAGTAGTTTAAGTTATTGTGACTACATCTTAGAGCATATCTTGTACGTTGGATCACTCATTGTTCTGTGACCTCTTACTCCTGCCCCAACTAGAAGACGCTAAATACTAGAATACAAAGAGATAAAGCTATTTCAGCATCATCAACTTATGATTCCCTATTTTTGTTGAGTATATGTTTGACCATAAGGGTCCAACTCAGTTCTGCAATACCTCCATTCATATCCTCCAATTCTTTCATGTGGCTGCAGAGTTGTCTCCTTTGGAAGAAGCATGGGGGTTAACCATCAAATCTTGCTCAGATTTTGGGGTATTTGCTGTGAGACAGAGACAACTGCATTGAGGCACTGTGCAGCTGCATCAGCTCATCGGCCCCCTTTCTCCAGTGGAGTCATAGTTTCATGGAGTCCTGCATTCATGGTTGCCACAGGACTCCCCATGTGTGGAGGGTTCTGTGTAGAAAGGAATACTTGTTTATCTTTTTTGTGAGTTGATACTCCACAGGGCTTAAGGAGCCTAGAGGAATTTTGGGAATGTCCTCTGGTTCTCCCTCTCTCCATCCCTAGATCCTTGGATCAAAGCCCTGCAGGGGTTTAAGGGTTGAGAGGAAACATGGTGCTGTGGACACAGTAGATCCCAACACACATCTGGGAGGCAGGAAATCTATGCACAGAGCATGTTTTATGCAGTGATTCTAAGGGGAAGATCCCTCCCAAGGTTCATTAGAATGATGATGGGTAATGTTGTTGTTTTAGTTACCGTAGCGCTTAGGAGCCCCTGTCATGGATCAGGATCCCATTGTGCTAGGTGCTGTACAAATACAGAACAAAAAGACACTCCCTGCTCCAAAGAGCTTACAACCTAAGTAGTGTTAACAAAATTATGAAAATTTGCCATGAACAGTCAATATGTAATTTTCAAACTTAAAGATCTGACTCAGTTACATACAGCCCAGGCAGATCCCGCAACCTACACTGACTTCCTTTTAATATTTTCATGGTTGCAGCCTCTTTTGCTTCTTACTGGACTCTGTTCTTTCCATTAATGATGTGCAGCATAAAGAGGCTCTGTTGAAGAGAAAAAAAGCAAATGTATCTATTCCCAAGTAAAAAACAACTTGAATAAGATTTTGTGTGTGTTTAATTTACAAGAAAAATGTTTAGTCTCAGATTTGGCAGAGAACCATCTCAAATAATCTATTTTTTTTGTGTGATCTGGTGTTCAAAACCAATTTATAGCAAAAAATTATTTGAATCTACTACCTGGGCTGGCAACTTGCATCCTGAGTTTCAGCCTGATGTGATGTTTAAAAGGGCAGGTGTATAGTATAACTCTTGCTGTAGCAAAAACTAAATTTCAGATTGCCATTCAGGTTTCATTAAAACCCCTTGTTTTCACTTACGAATTTTGCAGAAATTCTCCTTTTGGGAGGAAACTTTACAATGCTTTGTGTCAGCCAAAAGGTTAATTATAAGAATGTTTGAGCTAACTGTCTTCATTTATTTTTATTATTTATTATAGTAAGCAAGTAAGTGTGGGGGCGGGGGGAGAGGGGAATCTATTTTACTTACTTATCTATTTTAAATATGAAGACTACTTTGTATCAAGTCCTACAGTCCTTGGGCAAAACTCCCCAATGATGTCAACTGAGACTTTAGTCTGAGTAAAGATGGCAGGATAAGGCCATGCTTTTGCACACAAATGAATCCAATGAGTTAACTTTGAGATTTTGAACTTTGTATGTAGCTAGTTCTCAGTGTGCAGAATTGGTGAAGCAAAGTTTTTCCTGTAGCTACAGACTGAAGTTTAAAATCCATGGAATTGTGAGAGAACACAATTATACAATTCTGTTGTTCCAGGGAATGGGCTTTTGCATATCTGTGCAGCTGCATCAACTGTAGAGTGCTACAGTTTACAGAGCTGTAGGCAAAAAGAACAATTACACAACTCCATAGTGCTGCAGCCACATTTAATTTTCTACATCTATACAACATTAATGTTGCAAATAATAAAATTAAGTCAGGAAATGCAAAAATTACGGTTCTCATGTTAAAATTAACTTGGCCACATTGAATATACAGTGTTCACCATTTAAATCATTAAATTGTTGGCATTGGTATGACACATACACCATGAATTACTTGCAAACAGCAATTGTAAGTATTTTAATGGTGATCACAATACATTATTTTGGGTGATTTTGCTGTAAAATGTGTAGTGTAATGTTTAGGATGTGCAGCATGGTTAATTCCCACTGGTAGACCAATCTTAACTTCAACATTTTGACTTCATTTTAAATTTACAACCTTGATTGATATTTAATAATTTATTAAAATGCATGGGTGGGTTACCTGTGGACAGGATAGCTTGTGGCTAAGTTAGCCCTGATTACAGGCTGAGCCCCACCTGAGGGGAATCAGGGGATTCCAAAGTAAAAGGCAGAAGGCAGTTGCAGCCAGGGGTGGGGGTGAGAGGGGAGCCGAGCCCGGCCCGGCCCGGCCCGGCCCGCCCCGCCCCGCCCCGCCCCGCCTGTTGGATAAAGCCTAGGAAACTGTATCGTGTAGACACTGCAGGGAGTAGTCAGAAGGCTTCTGCGGAGTTCTTAGTCAGTAGGGGAAGGCACCACATGAGAGAACCTGTGGAGAAGCACAAATTCCAGGCTGGGCATGCTAGGAGGCAGACTGTGCTCTGCTGAAACTGGGACTGTGAGAGCTTGTGTTCTGTTTTCAAAGACTTTGTGTTATTTTGGACTACAGAGTGAGAGAGACTGAACTAGGGTTGAGGCCTGGAGGGCTGCTGTGTACCAGAAGACTAAATAAATGGAACCCCTTGTGGGAATTGTTTGAATTATCTTTAAATAGTGACAGGGTTCAGAGTAGCAGCCATGTTAGTCTGTATCTGCAAAAAGAAAAGGAGGACTTGTGGCACCTTAGAGACTAACAAATTTATTTGAGCATAAGCTTTCGTGAGCTACAGCTCACTTCATCGGATGCATTCAATGAAGTGAGCTGTAGCTCACGAAAGTTTATGCTAAGATAAATTTGTTAGTCTCTAAGGTGCCACAAGTCCTCCTTTTCTTTTTAAATAGTGAGTTATTAAAGGGCCCTGATGAAAGAGAATTAGAGGCGGTTGGTGGCCACTCTGCTACAGTGTCATGAAAAACGACTTTGCTCTCAGTAAAATTCACTCCTGCTCTTCAGCTGTCCAACATGAGACCTCTGCACCATTG
This sequence comes from Eretmochelys imbricata, assembly GCF_965152235.1. Lineage (NCBI taxonomy): Eukaryota > Metazoa > Chordata > Testudines > Cheloniidae > Eretmochelys > Eretmochelys imbricata. Next base: position 249,092,862 of record NC_135572.1, on the reverse strand, counting down.
AACACTTAGGGTTTAGTACCGACCCTCTGAAGGAGAAGAGTGAATTTTGCCCTATAACAGAATACTTTGCAAGTTTTGGCTATGGTGCCTTTGGTACTATTTTGCCTGGTGATATCAGTGGTTTATTCCATTTTGTATGGAACTGTGTGAGCTTTGTGTGATTTTTTTTTTTTTTTTTTAAATTTAAACCATTTCTCTAAAGTGCCTGTAGATCAAGTCATTTGTCACTGCCTTTAGTTGTGGAGCACAGATAGTGTCTGCAATCTCAGAAACTCATTAAACAGACAGACCTTTATCAGTAATCAATATTTTCAATATTTGTTAATATTAAACTGTCATTGACTAGTCATTTAAAATTAATTTGTGCCAAAGGACTTATTATGGGCCTCATCACCGCAGTAGAAACAAAAGATAGTGAAGCCACTAGAAGATTGCATTCTTAACCAGACCAATACATCAGTCAAAATGCGTAGACTTGAGTTCTTATGTTGAACCTAACTAATAAGCAGTACTAACAGAGAAATTCCCGAATTGTAGAGAAGCCTTTGTTAGAATGCAGCGGCTGTTTACTTTCATGACAGTGGGATCCAGCCAGCATGGTCAGAACACAGTGGTAATGGGTCAGTAAGTTTGCTTCTTCTGTAAAACACAGATCTTTTCCTATCCTCTCCAAAAAGTGTGTATTAAAGAGCAGCTTTAGGTTAGAGAGATGGAAAGGGAAGATAAAGGAAAACACTGCATATGCAAACAGTCTGAAAATAAATGTGCAACCCAGAGTATAATTGATAAGAACTGGAGACTTGTTGTCCCACACTAATAGTGCACCAATTCACCAAGGCATAGAAAATGTAAAGTGTGTTTTGTCTGCCATGTTACCAACTGTTTAATCTAGAAAAGATCTAGGCAACCTATGTACTCTGCCCTAAAATCTATTTTTCTGCACTCTGACTGTTTTGTATGGGTGTGAAGCACCACATTTCTGGCTCCAGTCCACTTCTGTTTTCTTTGTAACATACTGCACCCTCGTTATTAATCAGCTTTAACCCATGGTGCCTGGCCACGTGGTCTTCAGTTGTCTTCTTCTTTCGTATGGCATAAAAACGAGTAATGTGTGAGATGTCCAAATCTAGGTTGGTGGTCCAGTTGATTGCCTCAGGTGACATGAAGTGAATGGCAGAGGTATCACCAGCATATGATCACTGAGGACATTGGTTGACAAGGCATTCCATAGTTCGAAGTTTGTTTTTGCAGTCACAAATAGGATTATGTCTTATGGAGGATGTAGGTACATCTGCCATCAGATGTGGTTACAGTTCAGAATGGACCCTATATTCTATGAGAGTGACAAGCTGCTGGGATCTTTGATTGGGTCCATGATGAATTGTGTGTTTGGGTCATTGAGTTTGACATCCACCTTGCTTGCCACTGATCCTTGGAGAAATCCCAAGTCTTTAAAATCTTGCATTGCAATCTAAAAAGAATTTGAGTCGGAATCTCAGTATGTTATTTTGGTCTTCATGTATTGGAAGATCTTTATTCCCTCGAATATGGTGGGACTCCCGAAGGATTCTCATATTGCAATGAACTTGGGGTGGGTGGATGTGTGGTCTTCAAATAACAGAGAGAGCAGGAGACAAGCTCAAAATTTTCCTGCTATGAGAAGAAAACTAGAACAGCCTGATAATCTCGTGGAGATGGCTGACATAAAACATCAGCAGAAAGAACAGACTACTTGTGGCACCTTCTCGCTAAGACTAACATGGCTGCTACTCTGAAACCTGAAATAAAACATCAGCTGACCTAATAATTTTCTGTCTCTTCTTTCAGTGAGAGATGTATTTTAAAATCTTATGTGCTTTTTACTTAGGGGCATAGATTAGAGCAGAAGACTGCAACAGATTAATTGTATCTTTCTGTTCACTCTAATGCATTTATAATGCAGCTATTGCTGTGGTATCTTGACACTATATAGACAATTTGAAAGCAACAATTACAGAAGATTTAAAAAAAAAAAGATTTCCAAGCAACTTGCTAACTTCCCTCCCCCACTTTTAATCATCTCTCAGAATGTATTCTACGGATAGGAGGCACTAGGTTGCCTTCTTCTGGTCCCTTTTGTTTCCCTTGTACGGGAACTCAATTGGTCTGCCTGCTTAAATATCACTGGATTTCTTTATTAATCCTCCTTAAAGCAGAACACAGTCAATGTTAGGTAATGAGCTAGCTCTGCTATGTAAGATGATCTAACTCCTTCCTCTGGTTTCTCCCCTTCTGCTCCCCTTTGCGAGTATGCCTTTCTGAAGAGCAGCAGCACCTGATCAGAGGTGAAGGAACTGCTGTCTCTCAAGGATAGCTGGTGTTCTCACAAGTTGAATAATTTATTTATGTGCTGTGAAGGAGTAATTGTAATTGGTTCAAATTTATACTGCTACAGGACATTCCAGCTTCCTAATATAATTACTAATATCCCAAAACATGAGCTACTGCCTAGTTCACAGATAAAAATATATAATAGAATTTCGAGGCTTTCCTTTTGAGCATATGCAAATGTGTAGTTCACAGCCAGAATGTGGCTCATTGTTTACATATCACAAAAGGGTGTGGCTAAACAAAAGCTCATGTGCCATTTCACCTTACAGTGAGGTCATCTTGCTAAAGATTTGGAGCATCAGGATTTTAATGATAGCAAACAGATGTCATAGACATAGTAATTTGGGTCTGAATATATGAATTAGAGTTTGCATTATTTCAGTACATGATCAAGGAGAAGGTGTCTGAAAACTTTTAGTAAAACACAAATGTCTTAAATGATGGGAAAGAGTACTTAAAAATTTATTGGCTGAGATAATGTCTTTGAATGGTAACATTTTGGTGGGATTTTTTTTAGTTTGTTCAAATGTGACAGTCTCTTTAAAATACAAGCAGCAGAAATAATGTTTAAAAGTCACCAGTTCATGACACCAACACAACATACTCTCAGGAATGAATTCATAAAAGGAGTTTTAAAGCTATGTTTTTATTTTTGGTTTCTTTCTTTACATTTTCGCTTTTCCTGGGTTTTTGTTAAGCTCCTGGGAGTGTTTTTTTTTTAAATTAGCTATGATGTCAGTCCCCTATGCTGTTGAAAAGAATAGAAGACCCCTTTACCCCTATGCACACATGTCAGGTCAAACTCCCTCTCTTTTTGTGTATGCATGCGCCTCATTTGGGGTCATTCTACACATTTACATGTATGACATTAGTCTATTTAGTCCTGAAGGAGTGAGATCTATCCTGACCTTTATGAACTTTCAAACTACTGATCTTGGCTAAATGAGTGGGAGAAGATGGGAAAGGTGGACATTTTCTTTTAACATTGAGTGCCTAGTGATTGTATTGATTGAAGGTTGTAAACAACTCCATGTCCATGGATTTTCATGTGAGAGTATTTCAAGGCGATTGACACTGCAGAGTAGTATTCCCATAAAATGAAGAAGTTGAACTGAAGGGAAGTACTTTTGTTAACTTTTGTTAACTTTACCCTACGCTTACTTAACCTGAAATCTTTATTTTACTGAAGCTTAAGCTCTTTCAAAGTAATGTTTCCTTCTCCTGCTAATATAGCTTAATATATTTCTTTGTTTTTCATTCCTAGGTTCCAACTATGGGAGTCCCCGTCCAGCTCATGCCAACATGAATGCCAACGCAGCTGCAGGGCTTGCCCCAGAGCATATCCCTACTCCAGGGGCAGCTCTGTCATGGCAGGCTGCTATCGATGCTGCCAGGCAGGCCAAATTGATGGGTAGTGCTGGCAATGCAACAATATCCACAGCTAGCTCCACGCAGAGGAAACGACAGCAGTATGGGAAACAGAAAAAACAGGGTACAACCACAGCTACACGTCCTCCCCGGGCATTGCTGTGTTTAACGCTGAAAAATCCCATCCGGAGGGCATGCATCAGCATCGTCGAATGGAAATATCCTTTTCGATTTAGTCACATAGAAACCAGCAAGTTGTTATTGTGCATTAGGCACAGTGCATAAATATGAATAAATAAATACATTAGGCTGATGGGCACCTCTGGGAATCTAAAGTCGATGAGTAGTCTCTGATGAGTTCATTGAGAACAGTTGTGCTCAAAAAGTTTAGGCAACTGTACTAGGCTAGAGTCTTGACTGTACTGCAGCATATCAGAAGCCCGTAAAAGTTTTGCCTGATGGAGTTAGTGTCAAATTTTGCCCTTACAAAAGCATGTACAACTTATGCTGAAATCAGTTGGAGCTGTGCAAGGATCTCTGAGGGCAGAATTGGACCCATATTATATGAATGATAGCAATGGATCACATGCTTTTTTAGTTACTCATGCTTTGCCTATTGTGTAACTTAGGGTACATCTACACTGCAATAAAAAACCTGCAGCAGGCCCAAACCAGCTGACTTGGGCTCACTGGGCTCGAGCTGCAGGGCTGTTTAATTGCAGTGTTGACTTCTGGTCTTGTGCTGCAGCCCAAGCTCTGGGATCCTCCTATTTCACAGGGTCCTAGAGCCCAGGTTCCAGCCCAAGCCTGGAAGTCTACATAGCAATGAAACAGCCCTGCATCCTGAGCCCTGTGAGCCTGAGTCAGCAGGGTCAGCCACAGGTTTTGAATTGCAGTGCAAACATACCCTTAGAGAATTTGATGGTATGTAATTCAAAATTCAAGAGCTGTGTAAATCGTGGTGGCACACTAAATATAATACAGTATGCATCCTGGAAAGAAAAGGGAATGGCATTGGCATGGAAGAGTGAAACATGATAAAGTGTTTTCTGTGATTGGGCCAAATCCTGTTCACCTTACTCATGGGAGTAATTCCACTGAAATCACTAGGACTATTCGCATGAGTAAAGTGAGCAAGATTTTGCCTGTTAACTGGAACTGGGCAAGAGAGAGAGACTAGGGGATGAGTGTGTGACTTATAGTATAAACAATCCAGTAAAAGTTAGAGAGTGGGTGTCTGGATCTAGCATTATGAGCAAGGGGCAGACAGTCAGATAATATCTATTACCAGTGTGACAGAACAGTAGAATTCAAGGGCCCAGTCCTGCTCCCCTTAAAGTCAATGAGAGTTTGGCCATTTACATCAAAAGGAGCAGAACCTAATTTATAATATAGTTTTATTTTGTACAGTGTCTGTCAAACTGTATCCCAAATCCCACTGGAGTGAAATACACATTAAAATACAAAGAAAAACTTTCAAAACAACATAAATCAAAACTAGTCAGAAATGATGATTGTTAGAAAATCACTAGGTAGGCAGGGATCTTCAATAAATCCCAGGGACAGGACAAGAGGGTTAGGGGTAGGAGGGGAAACAGGGCTCGGATCAGCCTTTCTGATGAAGATAGTTCAGAACTCAACAGCATGTAGGATGATGGAAATTGACTGATGGTTTTTAAGATTTGATGTGCTTATTTAGATGTTGCTCCCAATGAGGTTTGGAGGGCAAAATGTAAAGATGGGAAAGAACCCAGCACTATAAGCCTGTTTAGACCTTGCTGAAACAAAATCTTCTTTTTCAGATGGAGAATGTGTTAAAAATGGCCCTGTCAATAAGGGTTCATAGATGTCCTTAAGCATCTACCAGTCTGTTCCTTCCTTTTTGGGATGCTAGTTCTTAATCCCTTTGATTGGTTTTGCTACTTGTTATCCCTTCTGACCCAACACTAATGCTTTTAGCATAAAATGATGGATGGATGACTTAGGGGTCTAAACTGAATATTGGTTTATTTACTGGCACCTCAGTAACCACATGTCTTCAGGTAGACAGCATGAATTGAAGTTTGATAAATGAATAAGATCAGTGTTGGATGAAGGGACTTGTGTTGTAAAACAGGATGGAGCACTGATGAGCTTTGGAGAGGATCAAGCAATGCAATCAAATCAATTTGAACATGCTGGTGCTCGATTTTTGTTTATTTTATTTTTTTAAAGCTAGTAAATAGAAGATTTTTTTCCTATCAAAAACTGTCCCTGAAAGTCTAGTGTTTACAACCACAAAATATTTCAATATCATCAAAGGGTTATGATGAGATTTCATCTTATTCAGCACTCTGATTATTCCCAATTATTTAAAATTATTTAGAAGGGCTGGGCTTAATGTTCTGAACACTTAAAGTCAAAGCACACAGGATGTTAAATAAATATCAGATGTCATTAATGGCCTTTTTATTTTCCTATGCTGTGATTTGCAGCTTCCCACAAAAAAAAAAAGTCCAAACCTGCAAAGCCTTACTTCTGAGATGTGTCTGGTCACATATATACAAGGGCTCCCACTGTAATAGATATAGTAACAGTTATTAAAGGGGTGCTATCAAGGTTGTTAGGACTAAAACTTGGCCTGTGAGTACCTGGAAAGTTGTATTCTATTGTACCTTAAGGTTCCCAACTGTGCACTTTTTATATATCTGATAAAATCCTGACCCTATTGAAATTCAGTGGGCGTGCTCCCAGTCAGTGGTGCTCCCAGTGTCTTCAGAAGGCCAGGATTTTACACCAATCCTTGCTCTAGTGCAACATTTAGACACTGTCAATTTACATTTGGCTCAAAAATTAAATTTGGAAATATTAAACTTTTATAAAACCTAACACCAATATAAATGTTCCACAATTAAAAAAAGAAATTCCAGTGAAATGGTTTTTAGACAAAATAAACATTTGTCTACAGTGCTTGAAACCCAAACACTACAGCATTAAGATCACAGAAATAAAACTGGCTATAAATAAAAGTTAAACCAACTTTGGTCTTGATTCTTCAAAGGCTTGGGCATGTATTTAACTTTAAACACTGGGAATCATATCCATGTCTTTGCAGAACTGGGATCAGAACTGATTGTCCAAAGAGAGAGAGAAAAAGTAAACAAAGGCCATAAAGGGTGACAAACTGGATTTTAAAAATTCATTCACTTTCCATAATCTACGGTCTTATTAGTAGCATACAATAGTTAAATAAATGTTTGTTTCCAGTATTTAATTTCTAAACTGACACTGTTCCTTTCAGAAAAAGACCTTAAAAAGCAGCAGCCAACAAGAATTTGGGTGCTGATTAGAGCTGGAATAAACTAGTTCATCAGAAAAATTTCACCACCAAAAAATGAAGTTTTGGTTAACCAGAAATTATTCACAAACGTGTGTTGAATTCACTGAATAGTTTCAGCCCCCTTTGCCCCCCCCCCCAACAATTTTTAGGCTAGAGTGACATGGGGATTTAGGTGCCACTCACAAAACTGGAGGTGGTGCCCATATTCCCCTTTTACCCAAGCCAAGAGCATTCACTCAGGATATAGGAGACTTGGGCTCAAGCCCCTCTTCTGCCTGAGATGGAGCAGGGATATGAACTTGAGTTTCCTGCATTGAATGTGAGTTCCCTAACCACTGGACTATAGGGTATCCTGATGTGGGTCTCTCTCAATGTCTCCTGTTGAAGCTGTACCACTTTTTGTAAATTCATTGGGCCAGAGCCAGAGAGTGAGACTACAGTTTGGTGGGTAGGGCACTCACCTCAGAGAGGGGAACACCTGGGTTCATGTCCAGGCTGTAGTGCAGGGGGGTAAAACTTTTTGGCCCGAGGGCCACATCGGGGAATAGAAATTGTATGGTGGGCCATGAATGCTCATAAAATTGGGGTTGGGGTGTGGGCTCTGGGGTGGGGTTGGGGATGAGAGGTTTGGGGTACAGGAGGGTGCTCTGGGCTGGGATTGAGGGGTTTGGAGAGTGGGAAGGGGATCAGGGCTGAGGCAGGGGGTTGGGGCATGGGGAGAGGTTCAGGGAGTTCAGGCTCTGAGTGGTGCTTACCTCAAGTGGCTCCCAGAAGCAGTGGCATGTCCCTTCTCCTGCTCCTATGCGGGGGCATGGCCAGGCAGCTCTGCACACTGCCCCATCCACAGGCACCGACCCTGCAGCTCCCACTGGAGCTCATAGGAGCCAGAGCGTGGCCATGCCATGGCTTCTGGGAGCTGCATGGTGTGGCCCCCGGACTGAGCTGTGTGGTCCAGCCCTCGACCCAGCACCCCGGCCAGAGCGGGGCTGACCCGTGTGGTGCGGCCCCAACCTAGTACCCTGGCTGGAGCGGGGCTGAGCCGTGTGGTCTGGCTCGCAGGCCAGCTTAAAACGGCTTGCAGGCCGGATTTGTCCCGCAGGGTGTAGTTTGCCCACCCCTGCTCTAGTGACTATTTATATAAAGTGGAAAAGGTTCAGCAGGAGAGATTGAGACCCACCCACTGAGTAGGGCATTCACCTGCAATGTGGGAGACTCAAGTTCAAATCCATGCTCCACATCAGGCAGAGGAGGGACTTGAACCTGGGTCCCCCACATCCTGGGTGCGTACACTTGGCTATTGGGTAAAAAGGGTAAAAAATATTCCCACCTGCTTCTCCGCTTGGTAAATGCCTGAAATTGAAATATCATGTTTTGATCAACCTGAAATAAATTATTTTTTCATTGTTTTGTTTTGTTTTGTTTTCTGTTTGTTTTTCTGAGAAAACTGAACAATTTACATTTTGGGTCAATCTAAAACAATTTTGATTTTTTGTTAGATTTTTCAGTTTGGCCAGTGAACCAAAAAATTGGTTATTTTCACAGCTCTAGGCCTCATATTGCACACTTGTGTATGTAACTCTATGCACCTGAGTGGTCCTGTTAAGATCAATGAGTCCATGTGTGCATAAAGTTAAGTGTGGCTCCCATCCAATTTCTGCTGAACTCAGTGGAAAGACTCACATTGGTGTCAATGGACATTGGATAGGGCTCTATATGTATAAGTGGTTGTGCAGGATTTGGGCCTTATTGTGCGCCCCAAAAGTAAATTTTTAAAAAGTGTGTGTGCGCGCACACCTTGGAGCTGAAATGCCCCTGCATAGGTTTCCTGGCATAGTGTGTGCTTGGCTGAAGAGTATCCCTGACATATTGGCTAGGCTGTCATTTGTTTTGCATGTGAAGCCAATGTACACAAAAATACAATTAAAAAAAATCCTATTCCAGCAAATAGATGATTAAAAAAAAAAAAATCCCTGGCTTGAATCCTTCAGATAAGGTGGTGCAGTATGAAAACTTTAAGATGGGCCACTTTTTACCTTAACAACCTTGATCATGCCTTTTAAACAACCTCTGGTTAAACACACGCACACACTCTTAATTCCTTTTGAGATCAAGACTGAGGAAAGAGATGCTGTGTTAAAAATATATCACAAGCTATTTGTTACAGATCCTAGTGCTTCATTGAATGTCTCTTTGAAATGTGAGGGAACAGGGTTAAGAAATGCTAAACTGCTGTCAAAAATATTTAAAATATATAGTCCTAAATGACAGCTGTATATGGACAAGAGAAACTGTATCACAAAAGGAAAGAGAGGTCCAGTCTGAATAGGCATTTCTATTAAAAATAGCACAACTATACATGAGGGGAAAATAAAGTAAAATTCAATCTAAATAAAAGAAGAAAAAACATTTAAGAAATCTGTGTTTACTCTGGCACGCGACTGGCCTACACTGCTTTTGACATATTAGGAAGAATCTTGGCTGGGACCTCCTAAAAGCACTTAAAAAGGCATATGTTTCTTTTCAGAATATAAGGGTCTTGGAATGTTTTCTTTAAACAGAATTCTTATAAATCTTTTTTTTTTTTTTTTACTTGTGTGCACGCATTTCAGAATAACTTCCTTAACTCCATTCCTCAGACCATTTGAAATAATTATTTTACTGACTATTTTTGCCAATTGTGTGGCCTTAGCTATCTATATCCCCTTTCCAGAAGATGATTCCAATGCCACCAATTCCAATCTGGTAAGTCCTCACAGATGTCCAATTTTACTCTTTTGTAGACCTTGTTTAAAACTGACTGGAGAGTCTGTGAGGAGCTAAGGAGAAAATAAGGCATGCATCAACTCCATACAACAGAACTGTGGATTTTAGTTTTGAATGCTGTATTGCTCTTTATTCATATTAGCACCTGTCTCATCAAGGCCTGTTGTAGGAAAGAATATTCCAAAAAACGGTGAGAATCCTGTATGTGGTGTTTTGGTTAGTAAATCTGTGTGTGCTGTAGAAGTGTTTGGTAAATTTAAACTACAGGTGTTTTCAGAATATCTTTAATTATTGATTGCTATGCCTTTGTTTCATTAAGTGCCTTTGTGTAATTGATAAGGTCCTTTTCTCAGGCGGTGTACAGCAGTGCAGCTTGGTGTCTAATTTCTAGGAAGCTCGTTGGGACTTGTGTGTGTTTGAAGGACTTTTTTTCTCATGCCTGGGAAGATTGCTGTTCCTATTTCCATTGATGCAAATGCCACTATTTTGGGATAGGTTGTCCATGGAAAAAGGAAGGAGTGTTTACTTTTGGCTTAGTGTGAAGTCATAGCAAAGAACTCTGTTAAGGCAGAGCACAACACAAAACAGAGGTCTGGAATGCAATCCACAGAACAGAATAAAATTTAGCCCTCCCTCTGAAAATATTATGTGAATAAATCTAATGATCTGATTGGGACAGCATGAAGTCTTACTCTGGGAGGGTGAGACTTGAGATATTGTTCTCTTACCCCAGTTGAAACTCTGTCACATGAGAGACCTTTTGGATGGATAGAGTGGGGGAAATAAGGGCCATTTCTCCTAAACAGAGACAGCTGGCATGTATAACCTGTTAAAAATGTCATGCTATTCTCTGGGGAACTGGTCGTTTTGATTAAATATTCTCTTGAAGTTGTCTAAAACAAATTGCAGTAAAAATAAAGACTTTAGATCTTTCCTGGAACACAGATCCTGGGTAACATCTTAAACTTACTCTTTTGCTTTGAGAGAAAAGGCAGGTGAGATAATACCTTTTATTTGACCAAGAAGAATATTAGCTGACCCACCTTGTCTCTTTAGCTGATGCTCGCCCATTGGGGGACCTAAGCAGGAATATTTTTGCCCACCCCCAGTACTAAAACAGGCAAGTTCTTATAATAAAGGGAATAGGGGGCCCCCTTTGATCTGTTCGGGGCCCTAAACAATTGCTTAGTCTGCTTCTGCCTAGCACCGGTTCTGCAAACAACCTTCTTGCTTTGAAACGTCTTTAAAAAGTTAAAAACAGGGAAGAAGTGTGTGCCTGTTCATATGTTTTCAGCCATTTTCCACTTAGCTTCAAACTCATATTGGGTTTTCAACAAGGATGTTTGTGAGTTGGTATCATGACCTATTGCCGTTTGTCCTGCTTTCTGATTGAACCGTTGGAAACAGAGTGCTGGATGATGATGATGATGGGTTGTGTGGGTGTGCGGATAATTTACTTTAACAGTAAAACACGTCCCTTTTCAGCAATGGACATCTTGTAATAAAAGTCAAACAACAGTTTCTGTGTCTTATACAAACAGGAATTTCCCTTAATGGCCATTATAATAAACAGAATACTGTCTTCTTGTCTACTATACATTTTGATTTATAACATTAAAAGATACAAATGAAGCAGATTTGAAGCTTGGAGGACTTCAATTTCATCCTATTCCAGAGCTAAGTTAAATTGGGCTGAGGTTACTTGTCTTATTTCAGCATCATGAAACTACTGGATAATGGCAACTGAGTAACATTTCAGATAAACTTTGGTAATAGGATCAGGTAGACTGAAGTTGGGCTGTCTGGCATTATGGTTAAAATTAAGTTGAGCAGCTGCCATGCACACATATGGTACCTCTGTTTAATATCTCACCTCATCCCATGACCGTCCTATCAAAACACCTCCCCTTATTTGTGGGTGATATAATATAAAATACAAGAATTCCTAGGGATAGGTTAGTAAAAGGTGTCCACTTTGCTTGGGGCTGGGTAGAAATAATTCATGTATTTGGGCAGCTGGTCTAGGGAGTTAGAAAAAAAGGGGGAAAGAAAAAAAATTAACTGTTTCCCTATATCCTGTTGTTGTTTTTTGATCTCAGTGGAATAACAATTTAAAATGTCAGCAAAGGCTCACATAGTAGGTCAGATGTCCAATGGCAGTGAAGTGTGGTTTCATTCAGTGGCAGTAAGGCTTTACTTTGCATTATGTGCTGAGCCCTGGAGCACTGACTGCTGAATGGCCTCTTGTCCTGCCCCTTGTAAAAGGGGCATTCCGTTAAAATCAATAGAATGTCAGGACATAACCTGGTTGGTTCATCCTAAGGGAAACCTCCCCTTTGCTGAATTAAGCTTTCAAGTTGTATTTCATTCAGTACAGAGTTCTACCTGTTAACATTTTGTTTTCTCCCAAAAGGTGATATGCACAGGTTTTAATATTTGTACCCTGGAATTAAAAAAAATACATTGTATAACCTATTTCACACACAGTGCATTCCAAAATGCTTCACAGAAATGTGGAATATAATTAGTTAAATATTAAGCAATAGCTAAGGGAGAGCAGAGCTAAGAGGTTTAGATAAGGGTGAAAAGATGTGTTCTGCAGAGATTTGGAATGAGATGGAGTGTTGATGGGGCACAGAGGTAGAAGAAAATTGTTCCAGAGCTCATCAACTGCGAAGTGCAGGGCTCTTGCACTGAAATAGCCAAATTGTGTGGAAGGGACAGAGAAAGAAGGGCTTTAAGTGCAGAGAGAAGGATTATAAACCAAACATACTCCTGTTCTAAACCCAAATGTATTTTGTGGACTACTTTTGCTTGATGCAAACACTCAGCTGTCAGTTTATTTTATTCTCTAGTTTAGGAGTCGAGAACCTCAAAGGATTATTTCTGCAATAGAAAGGGTGTGTCCTATTTCACTGTGGGTATGTTAATATTGTGTGCAGGTGGGCATATACTGTGTTATCCCTTTCTTTTTTAAAGAGTCAGTCTGACTGAAAGGAAGCAGAATGTGTCCAGCTGCCCAGGAAAAATCTTCACTTAGGTAACAAGTCTTGCTTCACATTCACTTTGCAATTTCATTTGGGGTGGGAGGGGGAAGATGGAGCATTACCATAACAATTCTTCCATCCTTGATTTTCTGAGACGTGGAGAACCTTCTTCAAGAGACATATTACCCAGTATGTGATGTGTAACAATTCTTCTTCTTCTTTTGTTTTTTACAAGGTTCGACAGAGAAAAACAACTGTTTTCCAATAAACTGGCACACTTTTCTCAGGCTGTGAATGCTACTTTTCTAATATCTCATTGTCACTTTTAAAGCAACTTTTTCTTTTGAGATGGGGGAGAATTAAAACAATTTTTAAAAAAAGTTAATGGCAAGGTTGTTGGGTGGTTGTTGGGAGAAGAGGGAGTTGTGGACTGTGTGAACTTCCACAAGTGCTTTTCTTTTTGTGTGAAGCTGAGCAAAATGGTGGCTAATGTGGATTCACTGAATAATTATGATCTGGGGAAATTCTACCTGTGAGGGTATGAGATTAATCAAAAGTCAAACAGGACATATTTGTACTCTCCATAAGAGTCTTGCTCAGAAGTACATACACCTCACTCCACATGGATAATATCCACTGTCACACATTCACCTCCCTCTTTTTATCACCTTTGCCATTAGGTACGATACCTACTCTGCACTAAATCAGAAGTTAGGAACATACATAAGTCTTATACGCAGTTCAAATAGCACAGGCCCTTACCATCTGAACTGAAAGAGAATCTTCGTAACATGTTAAGATGTTAATATAGGATCAAGGACACACAGATGAAAAGCTCTGGTTCCATCCGTGACGGGCACTTCTACGTATATACACTAACCAGTTCATTAAAATATTAATATAGGACTTGCTATCCTGGATTACACAATCAAGCCATTTTAACTGGGTGTAGTGATGTAGACTGGGTTGTGGAGAGTTGCCCATAAATGTGTTAGGTTCCTGGTGCTGATTGGAAGCCCCCTTCCTCAGCGCTCTGCATGGTTATAAATGTGTTTTTTGGGAGTGGCTCCTACAGGCTGCTGTCACATTTGTTGTTAGACTGTGAGTGATGCACAGTATTATCACCTAATGGTGCTGATGCACCATGCAGACGGGGTCCCACAAGTTCCATTAGCCCGGCTGTTAGATGGCTCACTCTGTTTCTGCCTTGACGATGAGAGATTCCTGCAGCCAAGCAAGGAGTCAGGAAAAGAGTCAGTGTATAGCTGCCCTTCTTTCTCAATCAAGTAACAGAGAAAGAAGAGAGTGAGTCAGGGGTCATTGAAACCTCTCCCAGCCCATCACCAGTCAGGCCCCAAAAAAACAGTGGCATGAAACCTAGGCTGCATCCTTACTCAGCCAGTCCAGGAGTTTTCCACTTCCCCTTAATTCAAACCCAAATAAGGGGAATTTGGGGTGAGTAGCCAGGTCTCCAAGACAAATATTGTTGAAACCAACAGGGGACGGGGGGAGAGAGGAAAAAGAGATGGAATGTATGAGCACTGATGACATGAAAAGGAGAGCAGAATTCAAGAGCTTAAGGAATGATGGACACACAACTGATTAATTGATTGGCTAAGGACAGAACTGATTACATGACTGAGAGGGAGCTACAGCAGATGAACTGGGGAAGGAAAAGACAGAATTGAATTGTCTGGGGTGGGGAGACTGGGTAAGAACTGCTTGGGAAGGGGCATGCAAAACTGATTAACTGTTGGTTAGTGAATGTGCATACAACTGGACTGAATGGGGGTGGAGACGAGGAGAACAGATTGTGGGGGAGCATAGGATGAATATTGCTGTGGCCACCTGGCACCTTCCAGTCAAGTACTGCCTCTAATTCAGTGTTTTTCCTTCAACAGTGGCTAGCGCTGTACCTGTTCCAGAGAAAGGCCAAGTCTCCCCATAACAAATAATCAAATCATGTATACATTTTTAATACTCCAGAGTATTTCTGTATTTACCAGGCAGGCATGCAGTGGTCATAAAGACACTCAAAAGGATACTGAGGTGTACAGTGGAATGACCAGAACTTTTTATAACATTTCATGGTACAATTTGCCTGGTGTAAGGAATACTGGGCCATATTCACCAGTGATTTACACACTGTGCAGTCCCAGTCAATGGACTAACTGTGGCGCATTGTTTAGTTTAGTGTTTTAAAACTCTTTTTCCAAATAAAAATCTTTGACTACATTCACCCATAGACTTTTATTGGTTCTTGAATAGCTTCTGGGCATCATGCATATGTTTGATTTTTCATTTCTTCCTTTTGTATGTGTGTCCATGCAATGCAAATGTTTTGTTTAGTTTTTTAATGTAAAAGTACAGTACATATGAATGGCCACTTTTTAAAACAGCAGACATCTGTGTTTATAAATTTAGGGTCTGAGCTGCCACTGACTTCAATGAGCGTGATATCAGGCTGTTGAAGTCCTGTAATAATAGAAATATGCATGTAGCTTCTACAGTTTTCATATTTACTTCTCCTCCCCACCCACTTTGTGTTCACGAAAAACTTATTACACATACAAAAGTATTAAATGCAAAATCATTTTGGAACTAAGGAACTCAACTAAGGTTTTGTTTAAATTTTCAAATGAAAAAAGCTCACACATAGAACAGGGCTGTGTATTCTCTCAGTGTAGTCAGGAAAAATGAAGCTAGTTTGAGGGGAATTAAAGTTAGCCTGTTGTGTGGCTGTAGTTGATATGAAGTCTTTGTGCTTGTTATTCCTGGCAATTATGCATAAAAACAGAGATAATGTACCTTTGGAATAAAACTATAGGCTGCCTAAGATAGGAAGCTGAGAGGAAAATGCTTCTGTCATTTTACTGGCAATTGTAAAATGGCACACCTGGTCAGTGTCACAGCATGGTGATAACATAACTAGGTTAAGACCAAGATTTGCAACACATTCCATGTAACACAGCTCACTTGACTGTTTATGCTTTTGGATAAATAGGAGAAAATTCGTTGTGGTGTTTTGATGGCCCTGCTTTCCCTTTCTTGAACTTTTTATAGCAAGGAAATCCTGTGCTACAATAGTTAAACTAAAAATTATTTATCTACACTCATTTTTGAGTGTGTTTGCAGTTGGATGTTACCTTTTGATTAACTTCTTACAACTAAAATGTGCCCCTTGGAGCAAGAAAGATGGGATTTGTACATGCCTGTCAGAGATTGTGCCAGCCAGTCTGCTTGTGAGTGTGCCTGCCTGGGGAAAGTGGGCTTGCCTGTAAGATAGAGTACAAATATATGTCTAGTTTGCTGCCTGGCAATTACGTTTGTATCCAATTGTATGTATGATGTCTGTACAAAAAAGAAAAAAGTATGTTTAATCTTTCTGCATTTTGTATTAGACGCACAATGAATGGGTATATAATACTGTGGCTTGATATATTGTAAATCTAGATACTGGTAAAAAGAAGCCTAATCAGTTTGCTCATCACAGAATTCTGAAGGTCAGATACTAAAGTGGCATTCTTGCAATCATATGGTCCCTTCCATTGTACAAAGTCAGAAGTAAATTTACAAATAAGATTTTAAATAAAATGTAGTGTTTCTCACTGTTTGAGTTGCCAGCTTGAGACACCTTGGATCTGATATTCCAAACTTCTGAGCACCCACAGCTTCAACAGAAGTCAGTAGGTGCTGTGAATGTTCAGCATCACTGGCAGAAATGCAGCATGGTCTGGGTGTGGAGTCAGGCAGTTCAAATCCTTATCCTGGCTTTGTCATTAAGTCACTGTGGCCTCAGGCAAGTCTCTGTCTCACCTTTCCCAGCTGTAAAATAGGATGCTGCTGCTCTCATTCATTTAAGTCTAGGAGGAGATAAATTCGTTTAAGTTTATGAGGCACACTGATACTATGGTGATAAGTGCCCTAGAAAAGCCCATCAAGAAAAGAATAATTGTGTATTCATCCCATAGTGTGAAATAAGTATGCCGGTGGCCCGTGACTGAGTGATCAGGATAAAAATAGTGAACAGCTACCAGGGTGGATTTGATTTAAATCATGATTTAAATCACTAGTCAGGAAGACTCGATTTGATCATGGATTTCTACATAAAAGTGCATTCTTGTTGGTTGTTATAACTTTAATACATATTCTTCACAACTCAGAGATAGATGTAGGTTTCATTTTTAGAAGGTACACACTATACATATTCAAAATGAATCACTTTAAAAACTTTTCAGATTAGTGTTACAGCTATATCAGAAAATGAATGGTTGTTTGGTTATTTCATTTACCAAAGGTAATTGAAGCAGATATTTATGAAGTCATTGGGAGGTGAACTATCTCTAATTCAACAGGTTAATCATTAATATTTGGAGGATTTTCTTGCCATGCTGTATTAGGAGGAGAACATCACCAGACAGACATTTAAATTGTTTTATTTAACTAAAACAACAACAACAACATTATGTATTCTGGATTTTTTTATTCAGCAGCAAACATATAATATTTTAACAAAACAAGCACATGAATTTTTGAATTTAGTTAAACATTCAAGTTTTTTAAAATCAGGTTTGTTTTTGTTAAAATTGTTTTTAACTAAAATAGTTAAATGAAATATTAAAAAAAAATTAAATCCACTACGTCAGCCAGGTCAGCATGAGAATCTTAAAATATTGGCTTCTGCAGCTAACTCAGTCATCTTCACCTTCATTTTCCTGTTTGTTCATAATCTGGAAAAGAAAAACAAGCTTTCCTGCTTTTTCAGGTCCCAAACGATTTCTCGGTTTGGAATGAATTAGTCCAAAGGAAGAAAATATTCTTTCTACACCAGCAGAAGAAGTTACTGCTGTTAAAAGGGAGATTATCACTTCAACACTCTCTGAATCCAAGTGCTTAAGTGACATCCACCAGTTCACTGGTGTGACTTTCTTTAAAACATCATCAGCAAACATATATTTCTTGAATGGTTCTTATTCCCAAACTGGGTCTCTTTTACAGTCTGCTGCCATTATAGGTTTTCCCTTCTAGTGAGAGAATGCTATAGTAGTTCTCAAATCAATGAAGGCTACACTCAGAAAGACCTCAAGACTTTTGGAATATGCTGCTCAAACAGTTTCACTTTTGTTTCTACTGCCTGTCCCTCCCTTCTCACATTTATCTACAGACTTCTTGACCAGATCTATTCCGCCCCCAACAATCTTCTATTATTGAACATTTTGAAACTTTGCACTTTTAGAGAGAGGTAAGGAATTGACTCTGTGTACACAAATTTGCAGAGGGACAATAAGGTTGAAGTGTGTTATTTCTCACCTTTATATATTATTTATTTTATTTATTTACAAACATTTTTGCTGTTAACAAGCATGTTATCTCTGGAGACACAAATTCACAGTTTGAGAACGGCAAAACTAAGCATTTCTGGTGGTATCTTCTAGACTGAGCACTGAGTCCCATTGGGTAGATAGAAAGATTAGCCCCTGGAACCCCATAAAATTGGGTCCCTAATCCATGAACTATTGGAACTCATTTACAAAACTTTTCTTAAACATTCCATGAATATATTGTCTCATACTATAGAATTAGAATTTATAATCCCTATTCCATGATAAGATATATTTCAGCTATAATGTATCTTAATTAAAACTATCTTTAGATAGGTTTTTTCCTCAAAAAGCATTCTATCAAAAATCCGATTTAAATAAAAAAAATCCGATTTTTAATTTTTTTCTTAAAATAATTGATTTTTATCCACCCTGACAGCTACCTCACTCCCTGGGCACCATCCACCCTGTGCACTGAACGTCGGGGGTGGGGGGTGGGAAAAATCCTATGTGATCATGTAATTAAAAACTGCAGAATAAGGCATGTGCACAAGGGTGGCAAATTAAAGTTCAAAGAGTAACTTAAACTGTGGGATTTCCTAAGTTTCATGTGCTTGACTTTGTAACCTAAGTAACATTTTTAATGTAATTTCTGAATGTGCATACAGTGGAACCCCGATTATTCGATCTAACTGGGACCAGGGCCAGATCGGATAACCAAAAATCTGGATAAACCGGAGAATGGGTGGTCGGCCTTGAGCTGTGAGCCTGAGGTGGCCGGGCCTTGGGCTGTTGCACTGACAGAAGGAGCCTGAGCTGTCCAGGGCTGACAGTAGTGTGCCAGCTGGCCAAGGCTCACAGCCAAAGCCCCAGCCGTGTGGGGCTCAAAGCCTGAGCCCCACCACTGTCAAACCCAGGTGGCCAGTGGTTTGGTTAGTAAGGAGAGCCGGATAATGGAGGCTCGGTTAAATGGGATTCTACTGTATATATTAAAACAATGTTATTATTAAGATTGCAAAGTCAAGAACTCGAAAGTACTTTACTTGGCAACCTTCATGCTCTTTTAACATAGTTTTTTTAAAAAAAATGTAATTTCCTAGGTTCTAAAAAGCAAACTAAAAAACAAATTCAATTATATGGCATCATATTAACACCACCATGGTTCATCAGCAATACTGGAACCTTTGAATCAATCACACAGACCTCTGCCACGTGAGCTAATGGTAATGGATAGCAGTAATAGATTGTTATCCTCTATGTGAACCAGCACAAGAGGGGGGTTGAGACAAGCACTTCACCAGAGTGGTTCACAGATATTTGCTGACAGCAAAGGAATGGTGAGACTCAGGAATCATGGGTATCATTCTACATTCTGGAGGGGAGTGTGATCTAGTGAGCACAGACACTTCTTCCTGTCTTCCCCAAGCTTGACCCCATCCTCACCAACCTGTCCCTGTCCCAGTCCTGTCTCCTCCCTACTTTTAGCTCCGTGTCTCAGTCCCATTCTCCTTGCCTACCCAGACCTGGTCTTCACTTCTCAGGCTTCTCATCCTATCCCCTCCCAGGCAACTCCTCATCTGATTTGTGTCTTCCTTCCCCACTCTACTGGCTCCCAGTTTCCCTCCCTGGATTCCAGTGGCTGAGCAAAATGGCAGGGGGGCGAGACTGTCTCCCCAGCAGCTTTCAGGGGTATGTGTGGTGCCTTTTCATGGCAATAGGTATAACTGAAGGTGGCACCACCAATGATCCATTGACCGCCCCCGTCTCTCCCAGCTCTGCCACTGCTAGAACCTGGCTCCGGTACTGGGTTCCTTATCTAATCTCTCTCCCTGTCCAGGCCTGTCCTTGGCTGTCACTGTCTCTTTGTCCAGCCAGTTCAAGTCACTTCCTGCTCCTCCTCCAACCTGTGCCCCCTCCCCTCCCAGCCAATGGGCTTCCAGTCCCTGCCCCCACTTCCTTTACTGGCTTTCTCTGCTCTCCCCGCCTACTGCCAGTCAGACTTCCTATTCCCTCCAATCTCCAGTCCCAGTCTCACTAGATTCCTTGGTCAGATGGTCCCATTTCTCTCCCAGATGACTCCACTTTTTCCTCCACTGGCTCTGGCCCCCTTCCCCTGTTCCAGTTTTTGTCCCTTCTGCACTGAAATCAGACAGCTTCTCCTCCACATTGCCTGGATGCCAAAGGGAGGTCACTGGGTGTGCAAAGAGACAGGTTCCCGGTTTTTAGTTCCAGTGCCCAGTCCCACCCCAGCCAGGAGCAGCTGGGAGCAGAAATTACAGGGAAAGACTTCTGAGCCCAAATAGCTTGGCTCTGAGCACGTTCAGTCACTATGTGGGGTTGGAGCATGTGCAATCTCCTCAGCACTAGGAACTGTGACAGGCTCAACTATGCTCCATTAGGATGGCATCTTTGGAGACTGTAGCTGTTTAGCTCTAGCAAGTGTCTATTGAGTATGTTAACTGCAATTTTTCAAAGGCTTATAATTTGGCCAAATTTGGGTTAATTTTCATGGGGTCAGCAGAAGGCAAATCTCTGACACCCAGGCCACCCCTTGCCAAATTTCAAGTCCCTGCTCCAAAGCATGAGGGTGCTAGCGCATTTCAAAGAAAAAGGTCTTCAGAATGTTGAACATGGGCAAAATATATTTTTCTTACCTTCATTCTTAGAAACATCTGAACTGATTTGGCTAAAATATTTTAAAAATACTCAGCTTGAGTCAGCCATCCAAAATGGAAAATTTCAGCCCAAATGGTTAAAATTTGGCAAAGCTATGTGTGATGGGTTGGATCACAGAAACCCGCTTAGGGCTGCCACCTGATGTGCCAAGACTACTTCTGCCCCTGCCTTCCTTGCCAGCATGGGACTCCAGAACCCTGCCTGGCTGTGCCAGACACGCTTGCTGGCCACAAACACAGACCCAGGTCTGAACCACGTCCCACAAACTGCAAGCTTAACTGAGAGCAGCTTACAGAAGTGTGCCTGTCTTTAACTCTCAGATACCCAACTCCCAATGGGGTCCAAACCCCAAATAAATCTGTTACAAATTGTTCGCCCTCTATAACACTGATAGAGAGATATGCACAGCTGTTTGCCCCCCCCCCCAGGTATTAATACATACTTTGGGTTAATTGATAAGTAAAAAGTGATTTTATTAAATACAGCAAGTAAGATTTAAGTGGTTCCAAGTAGTAACAGACAGAACAAAGTGAATTACCAAGCAAAACAAAATAACCCCCCCAAATCCATGCTGATACAGTAAGAAGCTGAATACAGATAAAATCTCACCTCAGAGATGTTCCAATAAGCCTCTTTTACAGACTAGCCTCCTTCTAGTCTGGGTCCAGCAAGCACATCACATCACCTCACAATTTGTTAGTCTCTAAGGTTCCATGAGTACTCCTTTTCTTTTTGCGAATACAGACTAACACGGCTGCTACTCTGAAACCTCACATCCCTTGTAATTACTGTCCTTTGTTCCAGTTTCTTTCAGGTATCCCTGGGGGTGGAGAGGCTATCTCCTTAGCCAGCTGAAGACAAAATGGAGAGGTCTCCCAGGGGTTTAAATAGACTTTCTCTTGTGGTTGGAGACCCCCTCCTCTCTCCTATGCAAAGTCCAGCTCCAAGATGGAGTTTTAGAGTCACATGGGCAAGTCACATGTCCATGCATGACTCAGTTTTTTACAGGTAGCAGCCATGGGTCACATGCTACCTTGAATGTTCTCAAGTAGACTTCTTATGTGGATTGGAGCATTCCAAGATCTTTTGTCCCTTAAGTGCTTCTTGATTTGCACATTCCTTTCTCAAGAAGCTGACCAAATGTTTTACAAAGGTTACTTAAAAATCAAGCCAGTACACAGCCAATATTCATAACTTTGACTACAAAAATGATACATGCACACAAATAGGATTAATAGATTCAGTTATCATAACCTTTACAGAAATATGTTACATGGCATATGTAGCATAAAACATATTCTAGTTATGTCATATATACATTCATAAGCATATTTCCAGAAAGCCTTATGTGGTGTACCATGTCACTATGAACAGCTGAAAACAGGTTCGCAATAACGTGAAGCACTGGGCAACTTTAAAAACAGCACTGCCTGTAATAAAATTGTCGATATGAATGTATAACAAAATGGTTTACAGAATGAATAATATAATGAAAATCATATAATAGTTACAGAATTAAATAATAGATGATATATAATGCTATAACTGTATTAAGTATAATTATATTATGCAATTTGTAATGCAGTTAGAGAATAGGGACTTGTCTACACTGGAAAGTTTTACAGGCAACGTTCTGTTGGCATACTGCTATCAACATAGCTTTTTCAACAGAGTATGTATACATTTAGCTGCCTTTGCTGATACAGTGTATCCTCGCAGCATCAGGTTACATTGTAAAAGATGTGTAGCACTGGGCAAGCATCTGTGTCCACCCCATGCCACCCTCTGGCACATTATTTTGTGGGATATTTTTGCACTGTGTTGTCAGATAATAGCACTCCTTTCAGGGAACTGTGGGAATCTGAGGTCAAATTCCCACAGTTCCTGCTGTTTTAGCCAAAATCTACTTGTTTTTGCACCATTTTTAAAAATCCACGCAGTTCCCTCTGGTCCATCCTATTATATTTTCCGCTACTTTTAAATTTCTCCTGGTTCTCACTCAGACCTGCATCATTTACTTCCCCTTTCTCAGTGAGCTCCTCCTCATTCTGCAGTTCTGGGCCCTCCCCACCTCTGGAGCTTGTGAGGTATCCACTGCCCATGATGGGTTAGGTGAGGGATCCCTGCGCAGTATGGCATTGAGCTCTACACAATAGTGGCACCTTTTGGGGGCAGCACAAGATTTTGTTGCCTGCCTTTGTCCTCTGGTAAATGTCCTGCAGCTCCTTCTTCTTTTCCTGGCAGTGGCACTCATACTTGTCGTACCCCACCTTCTGCATTGCCTTTGAAATATTGGAATGTACATCTTTATTCCTGCAGGAATTCCATAATCCTACCAGCACAGCTCCTTCCCCCCCCCCCCAGACTAAGGAAATCCAGGACCTCTTTCCTGGACCAGACAGCAGCATGAGGTTAAGCTGGAGTTTTACCTGGAGCCATACCTGTACAGGCATGCCTGCAAAGGTGAGCTAGCAGGAAAAGAGGCTTCCAGTCACTGGGACCCCTGGCAGCAGAGTTAAATATTCGACCAGAGCGGTCACTGCCATAGGGACAGGTGCATTCTGGGCTTGTTGCTGGAAGACTGGTTGTACCAGTACAGGTACTTCTGCATTCACACAGCCATTGTGCCGGTAGAACTGTGCCAGTAGAGGACGTATGTTGTTCAGGGAACTGGTTTAAATTCACCAGCAAAACTTCAGGGTTTTGTTGGCAGCACTCAAAATTGTGTGTGGACGTGGGCAAGGCTATGTGGACAGAAGGCAAGTTTTGCTGGTAAAACTTTGTAATGTAGACCAGGCATAGTAGAGGGAGAGGTACAGACTGGGGTGGGGGATGTTGATTTTCATATGACATTTGAAAAAGAAATACATAACTTCTGTGGCAGAGAGAGATATTATCTGGGAAGTCTGTTCCAGGTAGCAGGAGCTGCAGATGAGAAGCCTCTTGTACCAACAGCAACAGAGCTTGTTAGAATAGATAGATGTGCTAGCCTAGAAGAGGGCTCAGGAAGAGATGTGGGGAGAAAGAAATTCTGTGTGGTAAACTGAAATAAGTACGTAGGAGCTTTTAAAATCAAAAAGGGCAATTTTGACCTGGATTCTGAAATAGATGTGGAGCCTCTGGAGGTATCTTCAGAATGGTGGTACTATCTTTAGATTATATTCAAATTGTATATTTTGCTTATGGAAGGTCCATACTTCAACACAAATGCTACTTCCCCAACCATTTTCCCCTTTAGTTTTAAACTGTTTAAATTTCTGAGTGATCATATTATAATGATGTCCCTTTAGAAATCTCAGGTCGGTACCTTCTTTGCGTTTTGTCAGATCTGCTATGAAAGTGTTCTTAAAATGAACAAGTGCTGGGTCATCATCCAAGACTGCTATAACATGAAATATATGCAAAATGTGGGTAAAACAGAACAGAAGACATACAATTCTCCCCCAGAGAGTAAAGTCACAAATTTAATTGATGCATTATTTTTGTAATGAGCATCAACAGAATGGAAGCATGTTCTCTAGAATGGTGGCTGAAGCATGAAGGGGCATATGAATGTTAAGTATATCTGGCATGTAAATACATTGTAATGCCGGCTACAAAAGTGCCATGTGAACGCCTGTTCTTACTTTCAGGTGACATTGTAAATAAGAAGCAGGCAGCAGTATCTCCCGTCAATGTAAACAAACTTGTTTGTCTTAGCAATTGGCAGAATAAGAAGTGGGACAGAGTGGACTTGTTGGCTGTAAAGTTTTACTCTGTTTTGTTTTTGAGTGCAGTTATGTAACCAAAAAAAAATCTGCATTTGTAAGTTACACTTTCATGATAAAGTGATTGCACTTCAGTACTTGTATGAGGTGAATTGAAAAATACTATTTCTTTTGTTTATCATTTTTACAGTGCATATATTTGTAATAAAAAATAATATAAAGTGAGCACTGAGCACTTTGTATTCTGTGTTGTAATTGAAATCAATATTGAAAATATAGAAAAACATCTAAAATATTTAATAATTTTCAATTGGTATTCTATTGTTATAAGTGCGATTAATTTTTTTGAGTTAATCGCATGAGTTAACTGCGATTAATTGACAACCCTAGTAGCTATTTGTAAATCCTGAAAATCACTGTAGGTGCATTGGATGTTCCGTACATTTGTGTTCACGGAAAAGAGCACAAATGAAGGGAGATGCAGGGAGAAGTTTATAGTACTGGGTTCGTCGGTATACTTTATTCCTTATCTCTGTAAAAATAATAAAACCTTGAAGCCCTGGAAATGTTCAAAATAAAGTCAAGAGAAAACTGCAGGTGCTGTTTGCACTAATGGTTTTGCTGAAAATTTACTTATCTTCCTACATCTTCAGGGTCTAGTCTCCCGCTAATCAGTACATAAAAATCCCGTTAATGATAAAAAGAGTTAAAGGTGAAGTAGACAGCTTTATGTAAAAGACCCATTTAGATTTCTTTATATGTAATTCACATTGTTGCAAATTCTATAGTCAGTAATGAGGCAAAACTCCCATTGACTTTAGTGGGAACTTTGGTTGATTAAGGAACCCATAATTTGACCCATTGCTACTAATGTACTGCATACTTGTGACAAACAGTTGCTGTAACCCCAGGCCCTGCTGTTATCTCCAAAACCTTTGGGTTTAAAGACAAAACACTGACCCCTTGTATCGTCACAAAAAATTAAAAAGGAAAAATCATCTTAATTTACAACTCCTTTAGAAACAAAAAAGAACAAAAAAAGGTGTTTGGCAAAGGAAGGACAAAATCATCACAAGGGTAGGAGTCCTTTGCATCTCTGATGTAGAGGACTTTAGTTCTCTTCACTTGAGTTTGTCTGCATTTAGCCTAATATTCCCAGCACCTGTTCAGAAGTTATCACACCTTGATATCACGGTCCTGGATTGCTTCTTCTGTGACATCTCCTTCTCCTACAATAAATGTCGTCAGCTACCATCTTGATGCCTGGGAGTCCCTCTAGTACCTGGTTGGTCTACACTGGAATACTTCTGGGACTGGACTGATACCCATAGTCATTTATACCCAGTGGTACCTGCCAAAACATGTGGCGGGGCAGTCAGGTGGCTGAATGGCTTATCCAGCTCAATGTGCCAGAACCCATTCTTGACAATGCAACACAGTGAACACTTTTGCCATGGATCAGTTGGTTAGTAAGTCCTCAATCATTGGTAATGGCTAGTGGGTGGTACTCACGTCTGTCAGCCACTACAAACTGCAAGTGAGAATATCTCTTTTTTCATGAGTTCCTTATGGACACTCTGTATTCGCCTACTCTGGATAGTTTTCTTGTAAATCACCAACATTTGGACTGAATGCCCTTCAAAGCCTGCAGCTGCTCCTCTTGAATTTGTAAAAAGGAGTTACCGTTGAGAAATGCAAGGATTTTTTAAGATTGAGCCTGATTTACAGCCCAGGCCGATTTGAGGGGAAGGAGACTGGAACAAAAGCTATCGTTTCTGCATAGCAGAGTATTAACCACCAGGAGACTGGGCCTATCACTGATGCTGTTCTAGTGAGAAACAAAATATTGGAAGTTCACCAGTTGGGGGAGACTTCCAGCACATAGCAGGAAATCTTAATTAACATCTCCTTAACATATTCCATTTCAGCTGGGTATTGGAGTGCTGCCTTAATTTCCAATGTGCTGCAGCATATTTCCTTAGCACCTCATCAACACGTCCCATTGCACTTGGACACCGGAGCTGTCTTTGAAATTTCATATTTTAGTAACCTTTAGCTATGGCCTCAACAGCCTTCAGTGTATTTTTGTGTATGTGTGTGTGTGTACCTTTAAGGAATATGTATTTTGTTTGGCTGAGCCATTAGAAATTAATTATATTTGCAAACTGTCATAAATTCATGCTGTAAATTCATATCCAAACACTCCCGGTGAGCTTATCCATGCAGAACTTGGATTCTAAGTCAGTAGATCCTGACCTACACAGCATATGTATGGCTTGAAGACTGTGTCTGTGTTACCTCCTGCACTTGCTGATGTTACTACCTATGATAGGTGGTTTGGGTTCCCTCCAGCTGTGGTGTCAGCACCTTAAACCACATGGACTAAACTGGGCAGTGGCAGGATCCAGATGCCCAGTTCCCTACAGTACATGCTTTCCAACTGCAGCATTTAGAAGGTTCCCCAGATGTTTGTGTTGGCAGCTATGCAACTACTTTTCAAGCTTCCCTGTTAAACTTGCACTAATAGAGAGTGTTGGGATTTTGAAATGTTTCCTGTTTTACTGGCCTGTTGTTAGCTCATTGGCCATAAGGCTTGCCTACAGCAGTATGTTAGGATTGGATGCAGTGATCATCTACACATGATAGTCTTCATCTGGTCTATTAGAATATAATTCTATTTAGCCATAGCTTTGCTAAGCTTGTTAAAACTAACAAGTAACTACAGTTATTTCCAGACCTAAAATAATATTCAGAGATACATGCTTATGCAGTGACACTTTAAAAAGTATATTTTTAAATATGTACATTGAATATTAAACCACTGATATGCCAGGTACCTCTATCCAGAAATAGGCAGTGCATTCTGTATTATTATTATTGTTGCTATTAATTTAAAATCACTTATAGTGCGTAATTATCTTAGTGCCTTTTACTGCTGTATTCTCTAATGTGCCCTGATTTGTCATTTAACTTGTTAAAAAATTTCCAAGTGATGTGGGGACTTTACAGCATTTAAAAACAGTAAAATTAAGTTGGTCAAAAGACTACAGAAAGACCCTTTCTCAACCATACAACATAGTATGCCTACAGTGTAAAATCTGAACCCTGTTTAATTGAGATAATATAGCCAAACAAATGACCACATAGTTGCAGATTTTTTTAAAATTGCTGCATAATTATATTTCAGAACCTAAGCTTATATTTTAAAAGGTCTCTTTTCCTTATGGTCACAAAGATAACCTTAAAAATTGGAACTGGATGTACATTGTTTCATGAATACTTGCCTGAGTCTGCAGACAGTATGAAAAAATACATCATGCTCCCATTCATCCCAGTTGGTTAACACTGAAATATAATTATGACCATTTAACTGTCAACATTCACAATGTCACTGCTGATTGATTAAGCAGATGCATGAAACTAATGTAGCAGATACTGGGTTGGGTTTTACTGGGTATCTAATTATTAAAGTTTGCAGGAGTGGGAAGAAGAAATTCAGTTTTCTCTCCTATTGAAAGTCACCATTGCCCTTGACAAAAGGGAAAGCGGAGATTCAACTCCTCTCTAGTTCCAAAAGTCTTAACTGCTTTCTAGAGGACTAACTAGGTATTTGCTTATGCAAATATTGGAAATGCATGATTGAAATAATTGGATTTACACAGGAACAATTTTCTCATCCTAAATCTTCTGAAAATGAGACTTTGTAAGTATAGTAGTAGTCATAAAATATACAACAGGATTATGCATATGTGTGTAAATATGATGGATCAGATCTGCAGCTGGTATAAATTGATGTAGCTCAGTTACATTGATTTATACCTGCTAGGAAACTGGTTTAACGTCTGCTACTTTCTATCCAATCAGTTTGACTGCATTTTTATAAATCATTAACAATGTTTTTCCATTGTCAAACTGTAAATCAAGCTCAGTGGTGAATCACTGGTTTTTTTAAATAGATCTGGTCTTATTTAACATTCTCACGTTGTTCATTCTCATTTCACAGTCATAATTTTTTATCAATCTCAAAGGAGCATAGATTGTGTGACTGTTTCATTCTGAAATAAACAAGTTCTAGTTATAGCCATCCTACCATCTAGCATTACTTTTTATTTATTGAAATTAAATGTCGAACACAGTTTTACAATGACCTTTACAAAATTACATTCTAGTTTCAGCATCACATTTTTACTTTATATTGTTCATAAATAATAATGTCCAAACCAATTTTCTTTCCATTTTACACTGTCCCTATGATAGAATCAGCAACTGCTGCTTCTTTGTTTTCATCTTTCAAGCATTAGGTTGTTGAGTGCAAGTGTTTGACAGCCCAAGGGAGCAGGGGTAGAGTGAAGGAGCAGATGAGACAGAGAGTTAAGTGCCTTAAGACTTACAGAGGCTATGAAATATGAGAATGTGTTTGAGTCATTTAGATGGTCTTTCCATCCTGAAAGTCTCACTGGGCTGAAAAGACAGACAGAAAAACACAACCTTTTGAAAAATATTTATACCTCACATAGGGCCCAATTCTGTCAAGTTCTGAGCATACTCATTCCCACTGATCTCAACATCTATCTATCTATCTATCTATCTATCTATCTATCTATCTATCTAGGGAGGTGGAGAGGTAAAGGGTATAAGAAGGAGGTATAAATTTGGGTAAAATAGTCATACAATATTTAATAATTAACTAGTGACACAACTGTGAAAATATTTCTGAGAAGTGTCTGCTGAAATAAATAGTCTGGTAGCTGATGGTTCCTTTTGGAACGCAAAAAGAAAAGGAGTACTTGTGGCACCTTAGAGACTAGCAAATTTATTTGAGCATAAGCTTTCGTGAGCATGGGTCATTACACAAAGTAAAACTATTTCCCCATGTTTATTCCCCACCCCCCACTGATCCTCAGACGTTCTTGTCAACTGCTGGAAATGGTCCACCTTGATTATCACTACAAAAGGTTCTCCCCACCCACCACCCCCGCTCTCCCGCTGGTAATAGCTCACCTTAAGTGATCACTCTCGTTACAGTGTGTATGGTAACACCCATTGTTTCATGTTCTCTATGTATATAAATCTCCCCACTGTATTTTCCACTGAATGCATCCGATGAAGTGAGCTGTAGCTCATGAAAGCTTATGCTCAAATAAATTTGTTAGTCTCTAAGGTGCCACAAGTACTCCTTTCCTTTTGGAACAGTTTACCTTTGCTTTCACATGAAAATACTATATTGAAAAGGGATACCACAGAGTTATTGATCCTGCTCACAGGGAGAGAAAAATCACAGCTTGTATTCAGATGCTGCTCAAAGATTACTCATGTGCGTCTCTGCTCTATTCATCTCAGTTACTCAAGCCATTTTCAGTGCCAGGTGGGGAAACATTGTCAGACTCCTGTGTGAATTTACAAAGGTGTGTTTCAAACAGTCAGTGTTTTTTGTGGTTCTTTCCCCACCACACTGACCTGGCATAACGTGGCAGTCAGTCTCTGTGACTGTTATTGTAGCTGACACTCAGTAGAATACAAAGAGAGGCTTTGTTGAATGATAAACTGTAACAGCTTGTCCATCTTTCTTTTCTTAAAGGAGCGATTATTCCAGGCAGGGACATTGTCATTGACCTTATAGTACCTCTTTGCTTTATTTTGCCCTAGTGTATTGGAACATAACTGAACATCATTTACTACATGCATAGCAAAAAACACACCACCACCACCACCAAAACACAGATGTCGTAGACTATTCCCTTTTAATGTAATTTCGCTAAAAATAAAAGGGCACATGACCTCTTGAGAGCTGAGTCTGTCCTCATGAGGATGAGGAAAGGCAACCTGAGATAGGGCCACCTTCGAGGCCCTAGAGATAAGCAGAAACTGAAACCCTGGATCCAAACTCCATAGATTAATAGGTTTCAGAGTAGCAGCTGTGTTAGTCTGTATCCGCAAAAAGAACAGGAGTACTTGTGGCACCTTAGAGACTAACAAATTTATTAGAGCATAAGCTTTCATGGGCTACAGACCACTTGATCGGCTGCATAGAATGGAACATATAGTAAGAAGATATAGATATATACATACAGAGAAGTTGGAAGTTTCCATACAAACTGTAAGAGGCTAATTAGTTAAGATAAGCTATTAGTAGCAGGAGAAAAAAACTTTTGTAGTGATAATCAGGATGGCCCATTGAGACAGTTGACAAGAAGGTGTGAGGATACTTAACTTAGGGAAAAAGATTCAATATGTGTAATGACCTAGCCACTCCCAGTCTCTATTCAAACCCAAGTTAATGGTATTTAGTTTGCATATTAATTCAAGCTCAGCAGTTTCTCCTTGGAGTCTGTTTTTGAAGCTTTTCTGTTGCAAAATTGCCACCCTTAAATCTTTTACTGAGTGGCCAGAGAGGCTGGAGTGTTCTCCTACATGTTTTTGAATATTATGATTCCTGATGTCAGATTTGTGTCCATTTATTCTTTTGCGTAGAGACTGTCCGGTTTGGCCAATGTACATGGCAGAGGGGCATTGCTGGCACATGATGGCATATATCACATTGATAGATGTGCAGGTGAACAAGCCCCTGATGGCATGGCTAATGTGATTAGGTCCTATGATGGTGTCACTTGAATAAATATGTGGAAAGAGTTGGCATTGGGCTTTGTTGCAAGGATAGGTTCCTGGGTTGGTGTTTTTGTTGTGTGGTTGCTGGAGAGTATTTGCTTCAGGTTGGGGGGCTGTCTATAAGCCAGGACTGGTCTGTCTCCCAAGATCTGTGAGAGTGAGGGATCATTTTTCAGGATAGGTTGTAAATCTTTGATGATGCGCTGGACAAGTTTTAGTTGGGGGCTGAAGGTGACAGCTAGTGGTGTTCTGTTATTTTCTTTGTTGGGCCTGTCCTGTAGCAGATGACTTCTGGGTACTCTTCTGGCTCTGTCAATCTGTTTTTTCACTTCAGCAGGTGGGTATCGTAGTTGTAAGAACGCTTGATCGAGATCTTGTAGGTGTTTGTCTCTGTCTGAGGGATTGGCGCAAATGCGGTTGTATCTTAGAGCTTGGCTGTAGACAATGGATCGTGTGGTGTGTCCTGGATGGAAGCTGGAGGCATGTAGGTAAGTACAGCGGTCAGTAGGTTTCCGGTATAGGGTGGTGTTTATGTGACCATCGCTTATTAGCACCGTAGTGTCCAGGAAATGGACCGCTTATGTGGATTGGTCTAGGCTGAGGTTGATGGTGGGATGGAAATTGTTGAAATCATGGTGGACTTCCTCAAGGGCTTCTTTTCCATGGGTCCAGATGATGAAGATGTCATCAATGTAGTGCAAGTAGAGTAGGGGTGTTAAGGGATGAGACTTAAGGAAGCGTTGTTCTAGGTCAGCCATAAAAATGTTAGCATACTGTGGGGCCATGTGGGTACCCATAGCAGTGCTGCTGACTTGAAGGTATATATTGTCCCCAAATGTGAAATAGTTGTGGGTGAGGACAAAGTCACAAAGGTCAGCCACCAGGTTTGCTGTGACATTATCAGGAATACTGTTCTTGATAGTTTGTAGTCCATCTTTGTGTGGAATGTTGGTGTAGAGGGCTTCTACATCTATAGTGGCCAGGAAGATCACCGATGGATTGTAGTTTCCTCAAGAAGTCAGTGGTGTCTCGAAGATAGCTGGGAGTGCTGGTAGCGTAGGGCCTGAGGAGAGATGTTTAAGGCCAGAAGGGATTATTACAATCATCTAGTCTCACCTCCGGTACAACACTGGTTGTAGAATTTCATTTAGTAATTCTTGTATCAAGTCCATATTGTTTTTGGACAGACAGTCAATTGTGATTTAAAAGCTTCTAGTGATGGAGAATGCATCACATCCCTTGGTACATTGTTCCAATAGTTAATTACCTTCAGTGTTAAACATTTGCTCCTTATTTCCAGTCTCACATTGTATAATTTCAATTTCAAGCCAATGGAGCTTCTTATGCCATTATCTGCTAGGTTGAGGAGCCCTCTATTATTAGAAATCTTCTCCACAGCCACCCCCTAATTTTCTCTTGGATAAACTTTGATTGAACTTCTTTATTCTTTCATTGTAAGACAGGTTTTCCAGACTCTGAATCATTTTCATAGCCCTTTTCTGAACTCTTTCCAAATGATCAACATCCTCTTTCAAGTGTGGAGATCAGAACTGGTCACAATATTCTAATAATGGTCTTGCCAATGCCATATACTGAGGTAATACCACTTCTCTATTGCTGCTCAATATTCCCCTGCTTATGAATCCAAGAATTGCGTTGCCCTTCTTAGCCATTGGAAGCTCACATTCAGTTGGTTATTCACCATGACTTCCAAGTCCTTTTCAGAGTCGGTGCTTTCCAGGGTACAGTTCCCCATCCTATAGGTGTTACTTATATTCTTTGTACGTAGAAGTTAGACTTTGTATTTGGCTGTGTTAGAACACATGTTGTTCCACGCCTCCCGACTCTCCAATACACAGATCTGTGGCCCTGCATTGGAACACCCCCAAACTTCGGAATTTTTCCAAACTTTGGAGTATTCAGATTTATCTCATTACAGGGCATATCTATATAGCAACTGGGAAGTGTGATTCCCATCTCAGGTAGATGTGTATGAACTGGCTGTGCTTGAGTTAGCATGCTAAAAACAGCCCTGTGGCTGCAGTAGCGTGGGTGGTAGCTCAGGCTAGCTGCCTGAGTACAATCCCACTTGACTCTTGCAGGTATTTGGGTGGCTACTCTGAGCTGCTGGACACAGAACTATGGCCACACTGCTATTTTTGTTGTGCTAGCTCGAGCAGAGCTAGTGCACATATGTGTACCTGAGCTGGAAATCACACCTCCCAGCTGGTATGTAGACATGCCAACAGAGAGAGTCAAGGTGCAAAGTCAGACCCAAACTAACCCAGGTCTGAGCGTATTTCTAGTGCAGACAAACTCAGACATTGAAAGTAGAAATTTGGGTTCCTTCCCTTTTAAAGCCTGCCTGAATCAAGGCTGACCCTAGGCATTTTACATATGTGTGACTTCAAAGGGTTCTAAATCTTCTGGTGCCCGACTATGTACTTTTGGTAGAACCTCTTCTTCTGCTGTAATTCTTCCAAACCTAACACACATCTTGAAAGATTAACTTGGGGACATCCATGAGGAGCACCCCATGGGCCTAAAAAGACAAGTTCCCTGATCCATATCACTTAGCAGATACCAAAATCCTCTTTCTCCAACCCCCATTAATGTCTATAAGCCTGATATGTCTATCATCTCAACACCTCATATACAGTGTATTGATTACCAAAAACTCCCCCTGGCATCCACATTTTTACTTTGCCTAGTGGCTCATAAACTATAGGTCTGTCCTCGTCTGAATTGCAGTGATTGAAGGCTCTAACCATTGGATTGAGTAGCAAGCAGGTAACTTGCAGAAAATCAGCAAGTGGCACCTGTGCGGGCTTTCCTGATCAAACAAATCACCCAAAAGAACCCCCAGAATGTAATTCCTGCCGATCCATGAGCTCTAAGAAGAACTTGAGGTTGTACCTGTTTCAGTCATCCTAAATCTTTTTGGAGCCAGCTTTTTATGAGCAACTTTGGAACTTCCTAAACTGCTAGACTCAATCACCTTGTCAAATAGTACCCAAATCTGATGCACGTGACCTAGTTTTCAAGTGAGTTCATTGGAGCAGGAGAGGACTAGAGCACTGTTTTTTGTTTATTTTTCTATTTTCTTCTACACATATAAAGGTTAATTTCTTTCTTTCTTTCTTGAACTTTGCTTATCCTCATTGGTATATCTTCATCTATACAAGGAAATGCTTTGTTCTTCTCCCTGGTTTACTCCTTACTATTACCTGGCCACTCTCCTGGGTGTGGCAACTATTTGTGTGCCCACATGTGACATTTCTAAGAAAGTGTAACTAATGGACACACAAGATTATGCTCTACAGTGAATTGTGTAACTACTTCTGTTTTCTGTTCGAGGGCTGTTTGCATTTCCAGCAGGTGCTACAACATAACTACAGTACACACAAGCCTTTAGGAGTATGATCATTTGCATTTATGTAGTGCCCTTCATCTAAGGTTCTATAAATGCTTTACAAATACTAATGAATTAAACTTCATGAAACCTCCATGAGGTAGGTAGGTAGGTATTGTGCCTTCTTCTGTCACCAGGGCCCTGCTTCTAAAACCAGTGTCACTTCTCTATCAAGCGATAACAGAATTCTTAGGCCCTGTAGGTTAGTTTACAAGTGGAGGAAAAATCAGTGAAGTCTGGGTATATTCTAATTGTAACTTGTTTTATTTACACACATTAGTCCTGGAACTGAGGCAGTCACAAACAACATGTAAGCAATCCCCTCTTCCAGAAATCTCACCCATACAACAATGCCCAGTTCCCAGGAAGCAATTCTGTACCAAGAACTAATTCTACCAGAGAGGAAACCTTCTTATTGCTTGCAACAGCTTCTGCTACACAGAATTTGCAACTAAACAAACAACAATACAGACATTCTACAAAGATTGACATGCTAAGAAAAAGAAGAGTTTTTGGAAGACTATGTGTAACCATGCTATCTGGTGGAAATTGTCATCACAGTATTATTGGTTCCATTTTACAGATGGGAGAATTGAGACACACAGAGGTTGAATAACGCGACCAAGTTCATATAGTACGTGAATAGCAAACCCAGGAATCTTGATTCCCAGGCCCCTGTTTAGAACACATTACCTCATCAAACAAAGATGGGAAGAAACAGTGATGGTTCTACTCTTTAGGTAGGAGAGAAAACTGAGAGAAGGTGGCTGATGAAATAATGTGGAAAAACCCAGACTGTGTAAGGAATTTCAAAAGCTGCAGAGTCTTATTGAGATGGTTTGAAATGGGAAGGCTTTTAATGTCAGAAATAAATATAGTCCCTGTTTTAGGACTCTGCAATTTGCTTTATAATCATGAAGTGCTGTATAAAAGACTTGTATATTTTGGAATCTAGGCGCATCACATCTGTCAAATGACCATGCTTGAGGTATCTATCCAAGAGGCTAGATAAATCCTAGACAAAGAGAACACCACATGTCAGGGAGTCAGTATAAAACCTGGGCATGATGCCAGACTCTCAGGGACAATTCCACATTGATGGCATAAAGTGATTTATACTTGTCTTTGCCTCCATAATGTGTGCCAAAACAAAGGGGGATGGAATGGAGAAAGAAACAGAAGTTGAAGTGGCATATCCTTAGAGGGACACTTCAGTGAAAAAAAAACCTATTCATTGCCTCATTCTTCTCAGGAAAAAATTGATTTACAACATCATCTGAAATTCTCTGGCCTGTGTTATACACTAGATGATCATACTGATCCTTTCTGGCCTTAAAATTTATGAATCTTTTGGCACTAAAGCCGCCTCACTCATATGACCTCAGTGAGACTAGCCTGGGTAAGATAAGCAGGATGTGGCCATTGATAAACAGATGGACTAAGCCCTAGACAGAATTTTTCCCCACCTAAAGAGCCTCCCATAGTAGTTTTCTCTAGTGGTCAAATCTCGTTTCCAGCAGTTTTTGAGGTACCTGAGTAAATTACAGGAAAGTCAGGACACTTCAAAGTTGGAAGATGTTCAACATGTGGAAGCCATTTATGCCCTTCTAATATGGTTCTACTTGGCTGCTTATTGAAGTCAACTATTTTGCTCTGGGATTGGACTGACTGCTTTGTCCCAGGAGTTTTTGCTCTCTGTCTTTTCGTAACACCAAAAGAAAGCCTTGCAAGAAAGGCTTTATGGCAGTGGTTCTCAACTGTGGTCCACCGTTTGTTCAGGGAAAGCCCCTGGCATGCCAGGCCGGTTTGTTTACCTGCCATGTCCGCAGGTTCGGTCGATTGCAGCTCCCACTGGCTGCGGTTCGCTGCTCCAGGCCAATGGGGGGTGTGGGAAGAAGCGCGGGACAAGGGATGTGCTGGCCGCCCTTTCTGCAGCCCCCATTGTCCTGGAGCGGTGAACCGTGGCCAGTGGGAGCCGCAATCGGCCGAACCTGCGGACGCGGCAGGTAAACAAACCGGCCCGGCGCACCAGGGGCTTTCCCTGAACAAACGGTGGACCACAGTTGAGAACTGCTGCTTTATGGACAACAGAACAGTCAGGAGAGAGAAATGACTCAGTCTCTCTGTTCCTCCCCTCTCCTACATCTCCTCATTACCGCTCAAGAGATTTCTCCTGAAATATTACCATTATATAAGCAAGGGTTTATTGGAATAGGTGGCAGTAATAATCACTTCCATACAAGGCTTACATCTATCTACCCCACCTCTCAATACAAAGGAACCTGCTCTCCCAGGGAATATCTCCTCAGACACTAAATCAAGGATGTCTGTTAGTGTGAAGAATACCAAAGACTGTTGCATCAACTCTCATAATTTTATTGCAAATCTTGCAGTATTTAGTGATTTTCTTGAAGCGACAGTTTCTGGTATGAGAATCTTACCTTTCATTAATTAATTTTTTTTCTAGCCCTTGTGATTCCAAAGAAAAGCTTGAAAACATGAAACCTAAAGGCTCAAAAACCAGAAGGCAAATAAAAACAGCCCCACATTTATTATTTCTTTGGCTTAAAGATAAGATATATCTCATGATTGGGGGTGGGGGTGGCGTGGTCTGACTCATATGTCTAATGCTTGAGGTTACTGAAATCACCTCCTCAAGGTCAGGGACATGCTGGCCGCCGCTTCCCACAGCTCCCATTGGCCGGGAACGGTGAACTGTCAGTGTAAACAAACTGTCTAGTGGCCCGCCAGTGGATTATCCCAACGGGCTGCAGGTTGCCCACCACTGCTATAAACAGTGTGTGGACTTTGTTTTAGACCAGGTTTGGAAAGGCAAGCGCTCACAGAGGATTTTCTGCCTCTGCATTAGAGGACTCTTCCCCAAAGTATCATTTTAATCTCAGCTTTATTGGTTCCTTTTTTAGGCTCGTCACTAAAGCTCTGGATTTAAGCCTGACAGCACCAGAAACTACCACTAAGAAATATTTCTTAAAGTAGATTAAAAAAGGTAAAGTTGTTTTTCCCACTCCAACAACTAAGTAAAGCTCTATCCTGTGGCTTGGGCAAAATCCAGTAAAAATTATGCTTCCTTTCAGAGCAAAGACTGTTGTAAATAT
This sequence comes from Eretmochelys imbricata, assembly GCF_965152235.1. NCBI lineage: Eukaryota > Metazoa > Chordata > Testudines > Cheloniidae > Eretmochelys > Eretmochelys imbricata. The sequence goes on along the minus strand of NC_135572.1, from coordinate 249,055,217 downwards.
TGAGGCTGCTCTGTAACAGAGACCACGAAACCCCTAAGGTACCAGTAGCATGCCTGATGTACCATGACTCAGAGGCAAGTACTGTAGGTGCTTCAGCAGCTAGGCCTTGTAAGCACTAGCCCTGATGGGTCCCAATAATCACTCTGAAACATGGCTAAGTGAAAGGTTACTGTACTAGGGTTGCCAGGAAAGGAAAAGGTTGCAAATAGCCTAGGTATAGAGGTTTAAAAAGTTACTCTTCAAAGCAAGCAATAGCAGAAAATGTTTGGGTCTCAGGGATGGTTCGGTGAAGAGTCAGGATTCTTCAGGCCTAGTGCCTGGGGTGCCTCTCCAGTCCAGTCTGTGCAAGAAAATAGGAGCTTGTGCATTTCCAAACCCAGCTCAGTTAGTCTCTCTCATTAAAGCCCTGTTGCACTGGCTTCCTGCCCAGCTGCTGCTCCCCCATAAGTCCTACACAGACTTGCACCCAGCTATAATGTCCGGCAGTCAAAGTCTTTTTCCACATGCAATTCTGCATACGATTTCTGGGGAATCTTTTCTGCAGCTCCTGGCTAGCCATGCAACCTCTGCATCCAGCTTCTTTGTAGCTAGCCATGTGGCCACTGCCTTCAACAGAGCCCAGCCACTTTGGGATTCCCCTTACCTGGCCAGGGGAAAAAGAAGTGCAGTGGGGAGGGGGCTTATGGGAGCTGTAGTCTCCTGCAGAACCATCATGCTGAGTTAGACTGCCCAAGGGCAAAGTTGTAGCCAGGGGCTCTTAGCTAATGGTGGACTTTACTAGTGTTCCTCCTGTATAAATGATTTCTCCATTTTGGGAGGAATGTAGAAAGGAATTAAAAAAAACAACCCTCCACCTCAAGAGGACCATTTCCTTAACTGATATAGACAGCAGGATAAGTGATGCCACTTTGGGCAGGCAGTCTCAGGTTCCATGGCTTTTTCTCTGTTTTGACTCAGATGTTTCAGAGGAACTGAAAATTGGGGGGGGAGAGAGAGAGAATACCACTATTGCTAAGTGGCTAATCTGTGACATAGCTTCAGAATCAAAATAAGTAGAATCATTGGACCTGACTCTGCTGTCACTTACACTGAAGTCAAGCAAAAATAACTCCATGGAAGTGAGTGAAGTTACATCCATATAAACTTGTTCTTATAATACAAGATCTCGAATACAAAACTTTCTTATAATACAAGACCTCGAATCGCAGGAAAAGCACTCATCTGGAGATTATGGTAGGAAAATTTAAAAAGGAAAAAAAGGTGCTTTAATAGATGAGTGAGTGAACTGAAAAAAAGACCTTGAAACATATACTGAAAATACTCTGTATTTTTTTAATGACCACAAACGACTAAGCATGAAGGCATATTAAAAGAGGTTTTCTACATCCATCAGCATTCTGCTGTCCCACCTGTCTGCTGAATTCTGGAAAATTGATAGTTAAAACCTTTTAGACTCACTACATATATCCACAAGCACCATGGGTACAAGAAATCGAAGGCTGACATTTTCAAAGCTGATTAGGGGATTTAGCCCCACAGCTTCCATTAATTTCAATGCGTGTTGCATGGCCTAATTCCTTAGTCAGCTTTGAAAATCTCGATCTGTGGTGTTCGTTAGATTTAAATGAAACAAAATGATTGTTTTGTTTTTTTTCTCGTGAACTTTTTTTTTTTAAAAAAAAAAGATTGTGTGTGTATCTTTTGTGGGTGTTGGGTTCACGTACCTGTAAGTGAACAGGGAGTGTACGTGTGAGAATGTGTGTGTGTGTGCTTATGTGAGCATCAGTGTCTGTCTTGCGAAGTACAGGGACACTCATCACAAGTAAAGACAGTTTTATTTGTGTATTTTTAAGATTGTCAGAGTTGGCATACTGATTTCACTTTCCTTATATACCAGTGACATTGCAGCTTTAATATTGGCACCAAACCTGTTAATACTATTGCCCAGACTTACAGGTGGTTTGCACTAACAGACTTTTCGGTGGTTCAGAATTGTGTTAAACCTTGCAAGAGATTTATAGTTTCTAATAACAAATATGTAAATTCTATACACCAGTGTTGATTTTCATTTATTGTTTTTTAAATTATGCAAGTAGGTGAACACATGTCTGGTGGCACTAGGATTTTAGGAGTAGATTCAATAATTTGGTCTTAAAACTACACACATGGATTGACAAGAAAATCTAAAAAACTCTTTGATTTCTTGTGCCTTACAAAACCATCAGTGAATTATGACAGCTACTCCTTCATATGCATGTGATTTAAAAAAAACATACAAACAACAATCAACAGAAACCTAAGATGAGAGAAACCATTAATACAAAAAAGCACATATAAACTTTACTCTGATGCTTTTAAAATGTCCCCAGAATTTATGGACAATGATTTGAGGGCACATTCTCCTTGTTTGTGAGGGGAAGTTCATGCTGTAGCTCATCTTGGGTTTATAGTCTGACATGTTTTTATCTGCTTTTGCTCACTGGAAGATGAGTCTTTCAGTGCTATGGTGTCTGCTGCCCCTCAATTAATTGGTCCTGTCCCACATTTATTGCGCGTCAGGTTTAAGTGAAGGGCAGAAGTATGAGATATCATAAGAATGGTATTGCTTACATGCCATTGTAAACTGTTTATTTCTGAGATTCCAACTTCAGCAGTGCACAATGCATTGTCCCTCTGTTTTTGCTTTATCTTTCAGTGTGAGAAAAACCATTATTTCATACCAAGCTGGTGAATGCTTTAAAGGGATGTTGGTTTATATGGGTGACGCCAAATTATCCAAGAACTACTTGGTTCCTTATAGGGGTCCTATTCTTTTATTTGTGTATATATCTTTTTCATGACCTTTAATTTTCTAAGCTATGTGATAGCTCTTCTGAAAGGCTTAAATTATGTGTCATCCCCCGCTCCCCAAGTGGGCTTTGGGTGGGCTTTGGCTGAAGGTATGTTTGAACAGAACAGCATAAATTCTAATGTGCAATGACAGAGCTCTCCACCGGAGTAGAATATTGTATATAATTTAAATTGCAGGAGATAATTTAAGTAGGCAGAAATACCTAAAGTGGAATTTTGCCAGGATACTGGTGTTAACATCCATTCTATTGCAAACAATGACACAAGACCACATATGTTATATTGCCTACAGGTGCTCAGAAGAGCAGCTTTGTGTCATGTCTGAAAGATGACAACTTCAGCAACTCTGTACTCCTTAGTACCATATTGGTTCAATGTTGACTCAAAGGAAGATTGTCCTCTACTGAATTACCAATACCACTTTCTGTAGCACAATGGATTTCCGTATAGATTTCCCATCCAAGTCCTCACCAGGTCCAAACCTGCTTTATGTTTGTGGTCTGACTACACAGCAGCTTGAAGTGGTTAGGCTGCAAGCATTTCACGTACTTCACATCAGTTTTTAGATTGATGGGAAATAGTTGTGCAACTGCTTTGAGACTGTGTGTGCATGCTGATGCCACTATTTTTAATTTCCCCCAAACTTTCAATCTTGTGTTGCTGGAATTAAGAACTGGGAAAGTGGTCTGGGTAGGGAGAAGGTACAATGGTTCTTAAGACAGACTTCGTCACTATGTCATTGCCCAGAGATACTGTACAGATGGAAAATAAGTCCAACTTGAATGAAGAACAGGATTTTCTGAGCTATGGTTACGACAACTTTGTTGAACCAAAAAAAAAAAAAAAAAAAGAAGCAGCAGCAAAGAAGAACTGCATGCCTGACTTTAAGAAAAACCAACTTCCACACATAGTATGTTGGACAAATTGTTAAAGAAAACTCCATCCATATTTGTATGGCTCCCTGTAATCCTGTTTTCTTCCCCCCTCCCTCTGTCCTTCAGACACAGTACCTGGAACATTTCCTTAGGTAGGCACCACATTCTAGAAGCAAGAACATTGAAACTTAAAGCTTGAAAGAGAGAGAGATTCGTTATGTCATTACTTAATTTACATTAAGTAAATTGATGATGTAAGAATAGAGCGGGGCAGAGATAGGAAGTCTCCAACAGACAGAGAAGGGATTCAAAGTAGATCAAAAATATAATAATTCAACTCACGTCATTGCAATGGGTCACTGTCCTGAAGACTTTGTGTTCTGACAGAGTGGTGGATCATAGCAGAGAGAGTCCTCCATCTTTTCTTCATGCATAACAAGTCATTTGGAAGAGCTGTTCAGCTGGCAGAGAAGAGACATGAGCACATCTTTCTCCTTGGAAGAACTGGCACACTTCCGGCTATGTTAGATGAAATTAAATGATTCAAGAAAGACAGCTTGTAGCTGATGCCAATATATGAGGGAACACCTTCAGCATTATTTAACTGCTGTGCATCTTCCATACACTGGAAATGTTGAGATGAATAGAAAAGCATTTAATTATATTAAAGATAAACATAATTGTTGACAGTAGAAGCATTTTTTCTTTACAATATGAGTGAAACATTGTTCATAGAAAGGATAAACTGTGGGATTTTCTGCTACAAGAAAACAATTAAAACAAAAATGGTGGTTGGACTTTAAACGGAACAATAATTTAATGACTGTTGATAACAGTAACAATTCAAGTTAAGCTAATTAGATCTCTTATTCATGACACAAGATGATCACCTGTGATGACTTGGAAGCTTCTCTCTTTTACACCCTTGTGCAGATTTGTACTGTGGCTATGTACATTATGTAGGTTTTGTGCCTTCCTCTGAAGTGTCAGATACTGGCCACTGCTGAACACAGGATAATGGAACAGATTCATAGATTTTTAAGGTCAGGAGGGGCCATTATGATAATCTTGTCTGGCTTCCTGCATGCTACAGGCAACAGAACTTTCACCCAGTAATACTGTAACTAGTACAGTAGTCTAAAAAAGCTATATTCTTCGGAAATGGTTGGCTGTAAATTTTATATTAATTGCAAAGGAAAGAGAACAGTTATTTTGTTATGCTCAGATTATAGGGTGAACTGATATCCTGATTTTATAGGCACAGTTCTGATATTTGGGACTTTGTCTTATATAGGTGCCTATTATCCCTCACCCCATCCCAATTTTTCATACTTGCTATCTGGTCATCCTGATGTGATGTAATCTAGTGGGAATTAATAACTTTCAGTTGGGAGCATAGGTTGTTGAATGTAGTTCTATGGAGTTAGGATATTTTATGGAAACATTGCAATTGGTATCCTGGAAGAGACCAATGGGCTTTCTTGTTCAATATCCTGCCTTTGGCAAAGGCTGATGATGTTTCAAGGAAAGGTGAAAATCCTCGCTAAAGTGCAAGCTTATTTGAGAGGGAAAAATTCCTTTCTGATAGCAGTTGCTGATCAGCTTAGCTCTGAAATATGTTTTTTCCCCTCCTAACTTCCTAGCCCTAGGTATTTATATAAATGTCGTTCATGTGTATCCTATTTAAAATCCCACTAAAATTTTGGACTCCATCATTTCCTGTAGTAATGAATTCCATGGTTGGTATAAACCTTTATTTTTTTATTTTTTATTCAGACTTTTCATTTACAGCTATCAAATTCTCTAACTATATGACAAAAATTAAAAGCACAAACATGAAACAGAGCATGCCAAATAAATGTTAGAATAACAGAATTCCTAAAAATTCTTCCCAATCTCAGAATGAGCTGCATTTCATCACCCAGAATCTTAGACAGTTTGGAGCTGCTTGATGCTCAGCACTTTGGAAAATCAGACTGCTCTTATGAACTTAGGAACCTAACTTTAGGCACTCACTTTAGAAAACCTGGGCCTGGGTCACAAATCTCAGTTAACAAGAATACAGCCATAATAGCAGGAGCAGACTATAGCTCCCCAGATCACAGTAACAAAGAAGGCTGTGTGATAAGTGACTAAAATCCACTGTGAAAACAATAAGGGTTATTTTAATTACCCTAACATTAAGAGGTTGAATAACTCATCAGGGCATGATTTGATTACATATTTTTCTTGATATTGTAAATGACAACATTTTAATCAGCTGGTTTTGGGACTTGTAAAGAGGGGAGAGGACTTGCAACATAGTCCTATGTAACAGGCAAGAGTTAATTCAGGTATTGAGAAGGGGAGCTCCATTTTTATAATAGTGGCTACTACACAGTCAGGTTTCAGGACTGTGAAGCTTTGAGGGAAATGGTTAAAATCAGGCTGAAAGATAGGAGGAAAATTAAAAAAATTAAACCATAGAATTATCCTGGAAGATGCTATTTAAGAACACTCTGATAGAGGAGAAAATGGTTTATATAACAAAATAGAGGCTGTAAGTTTGGCACAATTAATCAGTGAAGAAAACTAATTAATTAGAGCTTAAAAATCGTTCTTTAAAAAATGGAACTCCCGTCCAAATACAATTAGCAGATTGGAGCACAAATGATGCAAGATATGATGTAGATTAGAAATACAATGTGCAAAAAGATAGGAAGGCCAAATAAATACTTTTGAAATCCTTTGAAGACATTTGATGTAAGATAGTTGAATGCAACTGCAGAACTGGAAGTGCAATGCATGTTTTTTGTTGAGGGCAAAAGAAGGAACAGGAAGTGCAGCTCCCACAAAGAAAGGATGTTATAATGTGAGTTAGAGGGCTTAATGGGGACATACAATAATAAACGTGTACTTTTTTTTCAACCTTGATCTGGATATCTCAGAGTGCTTTGCAAATATTAAGCTTCACAACATACCTGTGAGGTAGCTAAATTTAACTTTTGCCCTTTTACAGTTGTGAAAACTCAGTCACAAAAAGGTTAAGTTGCATGTCCAAGGTCAGACAGGAAGTCTGTGGCAAGAGCAGAGAGTAGAATCTACATCTTTCACTCACAGTTCTGTTCCTTATTCTTTTTGCCCAGTTCAAAGTGTATGGAATGATTAAAATGATTAGGGCAATTCTAGCATTGGTTATAAAAGGAAGATACATCCCACTGTGTATTATGCAAAAGTAGCTGGTAGTTTTGACAATTCATAACATTTGATGCTCAGATAATGCTTCAAAAACTAGACAATCATATGTCATGTTTCAGGAAATCAGTTATTCATCTTTGGGGATCCAGAAGGAATTTCCACCATCCTGTATATACTATTTCAAAATTTGGTAGGTGCATTATAGGTCTTTTAATTTCTTCTGAAAGGGTTATTGGATATCACAGAGACTGGATTTCAGAGTAGGTGAACAAATGGTCTGGTTTAATATCTAATCTACCTATTTATGCTGATTTGCACAAACTTCTCTTAGAATGAAGAATGGCGAGCTATGTGTTCCTAAATGGCAGCAGGTCACCTTAAAGAGGGATTCCAGACGCTTGCAAAATGTAGGCAAAATGAACATTCTCTCAATTTCCCTTAGTTTTTTGAGCAGTTTGGGCAAAACTGTCTGACAGTTCAAAACAGTTGAATGGTTCAAACCATTTTATGTTTTTTAATGATATTCTATGTTCATTAGGACAAATGTCTCCGTATGCCTGAAGCTTGGCTTGTCACAGGCCTCTGTGCATCACTCAATGCCTAGCAACAGTGATCAGGTCCAGTATTTTCATGCTACCTTCATTTTGAGTGTTTTTCAGCTTCTCCTAGCATGTATTTGAAATAAAAACAGCTTGAGCAACACTCACCACCACACAAATGATGGCTGATTTTTATATTCTACAGGATAAGTTTGTCCTGGTAGGAAGCCCTTAAAACCATTCTTTATTATTCTAATATTATGATTTCAAATCCTTGAATTTAATCTCTTGGGAACCTGGTAGCAAAACGGAAGAATTTGTGTTGTAAATCACTTATGCACAAATTATAGGTTATTTGGAGGGGACGATGGGAAAGAAGAGAAATAGGCCAAAAAATAAAGGGTTTCTTGCCTCCAAACTGCACTTTAAACAGGTTATGAAAAAAAAAAACCTTGAATGTTTTCTAAATAAGCTGGCAGTTTGCAGACACAAACAGGGTTTTTTGTCTCCATGGTGTTCAGATGATAATCCTGTTTTCTCAATATTAATAACTTAATGGGCATTAAAGATAAGACTATTCTTGAGGCAGCCATTGAAGCAAAACTGCATAGCCTAGTGAGTAGTTTTCATTTGTAAACTACTCACCTTCTCTACCATACTTTAGTTGGGAGGTATGTTATTCAGTTGCCCTTTTTTGCAACCAGTGAGAGTTTTGTGCATCTCTTAAGGCACCATTTGCCTATTGTATATATGACTGACCCTGATTGTGGCTTATCATCAGTATCTCCTTTGTCCCTAGAGGAATGGAAGCAAAATTCATTTGTGTTTGTCACTTCCCTTTGACTAAAAACAGTTTTTAAACTGATCAACTATATTTCTTGCTGTGGCATTTACTTTTGTTTGGGTGTTATGTCAAATGGCATTGGATTCTGGGACTTGTAGTCCCTGCAGGCTCTGCTTCATATTAAAGCACGTTAAAGGACTGCTCACACTTAATTTGGCCAGTGCACACACTTTGGCTAACCTAGTTCTAATGAAATCACAGTCAAAAGTAGAGTGGAGTTTCTGAACATCTATTCTGAGTCATTGTATTACAATTCATAGACAGATAGGGAGATTGTGTCTTTCCTCTCCATATGAGGCTATTTTATGTAGATGGATAATTTGCAAATATGAAATTATTTAAATTAAAATGTCTTGGAGCCAGCTCCAGCTCCAAGTTCAGCTAGTGTGAAGTGGCATAGTTCCATTGACTTCAGTGGAACTGAGCTAATTTACACCATCTGAAAATCTGGTTTACCATCCCCTTCCCCCCCAAATCCCCCAAATCCTTCATAAGCTGTTCCTGTTCTGGCCTTTCTTTATTTCAGTTCTCTCCTGTAGTTCCCCACCTACATAGTCTTCTCTCTTCCTGACAGTCACACCATAAAACAGAATCTATTTGTGCAGTTACAGTACATTTCAGGGAACTCTCTTCAGACTGGTTGATGCAGTCAAAGAATAAATCAAAGGTATGTTACCTAAGTCATGCAAAGTGCTCTGAAGGGTTATGAGAGATATTTGTGGATATTCTTTCAAACTGCGACCGAACCTTGCCTAATGAGGTTTGATTTTGTATTGTCTGACTGCATTGCTTTGCTGAAGGGAGGACCTATATTATGTTCTGAACTGGGATTGGATTTCGTGGTAAGTTTTATCACGTTTCATGCTTGTAAATGTAAGACTAATTGTTAATGGGTCAGATTCTGGTTTATCCCTGGATATGTGCACAAGTGGGGAGGAAGTGTTTTATCAGCTGTTGCTGAGCCCATGGTTGGCATGTCTACATACACGGTCACTGTATTACCAGTATTTATTTAGTAGTAAATTTATTTGGTACTTATAGGCATGGCAGCCAGATCCCAGACAAAACTGCAAAACATTAAGCACATGTACATGACACTAACTGGGCAGATGAGATATTTGTGTATTTATTTATTTCCATTTATTACTATTCCTATGAAGCTCTCTAGGCACTTATGCTTTTTTAGGAACACATTAAAAACTAATGCTATTTCTGAGAAAGTACATAACATTGCTGCTGATTCCTGGACTTTACTGGAATTACTCTAAAACAGTTTGGTTTGGGCATGTGGAGTAATGTTTTGGTTTTAGCTGTGAGGGAAAGAAAAGGGAACAATTGAAGGATGGGGAGAGAGCCTAGTGGGTTATGGGCACTCTTTGGTACTGTTGCCTTTGACCTCCTAACACAGTGGTGGGCAACCTGTGGCCCATCAGGGTAATCTGCTGGCGGGCTGCAAGACAGTTTGTCTACATTGACCGGAGGAGAAAGGGAGCAGGACCAGCATGTGTCTCTTGTTCAGGAAGGGAGCCATAAGTTCGTGTCATTTTCAGAGAAGTGGAGAAGACACCACTTCACTCATTTTTGTGAAGGCCTCACAGCTGGAGCAGTGACATAGCTGTTGCTGTGGGTCCATACAGGAATGGAAGAACTGGGGCACAAGAGTGAGGTTTTACCGCTGGAGGCCCTACTTGTGAGGCCAAGAGCCCAGAGCCATGAGATAGCCAATGGCAGCAAGACCTTAATAAGGTCCTTTAAGGAGGTCCAGACTGCAGATATCAGGGTTCCAACATCATGATCAGTATGGGTGTTTGGTTCTAAATGGGGATGAATCATCCCTAATTTACTTCTGAGTCTGAGATTCCTTAAGCCTGAGTTACCTCTGACCCTGAGCCTGTTTAACCCTGATGAGTTATCCCTGAGTTACCTCTAAACCTGCTTAAGCCTGAGCCAGAGACTGTGATGAGTCATCAGAGGCAATTACCTACAGCTGCAGGTCTAGTGATAGGCCCCATGCCATTCAAACAGTGATCAGCCAATCCACAGGCAAGGACACACCCAGGTGATCCCAAGGCAGGTATACACTGTTTCCAAAGGGAAGCAGTCTTTCTCTTCTCTGCAATATCACTGTCTGGCTGGGAATGCTCCCTTTGCTTAATTGTTCTGACAGAATGCCACTGGTCCTTCTCCAGCTGGCTCTTTCTCCTGTTCCTGCTACAACCCATTCCTGTTTCCATGTAGACAACTCCTGCTTTAGCCTGCATTTGCTCCTGCCTCAGCCAGCCACCCAGTAATTCTGACATAGGTTGAGCTTTACATGATGATCCCTGTAATCTGAGTCTCATAGTGTTACAGATAAAGGGTGGCTGCGCTCTGCTCAGAGGTGAAAGTATGCCGGTACGCCCCGGTATGGCATACTGGCAAGAGCCGGTGCGCCGTACGGGGTGGATCGGCTTCCCCAGGCGCAATTTAAAGGGCCTGCAGCTCCCAGTAGTGCCTGGAGCCCCCGGCCCTTTAAATTGCTGCCAGAGCCCCGCTGCAGGAGCCCTGGGGTAGCGGCGGCGGGGCTGGGGGGCGATTTAAAGGGCCTGGGGCGGTAGCAGCGGCCGAGCCCTAGGCCCTTTAAATCGTCCCCGGAGCCCCGCTGCCACTTCCCAAGGGCTCCGGCAGGCTCCGGGGACGATTTAAAGGGCCCGGGGCGGTAGTGGCGGCGGGAGCCCTGTCCCCGGAGCCCTGCTGCCGGAGCCCTGGGGAAGCGGTGGCGGGGTTCCGGGGATGATTTAAAGGGCCCAGGGCTCCGGCTGCCGCTACTGCCCAGGGCCCTTTAAACCACTGCCAGATCCCCCGGCTGCTGCTGTTACCCCAGGGAGGGAGAAGGAGGCACTTGCCGGTACAGGGTGGGCCGGGGCTGGCTCTGACCTCCCCCAGCCTCACCCCTTCTGCCCAAGGCCCCACCCCTTCCGGGGACCGGAGCCGGCCCCAGCCCAGCCCCGTACCGGTAAGTCCCTAGACTTACTTTCACCCCTGCTGCTCCATTTTATGAAAATTAGTTGCAAGCTTCTAGCTCCTATAAGTTGCCAGTATGACGCTCAGTTGGATGAAGTTTTTGCAGCTGTATTTCAACTTCCTTGTAGATGGTTCCCATCAGCAAGCCCCCATTTGGGTGGCAATAATGCTAGGAACTGCAGCTTGCATTACTAGAATTACCCGCTCTGTTTTGTAGCATCTTAAATATATTGTAGCAGGAGACGTTTTAGAGGAGGGAACATGTACATTACACAGAATTCTTTCAATGTTTCAGTTACTTTAACCTTTATTTAATTAATTGAACCACGCTAAACTGAGTGCTTAAAAGCCATAGTAATAGTCACTAAAATTGCAAGCAGCCTTTTTGAATCCCAAAGCAGGCTAATGAGAAACATTGATTTTAAAGGAACTGGGTAACTTTGCTCTGAGGTAGTAATGAGACAATGGAGCATTTTACCGCTTTGATGGCCTGTGTGAAATGAGTTGGTGGCCCCAGTCCAGTTCCTAATAAATGCTTAGCTGCTACAATGATATAAATCATTGATGCTGCCCATATCACAAAACTCACCACTACTTCTGATACCAATTGGCTGTCTCAGCAGAGAGGCCTGAGTCTGACTGGCCATAGTTACGCAGGATTGCCACAACTCCCTTAAAGGTGGTTCTCTGTGCTAAAGTTGAAACATTTTGGCAAGGTGCATTATGAGATTTTTTTGAAAATGCTGAGTGTCCAGGTACATGTTCTTTGGATAAACCTCAGTTTCCAGTTCTGTCAAAATCTGGCATTGTTTATCAACACTAAATTGCACTTAAAAAAACAAAGTGGAGACAGAAAGGAAAGCCATTGGTTTGTAAATCTGTACAGAAAATCTGTTAAATTGCCGTTGTTTGTAAGATTCCGTGTGCAGCTTCTCTTTAAGCCCCTCACAATTATGGATGGTCTAAATGGGAAGAGTCCCCACTTTATGTCTTCACAAAACAGTCACATATTCATGTCCGAAAACTCCCCTTGTTGTCCAATTCCTGCAATTTTCTTTAACTTAAAAACAATAAGCATAACCCAGAGCCTAAGCTTCCTTCTGAGCTGGCTATTTGTAACATCTTTTCCTGGATGACCTCCTGTCCCACCCACTAGCCCATTCCTTACCTCAAGGAACCGCCAACATTTATTCTTCTGATAAATAAGATCCATCTGATCTGACTGCCAGTATATATTGGACAAAGAGTGCTTCAAGATCCTAGCATCTCACATCTATCTATCTGTGTAGGAACTTATATGATCCCCATCACTGTATTATCTGAGCAATGAGCACTGGTTACAGATGGGAACATTGGTTCAGAGAAATTTAGAATTGACTCAACTCTTTACCCAGCCCTTGGAACAGAAACCAGACCATACTAACTTTGAATGGCAAAACTCTCACTGATTTCAGTCAGAGTGCTTGGATCAGGACCCAAATCTTTGAATTTTGTGAAGCTCCTAAAAGTTAACTTTTTAAAATTCATTTTCATACATCTCTACACTTCCTTGATCCAGTCAAGACCAGAAGTGCAAAAACTGAATTGTGTGAGAGAGGGTGCTCTAGCCAGATCAGAAACGGAGTGCCAGAAACCTCCCCACATAAAACACTGCACACTTGCAAGACTTTACCAAACATCTTTGGCCTGCTAACTGGGAGGAAAGTATTGGGTAATATTATGTATGCTTAACTGAACCTCAAACCTCTTGTGGTTCACCCATTACTGTTCCAAGTTAAACATGCTTTCCTCACCTCACACACCCATGAAAGCCAGTCCCTGTCCTAGTGTGCTTCTGCCATGAGAATACAAATATTAGCAGACAGAGCCCTTAAAGGTCAACAGAAATCAAAGAGAAGTGTATTGCAGAGTGATAACTAAATAATGCAGAAGCTGTCACTTCAACAGTGCTAGTAAAAGCAAGAGCACATCCATTCACATGTGTGGACACAGACACACACACACAGAGCTTAACTCGAAAGGCAGCGTCTCCTCTCTCCTACATCATAGTAGGTTCATAAAATGTGGGTTGCCTAGGGAAGCATAATATTAACTTTTGAAATGAGAATTCTTTTTTGGAAACATTAATTAATGAGCATCAGCAATTCATGAGCTGTACAGAGAAAGCAGCAGTTGGGGGTCCATAGGGTCTCAGATGCTGGCTGTTTTTGTGTAGCCCTTTTCAGCAGATGAAAGCAGACCAAAAGAGCAAGTCACTGGGGAGAAGAGAACTGCAGAATGCGTCACTAGAAAGGGATTGGATAGAATCATGCGGATTTTCTGCTTACATACTATTTTATGCCTCTATGCTCTTGGTGTGATTAGAGAGACCCTTTTGTGGAATAAGACTTGTGAGTGGTGTGATGGATTTGGAGCTGCTCTGTAATAATTTATGAATACTGTATGTTAACCTGGTTATTGGAATGTTTATTGTATGAATATATTGGTTTAGGTGGAAAAGAACTATTGGGAAAAACAAGCAGGAAGGAAAAAAAATGGCTCATAATAAGCCACCCCTCAGCAAACACATAAGAGCTGTTCAGAGATAATGCCAGAATAGGAAAAGGCCTACAAACACAGGAGATCAAAAGAACTGGGGCAGATTTAAAAAGGAATAGTCTCTCAAGAGAGGTGGGAGTTGTTTGGGGAAACCAGACTGAGAGATGGACTCCTCCTGGGGGTAACTGAAGGAGTTAGGCCTGTCTAGGTTACCATCAGGGGATGGTTAGCCTTTAGATAAGATAGCCATGACTGTAGGCTGTTTGTTATTTAAAATCCTTTTGCTCTAAATGCTTAGTTCTTATTGCAAAATAAACAATACTTCGTTTTAGGAGGCGAGTTTGTTAACATATATCACTGTTCACAGACTCCCAAAGGGAAGAACTGCAGATGTCAGAACTCAGCTGGGACCTACTGGGTAAACATAGTTGATATACAGGGTACTGTAGCCCACAGCCTGCTCTAAGCATGGAAGAATTGTGGAATTCCACCCCGGGAGAGGTAAAGGCCTGACAGCTGGAGGAATGTACTTAGAGGGATCACAAAGGGGACAGATGTGTAGCTAGCCTTATAACAGTGGCAAGGGGTTCCATATATATGCAGGGAACTGGACTAGATGACCTCTTGAGGTCCCTTCCAGTCCTATGATTCTATAGGTGATAGGGGAAAAAATGGAAGCAAGGCAGTTAGTAGGTATAAGAAACCACTACTGACAGAATGAATTTGTAACTCATTCTAAGTTGTTTTGCTTATAGACATGTATATACTTGTGACAGGTAGGGCCTTTCTCAGCGGTCACGTTCATGTGACTTCAGAGCCCTTTGCCCCTTTTGGGTTTTGGTAGGTCTTTGTGGGTTGGGGAAGGTTGTCAACTGTCTCCCTCTCGGCTACTCTGTATCAAGAGTCAGTTCCTTCCAAGGCACAGCACCTTTCCTTCTGATTACCACTTCTTCCTGTGATCAGCTTTCCTTTTGAAACTTGCTTCCTCCAACTGGAGCAAGCTCTGCAGGTGTGTTTGTTTGGTAGGAACTGGAGGAGCTTGTTAGACTTCTCCTGATTGGAATAGGTGGCCTACTCCAGAGCTCCCAATCACAGGCATGAGTATATTTTGTTACAATAAATGAGATCTCCTAATTAGGTTTATCTTTAGAAATTAATACTTTTTGAGAATACTCATTTTTTAAAAAATATATTATCTGTAAAAGAGATTATTAAAATCTTGTGGTATCAAATTCATCTAAAAAAGTCCCAGATTTGACCTAAGTTCAAGGAGAATTTCCTTTCTAGTGACTAAGAGCATGATCTTCATCTCCCAAAATAAAAAATAAAATTCTAGCAAATCTACAGCAACTAGTACTTTTGTTTGTATATAATTTGGGTGTAGATTATTAATACTTCATGACACTGAGACCTACATATAGATCTCAAGCATTTGTTTCAAGTGAGGGATGGCATGATAGTCAAGATACTAGGAGGAGTTCAGAATGCCCACACTGTGTGTATAATTACAAATTCTGCTATCATTTATACTGGTATAAATTTGGTGTAGCGTCATGTAAGTCAGTGAAGTATGGCCCATTATAAAAAGAGCACTCCCCTGCTGTAATGCAATGGTCCTTCCTTGGGGAAATGCAATTTTCTTATCAGCCTATAAGAATCCCGGTCCCCCAGTATACTCTGAGCTACATGGAATGATGACTACTTTAAGGAAAAATAAGAGAGTTTCAGAATGTTGTGGAATCCTGGATGATTATTGTCTAGTAAGGAGTTACCACATGATTTGTGAAGATGTGCTTTGAGGATCAGCCTAGCTGAAGGTTAGAGTTTAGAGGTCAATGAAACAGCATTGTGGCAGAGTTGCAGTACCAGTCAGCACTGCCTCATGAAATTTGCAAGGTGCTTGTGTGTTCAGCCTAAAAAGTTTGACATGGAAAATGCTGTAATGTGATTTTCCTGTACAAGTAAAATCTGTTTTGAATTATATCCACCCGCAAGAGAGAGAGAAAGAGAGAGAGAGAGTTTATGTGCAGTCTGAATGTGTTTGCAATGTATTCTAATGGGCCAAATCTCTGCTTTAATGAAGACTCCTTTCCCAATTCCACTCCCCATTCTGATTTTTGTGGTGAGTCAGATGGGCAAATGTACAGGAGATACTTTTACCTGGAAGTATTTTCAGGTGCATAATGTTAAAAAGAAAATGCAAATGAGATGTTGTATTAGTCCTTTAGATACAGAGGACGGTTGCTTTTACTTTGATGCTCTGACCTCAATAACTGTGTTCGCTTTGGAATATCCAGGTGGAAACTCTTAATTCTTCCAATATAACTTGGTTCCTTTTTTATTTATATACAGTTATTGTGGAGGTATCAGGTCATGTGATTATAAAATGCACTGAAAAGATTAACAAAATACAAATCACTTAGAGCATTTAATATTTTATGCTATCATATACCTGTGAAAATCACACTGTTCTCTGCAGCAGCAGCAAAGCCTATATATAGAGGGAATCAGTATCTAAAGACCTTTTCAAGGTGCCAGGAACGAGATATTTGTATGTTAAATCCCTCATATGGGCAGTGAAGCACTGGAAACCAAATATGTACTTTTTCCCTTGAAGTAACATTCGTGTTTTTATATCAGACATTGGCTAGCTAGCTAGATAAGTATGTTATAAAAACATGTCGTCATAATTCAAAAACAGATGTTAGTTAAGAATTACCAGAGGAAGCTTCAATATTTCTGTGGACTTGGATGGCTTTTAATTTTATTTAGTGGACACTGCCATGTTTTGTAATGGTGAGAAACTGATTTTTCTCTTATTTTTGCCCCATTCCTGAGATTGTTCTGACCATGCAACTGTCCCTCCCCAACCAAGGCCTCACTATACACCTATCCTCCAGTTTGACCTTGGATCTTCTAGACCTCCTAGTCTGACCTCAGCACGGTATCCTGTTAAGTCTTCAGACTTGCTATTTGGTTCATCACTCCCCTTCTTCATTGAACCAAGCACCCAGACCTTCCTGATAAGCATTCTTCCTAGCTCACTGTCCCCACGTTTTTTGGCTAGTTGCCAGGCTAGCCACCTGAATGTCTCTGGGTCCCTTTCTGAGTAAACTTGCAAACTTTCTCTTCTTTTTCCTTAGAGTGGGATGATGTGAGTTGCTAGCTGGCTGAGTGGCCCTTATTTGCTGGAGGGGAGATTGCTATGATGTCTGAGTGACATTTGAATTGGGGAAAGTAGGCTATGAAATGTGAAATGTTATGTGCAATAAAAGTGGGGCCGTGGCCAAAAGAGGTCCAGTTGAGGAAAGAGGAGACGAGAGAAATGCTAATTCCACTCTCTCATAAATTGTCAGCCACCATGTAATAAGCAAGGTTTATTTTTGTTATGTAAATGACCCCTGTAAACAGCCAGTTCCATAGTTTTTTCAGACAAAGTGATGGGATTCTGAAGTTTATAGAAAATAACTAAAAAGTAGAATTTTCATGTTAACTTAAAACTGAAAAAAGGTGAAATTTACACCCACGGAGACTGATGTGCTTGCTCTGCAGAGGGGGTTGGAGCATGGTTAGAGGTAGTGCAAGCTTCCCTCACTAATACCACATTTACTCATATTGAGTAGCTTTACTCCAAAAGTGGTCCCACTGATTAGTGTGTGATTAGTCACACTAACATACACATCTTGAATCTCAGATATTGGATATTTATTTATTTTATTACTATATTCTTTATTTTATTTTCTATTTCTACTGTGGTAGAATCCAAAGATCTCAATCAGGATTGGGGCCCCATTTTGTTACTTTTTACAAACTCAGAGAAGGACATGCCCCAAAGAGCTTAACATCTAAGAATAATCAAAACAAACTGTGACCAATCCAAGGAGTAAATCAAATTTTCAAAATAGTTGTTGAAAAATTTAAAAAAATGCATAAAAGCAAGGAAGCTGTGATCATCTCATGAGCATCCCACAAGTAGTGAAACTGTCGCTAGACTCCTGGAATGGATTGTTTTTTTAGCTCCATTGGCTACAATAAATACATTCACAGACAACACTTTCATGCAGAAGTATTCACTAAAACAAAAATCTCTCTTCTTATAAAGATCTTGCCCTATAGATGAACAAACTCCGGTAGAGGGAGTGAATTCCAGAGTTTAGAAGCCACCATTGAGAATGCACTGCCTCTGCTCCTACAAAATTCAAATTTAGAGATTTTCAGCAGAAACACCTCTGCTGATCTCAATATTGAGATGATGCATAAGGATAGAGGTACACTCTTAGATTAGTTGGAGCCCATAACATTTTAAAATTGTCTTCTTCTTAGCATATGCACAATGTGCATCAGGTGGCATGTGACCAGAATCCATCCCCAAATTTGGTCTGCTGGTTGGATCACTAGCTCTCTGGCCTGGGTCGGATACTAACAGGGAGTGTGACTTGAATGCTGATGTATGGCCCCCTTTAAAACTAACATCTTAAATTACACTGGGAAGCAAATAAGAAGTTAGTGCAGTCTATCGATCAGATTTAAAATTTGCTCAATACAGCTTATGACATCAAGTAGTGCTACTGTATTCTCCACCAGCTGAAGCTTCTGTGGCATTTTTAAGGGAAATTCTGAGAAGAGTACATTGCAATAGTCCAACCTGGAGGTGACTAAAGGATGGATAACTGTGACAAGAACCACAATAATGACAAGCCATATATAAACTCTTAGTTAAGCACAGACAGTAGAGCCTGCTTTTGGACACTGTTGCTATCGGAGCAGACTGAAGTATCCCCCAGTCTTTATCATGGACAAGAGGTGGGCATATAGTCTCCACAAAGGGGTAGACACAATCCTTATAGCACATTTGAGATGCCAGCACTATCACCTCCTTCAGCCAGTTCAGTCTCATCCAAGCCTTTCTTTTAGACAGGCACTGGACAAGTGGAAAAGCTGCATGCTTGGTCTAAGTCTGAAGAAAAAGAAAAGATCGTTGGCGTGTTAGTAGTTCTGAAGTTCAGAATACCTCGCTATCTAAAGATGTGGCAGGAAACTATTGGCCTATGATTTTGAATACTTCGTGGATGGAAGACTTGACACTTTTCTGATGTTCCACACCTTATACATGTGATCTTTTCCCCAGATCTTCCATCTCAGGTAGTGTGGTGAAGAAAGTGCAGGCAGTGTTTTAAAAAATATGAGGTAGAAGTTTAAACTTTATCTTCTTTTGGGGTCTGAAATTTTGCTAGAGAACTTTTTTTCATGCTGAAAAAAAGCCAGAAAATAATTTCCGAGATGCAGGTATCAGTTGGTGTTCTCTTCCTGTGGGACTCTAACATAATTGCCTGGTTTGTAATGCTCTACTTGCCTTGCACAGATCAGTTTCATCCTGGAAACTGTTCATTGTATCCCCAGCTCTTTTTATGTAATGTGCTTTCCAAATTAGAGATTCTTTAGTGGAAATGTCTCATCTTTATGTGAAATTTATAAATCCATTACAGATTTTACACCTAAACATATTTTTATTCAGAGAGCTAGCAGGAGAAATGTTTCCTTTGGAATTGATAGTACACATTGTATCTCGGCTTGTAGCCTTTAATGGTTTGCACCAGCATCAAGCAGTGTAGGATTTAATATGCTGGCTACAGGACTGTGTCTATGAGATATGTGGTAGGTCCAGTAAGCTCACATTACACAGACAGGATGTGTAGCCAGGCTGTCGCTACACTAAGTGGTAAAGCAAAGAGCTTTCACTTTGAGGATGATTGCAGTAAGCAAGCGGATATATTTATAGTCAGTCCTAAACTTACAAGATCAGTTTGGGTTGTACTGAGAAAACGAACAATAGATATTTTACCTAGGTTGCATGCTAGTTTTCATTTCAATTAGGAAATGTTCCTGTGGCAAGTAAAGAATATGGTTGTGATTAATGATTCTTGGCACAGTGATTCAAGATACATTTTTGCATGAAGAGAATTCTCGTTGGAGGTTAAGACATATACAAGGATGGTGTGTTCCTGCAGCCTTTACTAGTGCAAGGGAACTTCATATTGTCTTGAGGCTAACAAAACTACAGTTGAAGTTGTAACATGATTATAAGTTTTGAGGGGGAGTTCTACTTGGGATCGTAATGCAAGTCTAGATATGTGACAGTGAATATTATGTGAAAAGATTATGATAGGAGCATAAAACCATAGGCGTGGATAGTAAATTCTTTGAGAGACTCAAATACAGGGTATCTTTGTATGATAGTGATCTTTCCCACTTACTTTCACTGCCTCTGATAGTAGTTGTGTTTTCCAGTGGTTAAAGCAAAGGGCCATCCCGAGGTCCATGAATTATACTACTGCCTGAGCCACTGACCTGTTTTGTTACCCTGGGCAAAAACTCCTTGATCTCCATTTCATTGAGTCTGGAGCTCTGGAAAACCTATTATTTTTAAAAAGCTAGGAATCTCACTAAAAAGATATGCTGAATCTGAGGTGAGTTTCCAGGGGAAAGAAATAATAAGATCCCAAATGACAGAACTTTTATTGTATTTTTTCTTTTTTTGAGTTTGTTTTTTACATTTTCCCCTTTAATCCTCCCCTTTTGTTCTATGTTTATTAATTCTTATTTGTTATCATATATTATAAATAGTGCTTTTCATCCTGAAGAATGCCAGAACACTTAGGATTCACTTCTGCAAATTGCTGAGCACTCTCAACTCCCTATGAAATAACAGGGAACTGAAGGGTGCTTACCAATTTTCAGGAGGTACCTCAGTATGTTGCAAGACTGAGTCCTAAAAGTGTATGAGGATATATAATCTATACAGGAGTTCATTCACCAGTCAAATATAGCCAGTCACCATTTCACAGCAGAGAGGGTAGGTAATTCAAATTGGGATTAGGCTATGAATACCAAACTTAACATGCTACCTGTGTAAAGTTCATTGGAATCTTTTTAATGCCCATAAACGTTCAGGAACCTTGCCTTTATGGCTCAACCATAAGACAGTATCTGCAGCAGCACAGTAGCTCTCTATGTGAGCTCACTGATTCCATTATTAATTTATCCATACTGACTCCTAGGGGAGAGAGCCACTTGCTGAATCACAAACATGACTTTCTGCAACACTCTGGGAGAGATTCTTCCTTCTGCTGCTTCTTTGTACGTTGCTGAGGTGATGTAAAATGGCTAATAGAGCCCCAGATCCAGCTAGGGGTAGAATGTCCCTGATGCAAGCTTTGAGCAAGGCAAGTTATGCTACCCCATGAGGGCTGGGCTACAAGCCCCACATAGGGGGCATATTGGGGGCAAGGCTGGGGACAGGAAAGGTATGCTGAGAAGGGGAGAAGGCAGGGCTACAGTGCATGGCGGTATAGGGATGAACAGCCACTCATATGAAGCTGGGAACAGACTTATGTAACTTAGATATATCCCAAGGCTGTCTAAATTATACCAGAGGCCACACTGGCCCCTACAGCAGCCTAAAGTCAGGAGGGGGTGCAAAAATGACATAGCAGAACAGCATAAAATCTCACACTCTGAGTTTTGCTTAAGTGATTCAGTGAAATACCGTGAACCAGCCTGACCCTTGCTTAGTTTTTCAGGCCTGACAGACTTCACAGTCCAAAATTGCCAGGTTAAATAGCTTACTGAGTCTTACAGTAGGATTTGAAGGTGGTTTTACTGCCAGGTTTCTCAGGTACTGGAATAAATTGAATGCTGGCAATAGTATTAACCCATTAAAGTGAGTGTCTATCATGGATGCTTTCCATCTATAGATTTTCTCAAATGCAAGACAAGCCTTGAATATTTCAAAAGAATTCTTGAATGTTTTCAAAGGAAGAGGAGTGACTCTCCCAGAACGCATTGTCAAAACTTTCTTTTTAACAGGATTAAGATTCCTATTCAGAGGCAGGAGTATTGGTCTGGCTCTGCAGCAGCATGCAGACAGGACAGGCTGGCTTCCCCTTGTCCTGTGGCAGTGATTTTCAAATGTTTTCATATAATTTCTAGAGGTGTAGTAGGCTTCTCATGACACCTCCCCTATATTTCTTGTGACAGTTGTGTTGCTTGATTACGTGAAAAAGTAAAAAAGAATTAAGAGGCAAGATGGAAAATAAACTCACTTAAATGGGATATGGGTATGGCTGCTTGTTTGAATCTTGCATTTTGTAGCTCTGAGCTTTATTTCCCCTCCCTGAATGTAGGGCTTTACATTTATTAAGCCAAATCTCCCCTCATTGCTAGTAGCTTCCACTTCTCTAATATCTTCAGGTCACTTTGCTTCTGTCCTCCTTGGTGTTTGTTATCCCTCCAATTTTGTCAGCAAATATATTCATGGTTAAGGTAACGCTCAAGGAAGACTAAATTTCATGAAGTGCTGAGAAATGCTTGTGGGGTTTTTTTGGACTCTAGTTTGTAAAAAAAAGTCCCTGAAACAGGATTGGACAATTACCATGAAATGTTGCTATTTGAAGACTAAAAGATGCTTCACTACTGGGACAGGGACTGTGTAATGGAAATTCTTCTCAGTGGTCCGTAGAACACAGTTTGAGAACCACTGTTTTATTGGTATCATTCTTTTTTACCTCCTTTAAGGAGACAACTTACTGGTGCTGCACCCGGAGAATCAGTGAAACAGAAAAGGTGGGCTGGCCAGATCACAACAATTTACTTGAAATAAAAGAATCTGAAATGAAACAGTGTAAATTTGTGACAAATGCCATTAAAATGACATACTCTTCCAAAGCCCTGATAGCAATGTAAATTGGGGGATTTATGGCACAAAATAAACCTTCTGAGATCAGTGATGTTACTGAACTATTCAAGATTTTCATCTGTTGCAGTATGTCTCTCTTGGGCTTGACATATATACGATCAGAAAGTTAAAAGCTTCTTTACAGGCTGCTTTGCAAAAGGAAATGAAATATTGAACCCCTCTTGTGGGGCTGTCTTTGAGATCTTCAGATGCAGAGTAACTTAATCAACAGGATGTTATTCAGTCTCTTGTAATAGGAGTTCATAGCATGTAGAACAAAATAAATAAATGTGTTGCTACTTTTTAGAACACACTGGAGGAAGTTTTGGTTTAAAAAAAAATGACCATCATTCTTGATTGTCTATTTCGAAGTTAACCATTAATTGACGTGTTTAAAATTACCAGTCCATTGAAAGTCATTGGCAAGTGTAGACGCTCCCATGTTTTTTGCGCAAAAAAGGGACGTTTTCCGCTTTAAATGGCAAGTGTAGACATGCCCTTACTTTGGGCCTAACTCTAATTTAGAAAAAAATCAGCTGTGATACCCTATATTTTTTGCCTTTTTTTTTGTCCTTTGTTTTTATTACTAGAGACTTCCTGGAAGCAACTGCTAAGTTCATCTGTCTCTGCTTCCCATTTCTTACCTGAATTTATAATTAGAGCTGGTTCAAAAGATTTTGATGAAACTTTTTTCCACTGAAAAATGCCATTTTGTCAAAACACATTGGTTTTGAAGGTCCAGTATATACGAGAGAGATCCACCTCGGAGCAGTGATTTAGAGCAGAGACTCTCCCACATCACAGTCTATCTCTCTAATGAATATTTAATTATTTATACAAAATGGAACAGCTCCAACAGGAGAGAGAGTTATAGCCCGGTGGTTAGGGCAGGCTTTGCCTATGCTCTGGCTTTGGCAGAGCAGGGACTTGAAACTAGCTCTCCCAGACCCCAGGTGAGTGCTTTAACCCTACTGGTTATTCTGGGTGGATCTCAGTCTTTTGTGAAAATTTTTGAAAGGTCTTGTTTTCATTCTTTATTGGAGCAAAAACTAATCTCAAAACTTCAAAATGTTTGGCAAAATGGAATTGTTTTTTGGCAGGCCCTAGTCATAACCTTCTGTGACAACACAGTAGTTGCTGTGGAGATGATAATCTTGTTTCCATTCAGATTTCCTTAGTAATACAAAGAAGGAATTAAAACAATAATAAATATAAGTCTCCAAGAGGTTTGGGTCCTGGCTGTCTTAGAGATCATCTCTCTCCCAATGTGCTACTGCAGCAATGGAAATGAGCTGAGGTATCTGAGCTAGCAGCCCTTAGGTTTAAAGGTGAAGAGCTGGACTTTTCAGTCAGGGATCCTTGACTCTTAAATTCAGTTCCTTCCCTTGGTCTGTTAAAGCTTAACTTTGCTGAGCTTCAGGGAACTTGTAAAGTCCATGTAGTCTCTCTCAGTCTTTTTCTCATGTGTAGCAGAAGAGATTGAGTGGGTCATTTGGAATGGATGCAGAAGAGTTTTAAATGCCCAAATTCTGTATATGTATGTGGTTTGTAAATGTTGCATTTGGAGCATTAGGTAGGCACATTTTAAATACATACAAACAATTATAAATGAAAATATAGGACATAACACTATGGTCTGGGGAGCCTTTCCCTTTTCTGATGGTCAGAATGGGTCACTTTTAGAACCAAACATTATGGGGGTTGGGAGGAGAAGTGATATGGAAGGAATTGGAGTGAGGGGGGAAGGAAGGTGGGTTCATGAGAAGATCTCTGTCTTGTAAAGTGGTTGGCACAACGGATAAGTTGTAGAACTGCTGCAGTGCGTCATCAAAATGGTTTCTAAATAGAATGGCTTTCAGAGTTTCCCCCGGTAATGATGATGGTTGCTTAAAGCAAAAGTTTTGCTCCCTTCCTACACCCATGTGAAGGAAGGCCATCCTTCTGAGACCACACATGAAATAGATTTCTCTGTTGGCTTGAAACTAACTATTTCTCCTAGAGCTGTGCATGTTCACTATGCCTGGTTTCTGCTTTCATAACAAACTCAGAGCTCATACTAGAAGGTTTCCTTAAAATACTGGTCTTCTTTGAAAAGTGTATTGTAGGATTCTATGCTTGTTTCTCTGACTTCAGATTAAATATGTTCGGTTTACAAGTAAAAACAATATATTTTCTTAACTGCCAGCCTGGTTCTTTCCTTCTTAAATATCACCACTGGGTAATATTCTGCAGGACAAATTCTGTCCTCAGTGACACTTGTTTTACACCAGTGCTTTCAGTGGGATTTTAAAGTGTCATGGCAGAGAGAATTTGTCCCCACAGTTGAAACTTAATGAATAATTAATTAGTAATTGATTATATACAAGCCAGAACAGAATACAGCTCACATTCCCATATCTGTATTAGTTCTGCAGGGCTAAGAAGAACAAAAAGTAGTAAAATCATATTTGTGTCTCTAAAACAAGCAGTTACAATTGTGTTACACAGAGTGAAGATCAGTTGAGTAAGACCATTTTTATATGGTCACTTTTCAGAGGAAAACTGTACTTTAAGGTTTGTGAACCTTTCAAACATACTTAAGTCTGGTTTTAAAAGATCCTAAGCCAGCCTTTGGTTGCTTGTTGAAATTTGCTGAAGATCAGTGGTCTTGTGGGAATTTTGCTTTGAGTTTCAGGTTAATTTGAGTTTAACAGGTATGAATTTTTGTGGAGAACGAATTTCAAATATGCATTTGCAAAATTTATGGAAACAGAATTTTAGACATACATGTATGTGTCAGAAGCCTTGTATACTCATTCAATCAAGGAATGGCAAAAGTACCATGTGTGACTTACTGGATCATTCATAGCTGAGTAATACAGCTGTAATATCGAGAAGTGGACCAAGCTAAACCACAAAATGGTATACTTATTCTGGTATAAGTGTCTTCACAGGGAACTCTTCTGGAATATCTATTGCACTTTAAATTCAAACACTACCTTCTTCTGGAATAATTTCCCTATGTAGACAAGCTCTGTCTTCTCTCATTGGTGTAGTTTGTACAGTATACTGTATTAATTATAGCAAACCATAGCAGTTTTGTACTATTCCCCTCCTTACTAGTTTAAAGGTGTCTGTAGCACCTAAATGGATTGTTTAGCTAACTTTGGCTAAGACATAATCAAATCACTGTGTGACTGAAAACAGAAATCTATGCACAGCGTAATTAAAATACTACAGCATATTTAAGACAAAAGTCTTTGGTTTTGGTAATATTTAAACTTACTGTGTACTTAGGGTGTAATTCTTCTCTCCACCTTCTTAAAGTCCAAGTAGGATGAGAAATGTGTGTCCCCACCTAGGGCCAAACTGAGAGACTGTAATGCGGCCCCTTTCTTCTGGCTGGAAGGTTGATCAGCAGTCTTTCCCCTGACTTGCTACCAGTGTTACCGTCTGCCTTTGGTGCCAGCATGGAGATGCTTCCAGCACGGTGCAGGCATCCTTGAGTGATTGCTCAGCAGGCAGACACCCTCTTTTCCCCTTGTAACTTTGATGTAGGGTTTGGGTAGGGCAGAAAACAGGGCCGGATTTAGAGGCAGGCAACCGAGGCAACCGCCTGGGGTGCTGGGTTGGGGGGAGCCGGGCTCGGGGTGCTCTTTTTTGTTGTTAGCAATTTTGTGGCCTATGGAGACAATGGATTTGAAGATGCCATCACTGCTGCCAAAGAAATGGTGGAAAACGTAGGAGTTGAGCCTGTCTTTAAGGAAACTCATATTCATCGGAAGAAGAGACAGTTTGGTTATGAGGGCAGAGATGAGGTGATGGGAAGCTCGGAATGAAAATTCAAGAGGCAGCTTTTTTGCTCACTTGTTGACACTACTCGAGCGTCCATCAAGAAAGGTTTGGACAAATGAAGCACTGTGAAAAGACCTGGGGAGGTGGGCTTTGTATGACCTTAGAAAGCTGCTGCTGGACAGGAAAATGCTCTTGAACTATTGTACAGACCTTCACCAGACACTGACACTTGGGAAATGTTTGGATGTCCATGATAAAAACTTCTACATTGAATTGGACAGCACCTGTCACATTTTGCAACACAGGAAACACTCCCCACTCCAAGTTCTCCAGTTATTCATGGTGCAGAGCTGAAGGACATTTTTCTGAATGTGTGGATAGCTTTGAGAATTCTGTTCATGCTGCTAGTCACAGTCATGAGCGGTGAGTGCAGCTTCTTGAAGCTCAGATTCATTAAAACATATCTTCAGTCAACGATGGCTGTTGAGAGACTGATGAGTGCTTGCTATTTTATCACTTTGCAAATGCCATTGGCCAGTCTTTGGATCTTTCTGATGCTGCTGTGCTTCAGCTTTTGAGGGCAAAGGCGAGAAAAGCGACCTTTTGAACTAAGGGACTAGGGTTAGCCTTCTAAGGCTGTCACCTACTGTAACAGTATTTAATATTGGCCCACCCAAGGCTAGTGCACAGTTCAATTTCTTGGTGTCAGTACATTTCAGTTATTCTTAAAGTTAAAAAGTTTCTATAAGCTTAGACTAAACAAATTTTTTATATTTGCTTATCCGTGGCATGAATACATACAGATTTACAGATCCTAGTGTGCAAATTTATCATCTTATATGACAGGGATAAACCTTGCATGCAAATTGTGCATTAAAGTTGTGAAATGGGCTACAACTACAATAAAAATAAGATATTCAAAAGTTTAATAAATGGAGGGGGGAGGGGCACCATTTGGTCTGTGGCTGGCTCTGGCAGAGGACCTTGTGCTGGCCCTCTTCACTGGGGTTAATTGAATCTGTAGTGCTGCCTTTTGGACATATTGCCTTGAACTTCTGATGCTTTAGACATACAACA
Organism: Eretmochelys imbricata; assembly: GCF_965152235.1. NCBI lineage: Eukaryota > Metazoa > Chordata > Testudines > Cheloniidae > Eretmochelys > Eretmochelys imbricata. Next base: position 249,027,806 of record NC_135572.1, on the reverse strand, counting down.
TAATTTGCACATAAAAATGACAGAAAGGAATATGAATACTATATTTAAAATAGTCCTTGGGGCAACAAGGAGAGTGTGCTCTGTATTGTTTGTAGTAAAATGGTATTTTAAAGTTAATATGTGAGAGATGATAACTAAAAACTAAGGACATTTTTTATTTGACAGTATCCAAGGTGGCTACTGCTATTAGGGCTAAAACTTAGCTCTTGCCTGAGAGGGTCATAAGTCATTGGTTCTGACACCTTGAAACTGTACATCAATGACATAATACGGGGCACATTCATCCCTGGTCTTTGGACACCATACCATGGGGGTAAATCCCTCCGTCTGGCTGGTGATGAAGAATTTATCATAGAAATTCATCAGGAAGAAACCTTTCCTTCTTATTGTTCAGGCTTTATGAAGACAAATGGAATCAGAGCAGAATGTCTTTGTAAAGTCATTCCATTTTATGTTGTGCTCATCTTTATGGAGGTTGCTAACTGGTACCTCCATATATGCAGTTGCTTGGCTAAGGCTGAAGAATCCCTAATTATATTTTAGAAATACAGTTTAGAAACTACAGTCTAAAGTAACTCTCTTGAACTTCGAAAAATTGTGTCTCTGGAAACCATCCACAGAAAGATATCTGTGCTTCCCAAGGGCAGCCAACAAGGGAAGAAAGCAAGTCAGATTTTTCACTGTTTGAGTCTGTGCCTTCCTTAAAGGTTATCTTTGTATTTGTAACTGCTTTTTTTTCCTCAGAAGCTGAGATCCATCCAGACCAAAATCAAATTCTAGGCTGAAATCAGAAGGTTTAAAATCCTGTTATTTTAAGTGCTGTTTGCTTTAAACGTGCGTGCCTGGTTATGTTTATACAAATTACTCTTATCTGATACTCAGCAAGTCAAGCTGTATAAAATTCAGTGACATATGCCAGAGAGAGGGGGAGAGAATGATCTTGCTCACAAGGAGAGTCTTACATTTTACTTTTAAGCAGTTTCTTAGAACAGCAGGTACAAAGTAAAAAAAAAAAGTTCTCTCTTGTTTTTTAAAAGTAATCTTGAGTTTACTTTGATTTATTTTTATCTAGTGGATTTTTTTTATTAACAAGTCTCAAAATACTCTGAATAATGTTCTAAACACAGATCCACTGCCTGTCTATTGGTGTTGCTGTTTAGGAGGCCTTTGGACACAACGGCATTATTCCTAGCTTTCAAATCTCTAAAGCCCTTACCATAACATTTGCCTTTCTAATGCATGCATCTTTCATTGCTCCCTAAAATGCTCTGTAGAAGATGCACTGTTTGCTGAAATACTGTACATATAGGCGCTGTACAGGAGAGAGAAACATTTGTATTGTAATACCACTGAGGAAGGGCCATGCCACCTTAACTACTGGCACCAATTTGGAATATAAGCAGTGATAAAATTGTCATGAGTGACACATTGAACTGTATGGAGATCACACTGGCTGCGGGCTGTGAAAGAAGGAAGCTTACAGCAGCAGTTCACCCCTTTATCAACTGTTTCTGCAGCTGATTCATTTCCCTGACAGTTATGAGGAGCAGTTCATGGGAATTCGGCAGCACCAAACCACATAGACCATTGAATCAATAACAATAAAACATTACTGGTTAGGATCAAATTTAATTTGGTATTTACAGTAACAGTTATAGGGACCTCATCCTTTTAAAATGTTTATTCCTTGTAGTAAAGCTACTGTTGCTTTGTCTGTGTGCGTGACTTCATTTTCTCTCAGCGCTGCGTGTGCATGTGTATACATGTGTCCGTGTGGTAACCTTGACCTCTCCATAAAAACATTAAACGATAACTTTAATAGTTTCACTGCTGTAACTTTTATGAATTCTTGATGAAGGATTTTTTAGTGCAACAGCCTATCTTTTCTGATGATCCTTCCATACTATTTGTTTTCTTTAACTCTGTGTACATTAGCCATATAATACTTTCCACTTCTGTAGCATCTTCCACCTGAGGATTTCAAAGCTCTTAATGCATTAAGCTTCACAATACTATGTAAGTTACAATTATCTTTGTTTTGCAGCTGAGGAAAATTGAGGCGCAGAGAGGCCTAATACCCAAAATAATCAGGCTTTAGAGTTGAGACTAGAATCCAGTTGTTCTGATGCCCTTGTCTCACCCCTTAACCACAAAACCATTGCTATGTAGACTATAATATACACCTTTGGAGCTTTCACATCCCTTCTCTACTGATGCAGAGACTTAGGATATTTGACTTTTTTCCACATACCGGTTACTTTTGGTGTTCAGAACAATTCCTTTTCTAGTCTTTAATTTCCTGTTTTTATCAGTTTGGAAAATAGTCTGACTGCCATTGTTTTGCTTTTTGGAAGGGCAGTGCACATTTTAAAAGGAAATCAAAGCATATGGGCTACAAATGTGCCTTTACTGAAGGGCTCTTGAGTGGTCTTTTTTATTATTTTGTCTGGTACACATGGACATCTACATGGGGTGAAAAAACCTAACGGCTTTATTTTTAGGCTTTGCTAATTCTCACTCTTCTCCTAGTTCCCGGCTACCTGGCAACAGCTTATTGTCATGGCAACACCAATGTTAATGAGTGAAGCTCTCAGTGTGTCTGTTTTATCTGGCTCTCTCTGATAGATACAAAGCTGCAGCATCTGTATAGCCATCACAGGCCACAAACAGATTTCTTGCTCATTGGAGACTGTATGGTTTCACCAGGGACCATGTGGATGAGGTGGAGAAAAAAGGGGAAGAGGAAGGAAGGGACTTGTTGCTATTTTTAGGATTCATATTTTTGCTTAGAAATACTAGGGTACCAAAGTGTTCTATTTAAAGTCATTATTATAGTCTTCCTACTTGCCTTTTTATCCTTGTTACATTTCACAGTTACAACTGTGTTGCTATTTATGTGTGCATCCCTCATATGCTTACACAAAGTGTGTCATTAATTACTGTGGCGAGGGTCTTGTCTTGTCCACAGGAGTCCAATCCCACCAGGCCAGCTCAGGCAATTTATGCCCTGATTTATGTACTCTGGGTGACATCTTCAGTGGGAGTTTTGACGTTGACTTCAAGGAGACCAGGATTTCATCCTGTGGCTTTAATGTGGGGTTGTATAGGTTTTAAGTTAGGGCAGTATTTGGGCCATTTAATTTACTGGGGCTAAAGTAGGGGTTAAAAGAAGATTTGAGCCTTCTATTTCTTTAAATAATTTATATTTTGTAAAAAATATTCATCAATAACATAGATTGATATCAGTCCAGAGATGAGATTTCTTGCTCCCATGTACATTTACCCTGTCACCCCCTCACTGACTTCTTAGCAACTGTCCAACCACTGAGGCCTATGCTTGAATGCTGACTATGGGGCTCCAGATGTTGGCCTGAAGAGTGTATCCTTCCCTTCCCGCACAGGGCAAAGCACATTCTTCACTTTCCTCTATCTCTTGGCTAGCCCAAGATGCCAGATTTTGACCTCCCTTTGTTAAGGATAGTTATTCAATCTTCTGGACAAGAAAGATTAAAATTAGAGCAGGTCAAAATTTTCCATTGGAAAATGTGGTTTTATTGAAATAAAAATTTCAGTTAAAGTTTTAGATTTTCCAACTAGAAAATTAAAAAAGAAAAGTTTCATTCAGAATAAAAACATTTCCCTTACTTTCCCACTCTTTTTAGTGTTTTCCTCCCTGCATTCCAGTGGGAAAAATGCAAGCAAATTTTAAAAAGAGAGAGAGAAATGTGTGTGTGGGGGGGAAAAGCAGAAAATCTCAACATGGAAAATACAAAACTAATTTTGTAGTTTCCAAAAACCAAACCAAACCAGCATTTTAAGTCAACACTAACTGAAAAATCCCATGGATAATCTGACCTTTTTTGGTCAAAATTTTCTAAAAGTGATTTTCCCCAGAAATTTTTTTTTTTGGTGGGGGAGAAAGAGGGTGAGAGTTTTCTGATCACCTCTAGTTAAAATAAAATGTCTTCTTCATAGTTAAACATTGGTGAATGGTGAATGTTAGTGTAACCAAAGTGACCATAAAGCAATATATCATGACAGTTGGTGGTGGCACTGTTAGATATCACTGCATCACTCAGCTCTGGGGTGAGCCGTGAAGTACAAAGATCAACATGACCTAGAATATGTTTTCACTATTTTAAATTGGCTTGATTACTGTAGCTTGATATTTGTATGTCTTAAATTCCATCTAATAATAATTATTATACTTCCAAATAGCAGTTCTTTCATGTTTCTTAATACCACTAGATATGTTTTAATCATCTGGAAGCTTGCTGTTTTTTATTTCTCCTAACAGCACAGCAAGGTGTGCTGGAATTACCCAGAAGTGCTATCTGTCATGCCTCTTAACAACAGCCTATAATTGCCCAGAAATCTACTGACTGACATGTCTTAGTGCTCATATATGACAATGGAATAGAGTATTCAGTGACCTGACCTGTCTAATATTTGGTACAGTCTGTCGCATAGTACACATTTTAGCTATGATAAAATACCACAAGCTGTATCTTGGCTTGGCAGTGAGATTCCTGGGTCATACATGAATAGTGAACAAGGGAAGTATTGGATTTGTAGAATGAGTGTACTAATTTAGATAATTTTAGCTTTATCTCATAATGACGTTTTTCTTGTGAAACTTTGAACAATTTGTGTAATATTGTGTGTATATATATGGCTCAAGAAATATAGTGAAATATACTGGTTTTGCCATTTGATTTTATTTTTGTTACTTTTAGTGCATGACTGAAATGTACTAGATAAGGTGATACAACTACATGAAACGGTGCATCTGAGAGTCTATTTAATTACATGTATTAATTAGGATTGGTTTTAAATAGTTGGTTTGATTTAGATATATCTGCAGAGTTCTGTCCTGCACTCACTGAATGGGAGTTTTGCTTCTGACATCAATGGGAGCAAGACCAGGTCCTTATTTCTGTGGCCTTTGCTTTGTTAGACACCCTGCAAGTAAAATATTTTTGCTATGTCAAGAAAGCAAACAATTCGGATTTTCTAATGAAGACTCATGAACACATGGAGACATCCCTTGGCTGTGTGCGCCATCATTCACCCCACAGTCTTATTGCATCAGATATTATTTATTCTTCTCCATTGAGTCTAGACTTCATTGGCAGATTGTCAAGATTTCGATGAAGGGTTATAAGGGAGTCTCATAATAAACAGACAACTTAAAAATCTTACTAGAAAATGGAGTTTGTAAGGCAGACCTAAAGGAAATGTCTATAAAGAGACCCCACCATTCTTTTACCTGAAAGTGGTGTTAGAATTGGCAGACACTTGGGAGTCTTTACAAGCCCTGGTAGTAATTCTTTGGTTTGTGGATACCACACAGATAACTGGAGGTGTTGGAGGTTGTTTTGTGGTTTAGGCACATTTCAGTCATTAGATATCTCCTAAGAATCATTATAATATTAGAGTTTGGACAGACTGTGGGTCATGGTAGGGGTCCTGGGTTCTTAATATTATAGTTTCAGGGCTCTGATGGTCATTGGGAACACCAGAAGTCTTATTGGAAGCTCTGAAGGTTAATGTTTAGATCACTGGAAGCGCTAACCAAACTTTGTAAAGGAAAAAAATATACATTAAAAAAAAACCTAAACAAAAGGAAAGACAGACTTCAGAAATAACACCACAGAACTTGATACTGTCTGTACTAATGTGTGTAGTACAAGAAGAATTCTTCAGCCGACCCTGCCTCAAAGAATCATCTGACTGGACACCACAGAATGGATGAAACCATACTCTTGGCCATTACATCGATTGCTTCAGGAACAAGATTGACTGTGAAATCCTTAACAAACATTACATCCACTACAGTCTCTCCACTGCCAATAGGGCAGCTATAGAGTCCCTGTAATCTAGCCACTAGATAGTGATCAAACCAGTAGACAAAGGGGATGCCATTGTAGTCCTCAACTGTGATGACTACTTGAACGAGGCCAACTCTCTGACACCACCAACTTTAAAGAACTCAAAGAAGACCTCACACCATAATTTACCCAGAAATTTAAGGGTATATATAATATAATCAAATCCTTCCCCAAACAGCTGTAAGAGAAACTCTGCAAACTCATCCCCCATGAACCTGTTCCCAGGGGTCTTCTGCATGCTTCCCAAGATACACAGACAAGGGAACCCAGGCAGATTCATCATATCTGGCCATGGCACTCTTACTGAAAGAATATTGGGATTCATAGAAACCATGCTCAACCTACTCACCACACAAAGGCCCAGCTTCCAACAGGACACAACCAACTTCCTTCACAAACTTTGCACCATTAACAATCTCCCTCAGAACACCATCTTTGCCACCATGATGTTACTTCATTATACACCAATATCCCTCACAGTGATGGCATAGCTGCTGTGACGTTGGCAGACCAGGTCATGCTAGAGGGAAATCAGGTCAATTCACTTGTGTATTAGTATAGATCAAAATGAGTGTAAATGTAAGAGTGTATTAAGGTGTTTAAACTTCATGAAAATTAGCAGACTGTTACTTGTATTGTTTTCACTTATCTGTTCCTTTATAATGTAATATTATCCCTATACCTGTTATAATGACACTTTCAAAAGATGAGCCTGGGAGCTTAAATTCATAAGTTTGCTAGGAACTAAAAATCATGGTCTTAACAAAGATACTGGATTTATGGCTTATTACAACAATTTGTAACCCCTAACCCTCCTTTTTGTCCTATAACTACAGGGTTTTAGGCCACTTCACCTTGAATGGTCCCTTAGAATGTCTGCTAACTACTTACACTAAACTATCTGTTCATCTTGTATTTCTGTGACACTTTCTCAGTACCTCTCCCAGATCTGAAGAAGAGCTCTGTGTAGCTTGAAAGCTTGTCTCTCTCACCAACAGAAATTGGTCCAATAAAAGATATTACCTCACCCACCTTGTCTCTCTCAAAAATAAATAAACAAACACAATTTAAAAAGTTCCTTAATTAAATCAGTAAAATCCATGGAAAATATTTAAATGTCCTTCCAGAATAAGAAGTCAACACATGAGCTTTGTTGCACTTGTGATAAACAGGGCAGAAGGGAAGATGACTGTCACAATTCAGGGATGGAGGAGAAAGGCTAGATAATTGTGAACTTTGCTTCTGAAGTGTCATTAATAGGCTAGACAGCTCATGCAGCCGCAGTGCATTATTTCACTGCACAACCCAGTTTTGAAGACAGGTCAATGTCAAATATACATACATTTTTGCCTGATGGAATTACATTGGTGACATAATAAACACTTTACTCTTTTGACAACATGTTCTGTCCACATGTGGCTGGCAGGAAGGAAGAAGCACTAGGAAATGTTCAAGCTACAGCTGTTTTTGCAATAGAAGCATTACACATTATTGTTTCGTGTGGTTTCTTGTACTCCATTATTCCTTTAAGAATAAATACTTTAGATTGTGCAGAAAGAAGATGAAATACCATTCCTGTTATCAGAAAGCTGCGGGAAGGGGGAGAGGATCGGGGGGAGATGGTAGTCCATCCAGAGCTGGGATTTTGGAAACATGTCTAAAATTGTAGGTGAGCCAAAAAGTTATTGTTCTCATTTAAAAAACCAAAACCAAAACCTAAATGTTTAGTATTAGGGGAAAGACTTCTATCTGTTTCATTTCATTCTGCAGACTCCTGTTTGAAGAAGGATTGTCTCACCTTTGGGAGTTTCCTCTGCCAGCCTCCTCAAATCTCCTGCCAGTTTCCCTTGTATCCCAATACCTGTTCAGGCCATTTTGGTTTTGTCTCACTGACTTCTGAAACATCTGGCCATAACTGGGATGTAGACATTGATCAGAGGAGTGTTTGTTGTTTTTTTTTTAATTCCCATGATTTGTGTTCAGTTCCCTGCTCTGGCCATGTGTGTTAAGCAGAGCAGGGAGTGCTGTCGATTGGACTGATTAGCAAAGAGAACTAGGTTAGCAGATTGCAGGTGTGCAGCGTTTCCATACTGCCAGCAGAATGGAGGAAGGTGAAAAACAGGGGATGATAAAGCACAATGAGAGAAACAGAATCCAAATCTTCTGATTTCCAGCAGTAAATTCCAGAGAAGTGTGCCTGTGCCTTTTCATTTTAACTTCAGGCTAGTCATATTTTAGGTAGTGAGAGCAGGCAACAAGGAGACACTGGGCCTGATCTTACACTCAGGTAAAGTTTCCATTGAAGTCCATGAGAGTTTAGACTGAACAAGGAGAGCTAGATTTAGCCAGTGGGACCCAACTCTTTATAATGCTGAAAATATTAAATAAATTGAGCATTCCTACAGGGGACTGTGCCTGTGCAACTCCTGTTGCTGTAATTGAAAACTATGGAGGAGAGCCTGAATCCTTTTTTCAACTGTGAAGGGTGTACACATATCTTGAAACCGTAGCCCTTGCACTTTCCTCAAACATCTCACTCAGAATCAAGGGACACATTTATATATAGAATAAAAACCAAAGTTGCTTTGAGTTATTGTAGCATCTCCCCTGTGTGCTCTGTACAGCACCATCAGGCGCGATAGAATGTACGATGCAGTGTTTTGTTGCTATCACAAATCCAATCTCACAATTGAAAATGTCCCCTTTCACAAGATGAAAAGAGATTTTCTCAATGTTCATTACTGCATATTAAGACATTACTGCTCAGATCCTTTCACTGCATTATACAGAGCACTGTCATTCCCTCTTCCCATCAGCTGAAATAATCAATTATCCTAAATTACATTACCTTCAAATAAAACAGAGAAGAATATGGGCTCGAGCCTTTGACAATCAAGGCTTGCTTTAGATAATGTCGTTAACCACTTGAAAAAGCAGAGTGAGATATCTAAGCCATGTGGCAAATCAGCAGAAGAGGGAGACACAATTGGATTGTTCTGCAGTAAGTCTGTGCCTCTTTTATGACAAAAGATTACTTTGTTTATAACAGACTTCCATGTTGACTTCAGTGAGCTAATGGATAACAGAAATGAGAACCATTCCAAATAGAAGGCGTCAGTACTCTTATTCTTATATATTTTATTATTTTTACAGAGTCATAGTTGTTTATGGCACTGTACAGACAAATAAATGATAGGCCCTGGCAGTGAGGCTCTTAAAATCAAAATTAGACATAAGACAGTAAGGGGATTAGAAATAAGACAGTAACCAGAGGAAGCTAGGAGGGGATATTTGAGAACAAGGGTTATACCAGTGAAAGATCTTAAGATGTGCTTATTGTAACACACACATTTTTATGGGTTCTCTCTGGAATTTTAAAAAAGAAATCAATTTAATATTTTAGGTTTTTGGGTGGTGTTCAGAACAAAAGCTGAGGTCAAGGACTGAAAGATGTGTGCCTGGAGGGATGTGAAGAGAAGAGTGAGACTGTGCAGCAGAGAGGATCAGTGAAAATAGTAAAAAGAACGAGGAGTACTCGTGGCACCTTAGAGACGAACAAATTTATTTGAGCATAAGCTTTCGTGGGCTAAAAAAGCTTATGCTCAAATAAATGTGTTAGTCTCTGAGGTGCCACAAGTACTCCTCGTTCTTTTTGCTGTTACAGACTAACACAGCTACTACAGTGAAAATAGTGCATCTCTAGGGGTGGTGTGGGAAAAGGTGTATAGTCGTCTCATCACAAACTAGTAAGACAATTATATCCCTGAAAAGTTAATTTTGGTATCTCAGTCTAATGAGAGAGATGTGTTCCTAGGTGCCCTGTCCAAGTACATCCAGTGACCTCATTCAGTTGCATTCCTCCATGAAATCATTTATTTCCTTTCCCACTTAGGGGGCAAGGGGCAGAAACAGACTAAGGCAGTAGATAGGGGATTAACAAGATGGCATTCAAATGAGCAGTGGTTGGTAATTGCTGACTCTGGGGCATGCCCCAGTTGGAGGGAGTGGACAAGGTGCAGACAGTAGTGGCATGGAGATGCTGGAGACAATCGTAGCTAGGGAGAGCAGCCAGCATTCAGGCTACTGAATTTGGGAGTTCCTGGATGCTTTTCCAATGCTGGGAGCAGCAAGTAAAGCAAGAGAGAAGAACTTCCTGTCAAGTGTCTCCTCAAAGAGTCTAAGAAGGAGGCACAGTAGGCATGTCCGAACAGTGCACAAGACGGCTTGAGGGATTGAAGAATCTCTCCAGTCTCTGGGAGGCTGTGTGCAGCACAATGTGATCACTTTGTTTTAAGTGGTTTGGAGGAGACTGCATAATTCTAGCTGCAGATGGGCCAATCTGGGCACCTCATGCCACCACAAGTATCATAGCCTGCATGAAATAGCCTTGAGGGTTGAGGCTATCCCTTTCTGAAGCAACTTTTGCAAAAATGTTTTTATTCCAGGAAAGTACCAATTTGCCCTTTTAGTCAGCTCCTGAAATCAGCCCTGTTCATGAAAAGGAGAATTCTCTGCAGTATAGAGATCTGCAATTTCTTAAAAGTCCTGTTTCCAGCTGCACAAGTGCTGCGCTGAATGACTTTAAGAGGCTCCTCTGCAATTTATAGTTTGGTTTCCCACCACTCTCCAGTGCACGAAGTATAAAGCTTGAATGCAAGCTGCCTCTCCATGACTTCTAGACTGTTTGAACTGAGACAGGAAAGCTAGGTGATTATTAGGTACATGGTAAATTTATACACAGAAGAAAGCTGCTAGCTCTTTGAGCTGCCAAGAGAAGGTCTCTATGTTGAAACAGTGCAAAAGAAAACTGAGTCAAGATTGCCTATTCCAAATAAAAGGCTGAATTTCATTTCACTTTGGGACATATTTAGGACCTGATCTAAAGACCAATTAAGTCAATGGAAAGACTATGGGCTTTGGATCAGATCTGGGTGTTCAGACAAGAGGAATAAATGGAATACGTTTAAGAAGAGATGTTCAAACGAAATACAGTGTAGGCAGGTGCATTTTGAACTCAGGAATGTGCTAATTTTGATTTTTATCATACTGTATAAAAAGGCCTGCTGACGCCACTAGAGTTAAGGGTTGTTAAGTGTTTCCTTCAGAAAATTCATTTACAGGGTTAATTATCTCAGCCATTTTCAATTCCATTTGAGTAAACAAGTAAACTGACAGCCTGAGGGCACCTTGTGTGCTGTAGATAAAGATTTATTTAACCAACAATGATCAAAATCTACAGAATTCTTTCATTGTTGTATAATGGCAAACATGATCTCTGAAAAATGTTAGAACTTTTTTCCCCTCAAGATGTGAGTGTGAAAACATTGCTCGTATTTGGGCGAAGTCTGTTTTTACTCAATTTTTACTTGGTCTTTACTCAGGCAAAACTCCCACAGACTTCACTGAGAGCATTGCCTGAGGAAGGACTGAATAAGAACTTTGGGAGTTGCCTCCTCATGCTCCTTCATGTGAAATTTTAATGAGGCAGTGGCAGAGCTGGGAACAGATTTCATATCTCCTTTGTCCCAGTCAAATCATCGGACCATGCTTCCTGCCTTCATGAAATTTCTTTTTAGCAAAATCAGGCTGATCATAATGAGATTTTTGTGGAGTAACAATCATTTGGATTTTGCTATGACTGTTTTTCATTATGCAAATTTGCAATCATTGTACAAATCAGCATCCAAGACTGACTCTTTCCAAAATACAATGGGGCAGACATCAGTGCTTTTGGATGTCTGGAATGGTCCACAGGTGGTATTTTGCTTGACTGGGTGGCTTCACCTTTTGGCTTTTGTTAGACCTCCAAATGAGGGATTTTTGATTGTCCTGATAACCCCAATCTGTGTTTTAGAGTTGCTCAATATTTGTGCACTGTATCTTTGATTAATTCAATACCTCTGCCTATGTGGGTTTTTATTTACTCACTATTTCAGTCTTTAATGTCACAGGAATTTCCACACTGGAACACACTAATCATCTAGTCAATTATCCTTACCATGGTAAGGATAATCATGGGTGACGCTGGGTGCCTCAACAAATGTGAAATTTCCATGCCTCTCATTAATACAACTAGACAATTTCACAATACTATACCATGGAGGTACTGTTCATTCTGGTCTCCAAAAAGTAATGTTAGTACTTCAGTATTAGAGATTAACATTCTGAACTCCCTAGCGAACAGGAACTGAGGTAGGAACACAGATTTTGGTTTAAACTCATCCCTGGTATATGTTGTTTGAAGTTAATGGAGTTATGTCAGGGAGGAAATTGGGCCCCTTTCTCTCTCTCAACCAGCCTTCAACCCCACTTTCTCTGTTTTCATCTGAAGATATACGATGTGACTTTTCCCTTGTCTACATTTCTTAAGTTTTCTTTCCTTTGGCTATTACTTAAGTATTTTATTGCCTTCAGTAATTATTTGCTTCATTTCTCCTAACTTTGTTTGTCTAGTCTATTTAGACTGTAACATCTCTGGGCCAGGGACTGTCTCTTATTATGTGTCTTTACAGCGCCCAGCACAGTGCGGCCCGGAACATGGTTGAGGCCGCTAGTTGATACCATAATACAAATTAAAATACAAAGCATTTTTGGGTACAGATGGTATGAAAAGTGCTATACAAAATAAGGCTTCAACAAAGCATTTAAGGATGTGCTTCAGCTCCCTTGATTGCAATAGGACTGAAGCACAGGATTAAAGTTAAACATGTGCTTTAGTGCTTTGCTAAAAAGGGGTATAAGTTGTACTTTTATTGCTATGAGATTCTTTAGAATGCAAAACAACTATTAAAATGTAAAGTGTTATCAGTCTTGATTATGCTTGTTACATGGCAAATCATGTGGCAATGTATTTGGAGAAATAAGAGCCAAAAGGACAGGCAAAGCAGAATAATTGACAAACACTGGTCCCACCAAGAAAACCGCACTGAGGATAAATCTCATTAAAATGTATTGTAACATTGAACTGAATAATCTCCTCACTGGCTTCTACTTTGCATACAGAGATAGTTGGCATGTCTGTCAGTAAAAGAAGAGAATCCCAGCCGTGCAATCTAATTATTTTCTTTATTAACCTCTGAAAAAGTCCATTTATCTCCCACATTTCTCGAAACTTGGCAAAAGAAAAGTGAGGAAATGAATTAACAAAACTTCCTGCAAGGAGTTACTCCTGATTAGGGTGGAGGTTTCTGAGGCTACGCAGGGAACTGTGCACTGTAGATAAATTGAACTGTGTTTGGCCTGTGGTTAAGTAGAGGAATTTTTCATCTTTGCTGGTAGACCATGATTTTTATTAAGATTAAATAATCAATAGAAATTGAGTCTTGTTATCCACTTGAAGGCAAGTTGTTATAGGACCCAACCACATGATGGGATCATGGTTTAATCAGGGTTAGCTGATATGATGTTCAACATGATTTGTCCTGATCTACTGATTGTTATAATCTGATCAGTGTTGTCATCCAACTTCCTTGTGTAGTGTAAATAAAACTTAAAGAGTTTGAAATGTTAGAATAAATTCTGCAAAAATGGATTGGTGTGCAGAAGGCAGGTGATGCAATCAAAGACGGATGATAAATTCGTTTATCACAATTTATCAAATGGATATCACTTCTGTGTGTGTGCACACGCGCAATATGCCTGAGGTACTCTCCAGATTTGTAAAACAAATAATTTTGTCTGTAGTCAGATAAGCATTAATAGTCACGCATTGAAACAGGAGAACAACCTGATTTTACATAAAGATTAGATTATACTTAGCAAACTGATAGCATCTGGGATTAGAAGTGCTTTCTCATTCATGGAAAACTGAAAAGAAATGCCATCTCATCAGCGGCAGGGATATCTTCTGTGGAGTCTCTTTGATATATTGCTGAACTGCACTATTACATAAACCTATTGGAAATGAATTCACAAAGGATGTGTGGAGAATACATCCAGTGGAAATGAGGACCAGTGAGGGTTATAGCCATTTAACAGAGATGATGTGTTTTATGGATCTCAGGAATCAAGATCTGAACTGTAACCACTTTTGGTTATTTTAATAGGTACAGCGATGGAACCTGTTGAACAGACCAGTAGGAAATAAGATTTAATGGTATCCTGTAATTAGTTTTAGGCCAAAACCAGGCTTTTTGAAATTGCTATAATGTAGTGGTGAATGTTTGTCTTCTAGGATATTAATAACTATTGCCCCTGAACTGATAAATAGCACTTTTTGCTACCATTGACTATTAGCAACGACCAAATTTAAACCTTCCCTCTGTTTTTCCCATTCTCCACACAGTCTCACCAGATTAATCTTCTATAGAGTTAATAATAGGGCTGTCAAGCGATTAAAAAAATGAATTGTGATTAATTGCACTATTAAACAATAGATTTTAAATATTTTTGGATGTTTACTACATTTTAAAATATATTAATTTCAGTTACAACACAGAATACAAAGTATACAGTGCTCAATTTATATTTATTTTTTATTACAAATATTTGTACTGTAAAAACCAAAAAAATTGTATTTTTCAATTCATGTCATACAAGTACTGTAGTGCAATCTCTTTATCATGAAAGTTGAACTTACAAATGTAGAATTATGTAAAAAAAAACCCCAGCATTAAAAAATAAAACAATGTAAAACTTTAGAGCCTACAAGTCCACGCAGTCCTACTACTTGGTCAGCCAATCACTCAGACAAACAAGCTTGGTTACAATTTGCAGGAGATAATGCTGCCTGCTTCTTGTTTACAATGTCTCCTGAAAGTGAGAACAGGTGTTCTCATGGCAGTGCTATAGCTGGCGTGGCAAGATATTTACATGCCAGATGCACTAAAAATTCATATGTCCCTTCATGTTTCAACCATGGGTTCTGCTTGATAATGATCAAAGCAGTGTGGACTGATGCATGTTCATTTTCATCATCTGAGTCAGATGCCACCAGCAGAAGGCTGATTTTCTTTTTTGGTGGTTTGGGTTCTGTAGTTTCTGCATCAGAGTGTTGCTCTTTTAAGACTTCTAAAAGCATGCTCCACACCTCGTCCCTCTCAGATTTTGGATGACATTTCAGATTCTTAAGCTTTGGGTCAAGTGCTGTTTTTAAAAATCTCATATCGGTATCTTCTTTGTGTTTTGTCAAATCTTCTGTGAAAGTGTTCTTAAAATGAACATGTGCTGGGTTATCATCTGAGACTGCTATAACATGAAATATATGCAGAATGCGGGTAAAACAGAGCAGGAGACATACAATTCTCCCCCCAAGGAGTACAGTCACAAATTTAATTGACTCATTGTTTTTTTAACGAGCATCATCAGCATGGAAGCATGTTCTCTGGAATGGTGGCCAAAGCATGGAAGGGGCATATGAATGTTTAGCATATCTCTCATGTAAATACCTTGCAATGCCAGCTACAGAAGTGCCACGTGAACACCTGTTCTGACTTTCAGGTGACATTGTAAATAAGAAGCAGGCAGCAGTATTTCCCATCAATGGAAACAAACTTGTTTGTCTTAGCGATTGGAAGAATAAGAAGTAGGACTGAGTGGACTTGTAGGCTCTAAAGTTTTACATTGTTTTGTTTTTGAGTGCAGTTATGCAAACCAAAAAAATCTGTGATTGTAAGTTACACTTTCATGATAAAGTGATCGCACTTCAGTACTTGTATGAGGTGAATTGAAAAATACTATTCCTTTTGTTTATCATTTTTACAGTGCATATATTTGTAATAAAAATTGATAATATAAAGTGAGCACTGTGCTCTTTGTATTCTGTGTTATAATTGAAATCAATATTGAAAATATAGAAAAACATCCAAAAATATTTAATAAATTTCAATTGGTAGTCTATTGTTATACATGCGATTAATCATGATAAATTTTTTTCAATCGTGATTAATTTTTTTGAGTTAATAATAATAATAAATAAACCCAAAGAAACTAAAATTATGCTTTTCAAGTGAGCTCATACTAGGCCAAGCCATATGAACAGGGTTGGTCATTCTGGACGGAGGAAGCTGAGGAACTGAATCCATAAAAGGTCTCTGGGAGTGGGAAATTGTTGGGACATTATTGGAGGGCTGTTAAAGTGGGGCCCTCTTAAAGGGCTGTGAGGAATGGGAGACACTTGTGATCCTATTCGTAAAGTCACCAGGAGGCTGATGGGGTTGTCTTTGAAGGTTACTGGTAGACTTGCAACTCCTTATCAGGAAGGAGGGGAGAACAACAGAGCCCTGTTGGAGAGCTGTGAGCAGTGCTTTATTAGCACTGTCACAGGAAGGTAGAAGAGCTCATGTTGGGACATCTCCATCCCTTCCCTCTCCTAGAGAGATAAGATAGCTTCCATTTCCAAATCTTTTCAATCCTGAAAAAAATGGGGTTGGTTCAAGAGACAGAAGAAGGCTTGGTTTGCTCTTTATTCTAACCAAACTGGTTCATCCATACACAGTAGGAAAAAAAGGAATGTAATGCCCCCTTGCAACTTAGAAAATAACAAATAAGAGAGAGAAAAATAAAACAGCAGCTAAGACAAATAAAACTATACTTAAAGACATCCCCTTAAGTACTGTATTTTATGAGATAACAGATCAAGAAAAAGAATCTTAACAATGAATTTATTACTTGATAATTTAAAAATAGATTCCGATAAGTTTAAGCCTACAATTTTCAGTACAGTACATGCATATTAGCATAAAATTAAAGCACACTTATATGGATTATTCAGTGCAGCATTAGATTCCCTCAATCCCAAATAACCACTGTCTCACAAGGTTTACCCCACTATTGTACAAATCGTTCCCCCACTCCCCAGATGGAGAGGTGGAATCTGTTTTATGGTGCTGATCTGACGCCAAGGCAGTTAGGGGAAGAATGAAGTCAGATTTACTTCATCTTTCCCTCTTAATAAACTCCCCAAAACATAGAGTTTTATCTCAACACAACTATTCTTCAACCACAAAAGCTAAGTGAGCATTCGTGGGAGCTCTGTTGATATCATCTGATAATGATCCTGATTTCACTGATAGTTATCACTGTTTGAAACAAGCCTCACCCTTGGCAACTGGAGCTAGTGCTCCCTCCTTGACTCCTGGTTCTAAAACATTGGCTTGTTTTGTGAATTTGGGCAAGGCCCTTTACCTCTCTGTGGCTGTTTCCCTCCCTGTAATATGAGGGTAATATGTTTCTAAAGTTATTTGAAAAGAAAAAGTGCTAAATATTCTCATCCAGTGGTGAACGTTTCTTGGAAATGAGACCTGGAAATTGGGCTGCCCGGACCAGAGTCTCTAGTATGGTAGCTGAAAACACTTAACCACAGGACAACTGTGTTAACCTTGCATTTGTCACAACAATAGTTGTTTTGCCAAAATACAACTTCTTAAAAATAATAACTTAATTCAGGAATAATTTAGTAGTGAGGTCTTAAAAAGAAAACCCTAGATGCCATTTTGAATAGCTACACTGGCAAATGGAAAGTATGTGAGAGAGAAAAGAGTGAATACTCTGAGATTCTGGTGGTTCTAGGGTTGCCAACCCCCCTGCCCCCACAGATTGGCCAGGAGTCTACTGGAATTGCCCTCAATCTCCCGGTGACTATTAAAAGCAATCTGGGAGATTTTAATAGGCCAAAAGTCTGGTCTGTGGCGCAGCATGGCTAAGGCAGGCTCCCTGCCTGCCCTGGCTCCACGCATCTCCTAAAAGTGGCCAGCATGTCCGGCTCCTAGGTGCAGGGGTGGCCACAGGGTCTCCACGCGCTGCTCCTATGTCCTGCCCTGAGCGCCGACTCCTCAGCTCCCATTGGCCAGGAACCATGGACAATAGGAGCTGTGCAGGTGGTGCCTGCAGGGCAGGGGCAGCATGCAGAGCCTTCTGGCTGCCCCTAAGACTAGGAGCTGGACATTCTGGTTGCTTCTGGGAGCTGCCTGGGGTAAGCACCATACCCCTCGTCCTCTCCTGCACTCCAACACCTTGCCCCACCCCTGAGCCCCCTCCTGCACCCAAACTCACTCCCAGAGCCCGCACCCCAACCCCCTGCCCCAGACTCAGCCCTTCCACACTCTGAACCCCTCGACCCCACCCCAGAGCCTGCACCCCCTCCTACACTGCAACTCCCTGCCCCAGCATGGTGAAAGTGAGCGAGGGTAGGGAAGAGCGAGCGACAGAGGGAGGGGGGATGGAGTGAGTGGGGGTGGGACCTCAGAGAAGGGTCAGAGCAGGGGGCAGGGCAAGAGTGTTTGAGTTTGTATAATTAGACAGTTGGCAACCCTATGTGGTTCTCTAACCAAGAGAACCGCAGCTGACATTTGTAAAGCTACAGTACAACAGGACTTGGGGGATTGTTTCACAACAGACCTTTGGCAGACACGTAACAGAGTGACAGCAAGGGAGAGCAAAGCCTGTAAGATAAATATATTGATGTGATCTTCTTGCAGTTTTGCAGGCTTATCTGGATATTTAAAGTCCACACAAGAAAAGCAAATCAATTGATGAAACAGTGTGTTGCACATAAGGTCTGGTTGTTGGCATGCTGCCAAAGTCCGCCAACAGTGCAGTTAGTCAGTGTCTGCTAAACAGATATATGTGGCATCCCTTTAAATCAATGCTAGGCTTAACTCTTCTGCAGTGGCAGGTAGCAGCACAGAGCTTGAATGAAGAATATCAGTTTCCTGAAACCGATACATGTATGTATGTGCATAGGTGTATTCTGTCTGTCTATCTGTTGTACATACATCATGTCGTGGAGGGATGGTCATCATCAGTACATTACAGTTTTCAAACGTGACTTACCAAAATTATTTTAGTAATAGCTAGTGTGTAAATGGTTCTCAACGGCACTCTCCAGCTCCGTACTCTCCCGTTAAAATATATAGACCTACATATCTGCCTACAGATACAGATGTACTATGTGTAGCCGGTAGTATGGTGGTAGCATTAAATAGGTGAGACACTGCATGTTGAGCTCTCACGGCTGGAACATCAACCTAACACTTCTGAACTCTGTCTATGTACTGGCAGATTATATCTATATCTAGATACAGATACAAAGAATATAAAAAACAGGGTGAGTGAAGAACAGAGGAGGAGCAAATTCTATACACTGTACTAAAAACTTGTAAGGTAAAAAACTATTTTATATATATTGTGACGGGGCAAGGCCAGATGGCTATAGAAAAGTAGTGGGAGATAGATATATTAGCTCCAGGCTAAACAAATCCCTGGTACCAGGATAAGTGAAATGGCAGCTGCTCCAGGTCAATTAAGACACCTGGGGCCAATTAAGAACTTTCCAGAAGGCAGGGAGAATGCTAGGTTGATTGGGACACCTGAAGCCCATCGGGGCTGGCTGAAACTAGTTAAAAGCCTCCCAGTTAGTCAGGTGAGTGTGCATGTCAGGAGCTGTGGGAGGAAGTTGCGCTGTTGGAGAGACTGAATAGTACACACCATATCAGGCACAAGGAAGGAGGCCCTGAGGTAAGAGTGAAGTGGAGCTTGAGGAAATGAGGGCTGCTGTGGGGGAAGTAGCCCAGGGAATTGTACATGTCATGTTTCTAAAAGATCAGCTACCATAGCTGATACTATTAGGGTCCCTGGGCTGGAGCCCGGAGTAGAGGGTGGGCCCAGGCTCCCCCCCCTCTTTGCCCCCTGATTAATCACTGAGACTGGGAGACAACAGAGACTGTGCAAGGAAGGATAACTTCTCCTCAGAGACTGTTCAAGGAAGGATAACTTCTCCTCACCTCCCTCGCTGGCTTATGATGAAAATGGCTCAGTAGACTGTGACCCTTGTCTCCAGAGAGAGAAGGGTTACGTGGAGGGTCACAGTGAGCCTCTGAGGCTAGCAAAATCTGCCAGAAAACGTGGGACCCACGGAAGCAAGGATAGAGCTTTGTCACTATATATATGTATATAAACATTATAAAAAGAAGGTATCATTTCTTTTTATTAAGGGAAAAGAACAGAGGCAGAATAACCTCACACTTTTTAAAATATACAATCGAAGGTTGTTCACAGAGGCATTTTGTGATTCTTTTTCATAATCATATTTCACTGGACAATCTATTATAATGACACATACACTTGGTATTAATAGGCTATTTTTATGTTGTCTGCATTTCTGAAGATTTTGAGAAACCCATGTACATCTCTGAGTATGTCTGACTATTGTTCTGCTATATTTATCAAATATATGACTAAGGAGAGATGTTGTGCCAGCCTTGGGAAACTAGTGCACAGCACCTCTGCCCATTTAAATGTGACTTCAATATTACCAACCTCCATCTGATGGTGAATCTGAATCTCTCTACATTCAGCACAGTACAGGCAGGGTTCATGGTGTTCTTGTTTTGGGCTGTGTTTCCTCTATTTTTAACCATCTTTTAAATAATTACAAATGATTTAACTTATACGGGAGTTTCCTCCATTTCCAGAATACTTGTGGTGTTTGTTTGCAGTAAGGATCTGAAGTGCTTTGTTGAATATGAAGGGTACTCTTGAAAAACATCCTATTGTACTATAAATTCCCTTTTAATGAATTCACATTAATCAGCCTAAGAGATAACCCTTACCCTTTCCCTAAAGAATGACCAGAAATGTGTTCAAAATGCTCTCCAGGTCATAATAGGATAGGAAATGGATAATTCTGGTTTTGAAACTGTTTGCATATACAGTATCTCAATTCTTGGAATCCACTCATACCACACAGCTGTCTCATTGTTGAAAATAACTACCCATAGGAAGGGGCAATATACTACCATGCATATATGCAGCTCAGTGCAAAACATGAGGTTATAAAGAAGTACAGAGCTGCTGCCCTCTCCGTTCCCCTTTTGTTCACCTATCCATTTGATCTTGGGAATGCTGGTTTCTCAGCAGACAGTTTTTCCCATTTCCCCCCAAGTTGCTAAAATTCACACCGCTTGCTTTCCCTTTTCCTCTCTGGAAATGCAGTTCTTTAGCCAGTTCAACACTTGTCCTTAGGAGAATAACCCTTAGATTCCAGGGCAACACTTGCATTCCTCCTGCAGGGTTACTTCATAGATCTGGACCAAGCCACTGTACACATCACTCAGCACGTAGTGGAGACAATTTGATTTTGCCTCACAGACTTGGGGCTACAAGCATCATTATTATTATTGTTATTTTATAATTCTACTAAAGAATGGTAATGCCAAAACACATTGGAAAACACAGTCCCTGACTATTTTTATCTTTTTAACACATTGTTGTTTTCCTTTATATTTTGTTATTGTTGCCTTTTCTTGTTTTTGTTTCAAGTTCCCAGTTTTCTATAGTTTTTATTTTGTTTGTATGCCAAATGCAACCATTCTGATTTTGGTAGTATTTGCACTTCCTGTGCACAGGTATAAATGACTTCCCAAAGTGCAGGGCGGTAGAAATCCAGGGCCATTGTCTTCATACAACCCGCGTAGTGTTTTATTCTTCCCTGCTTCTTTGGATAATCTCACTTCTGAATAGACAGACAAAACGGAAGGAAGAGATGAACCAATTTCTAACCATGGACTCATGCCATGACGTCTCCTTCAAGTATTAAAAGTGGGACGCAGTATATTTGGGAAACTTTTTTGCACCCTTACCTGTAGTGATAACTAAGATGAGGATGCAGATGAATATCTTCAAGGTGATATCGGAAATGAGGGTGAACATGTAACCCTTGGCCATCACCAGTTATGAAGTCTCCTCAGCCCTCAACTGAGGTAACATCTCAGCAGGGGTGCTGGACCTAGTGGTGCTAGGGGTGTGGCAGCACCCCATGGCTTGAAATAGTAATAACAACCAAATACATGTTTTCCTCGTTCAGCACCCCCCATTATAAAAATTATTTCAGCACCTCTACATCTCAGACCAGGGTTCAACTGCATAACCAGTACAGTAACAAAGTATGCTCTTGTTCTTAAAACAAAATGGAGCCCAGGGAGATAACTATTTACTGTACACAAAAACCCTAAGAAATCCTATTTATAAATAGTTGATGAGTACAGAGACTAGCAATGGGATGCAAGGATGTAAATGACGCTTTACCACACATATGCAATACTAAAGTTACGAGCTTGGTGCAGATATTAATAATAGAGGTTCTTTCCCTGTATTTTGCAGGAGGTCAGAGAAGATGATCATAATGGTCCTTTCTGGCCTTAAAATCCATTAACCTTTGAATAGCAGTGCAATCAGAGTGAATAAAAGTGAAAAGGCACATAGGGATGCATGAAATAATTCATAACTAAAAAACATTGGTCGTGATCCTGTACTGAAATCAACTAATATGAACACCTGCACTTGTGTAGAGTCCCACTAACTTGAGCACGATTTCTCAGGGATACAATGCAGGAGCAGGGCCACTGATGGGTGTAGCTCCACATTTCCAAGAAGGCCCTTCACTTCCTGTGCTGGTTCTGATTTGTCACTCAGGTACAATTTTTATTTTCCCTTTATATCTTTGATATATCTGAAACCAAGACTCTAATCTAGGAAAGCATTTAAACACATCCTTATCTTTAACACGTGCATAATCCACTGACTTCAGTTGGACTAACTGTGTACTTGAAGTTAAATATGTGCTAAATGCTTTGCTGGATCAGGACCTAAGTGAGTAAGGTTCCAGTGTCACTAGCACAGCTCTGGTTCAAAAATGAAAGCAAACAAGAATGAGCAATGTGATTAGGTAGGACTCAGTGCCCTGCACACACCCAGTATGGAGAGAGCTCTGCTCGGGATGTCAGCTGTTTGTAACAGAGCTATAATAAGAATACTTTTATTTATAAAACAACCCCCACCTCTTGCTTTATGTTGTTTGTTTAAACAAAGTGAATTGTTTACACAAACAGAACAGTACAATAAAACCAAATAAATAACATGCTCTTAACAGTGAAACAGATTAAAAATGAAGAAGGAATTCCTACATTCTCAAACACACAGATACAGAAGGGATGTTTGGGAAGATACATTATTAATAAATACAGGGCCAACAATCATCATAAACTAAAACACTTTGCCATTAAACAGTGCTTGAGGTGCTTATAAAAGTGGGGAGAGGATTGCTGAACGAGATACCCCAGGGAAATGGCTCCCATTCCCAAGGAGCCACTGAGGTAAAGGTGCGATCGCCTGCCACTATAAAGGGCAAGGATGGAATCCTTGAAAGATGGGTGATGTCACAGTGCAGAAACCAAGCCTAAAGTCAGTGTGGATTTCCACATTACCCAGAGCCTTTACCAGTTTCTGTTTTGAAAATTAACAAGGTCAATTTAAAATCAAGGTGTCACTCTGTAGAAGGTACCAATGCAAAGAACACTGGGCAGGACTGACATAAATTGTGTGATCAATCACTATTAATTTTTTTAATCGCTTGACAGCCCTAGTTAATTGGGATGCTTTTCTGGCAAACTATCTCTAGGAAGCACATTCCTTGTGAGCTCCTTGAGTGTTCAGAAAGTGCCGAGCACATAGTGGGTGCTGTTGTAAATAACCAAATACGAATAACCTTCTGCCATATTAGGTGAAGTTATCTAAGTGGTAGGTTGGAGGAGGAGAAAGTGAGGAATGTTTAGAGACTTCGTGGGCCAGATCCTGCAAGGTGCTGAATGCCCTCCACTTACTGCAGGGAGAATTGAGGGTCCCACCACCTCACAGAATTAGGACCTTCATTTTCTTAAGAAAGTTTATATATATAAACATTAAGATCTCGATCTTTCTTTTCACAGAAGGGATTCTGTTAGTTTAATGGTCTCTGTCCATGTACAGAAGGCTAGAGAAAAGAGAGGAGAATTTCTCTTGCCATTGGACATAGACACACCAGGAAAGAAGGAGACTGCTATAGGACCACTTATAGGTTCAAGTTCCCAGATGTAGATAGCTCTAGAATCAGAAATATGCCAGCAAGTCTGTGTTGCATTGTAAGGCCCCAGTTCAACAAGATGCTTAATTGTGTGCATAAAATTAGGCACGTTTAAGTATCTTGCTGAATCAGGGCCTAAAGAATCCAAATTCTATGTAGATGGGCAATGACTAACATTCTGGCCATAGCCTTTTACAACCAGGAAAGCCAGAAGTTCATGGTTCTAGAGCTGTGTACCACTTGAACCAAAGGACTAAACTGGTCTTATAGCAGTCTCTTTTATCCTGGTGGTCTGTGTTCAGTGGCATGAGAAACTTCCTGCTAACATTCCTTGGTCAGAGGTGGTGTGAATCAAACACCCACCATTCATTTTACACCTTTTAAAACTAATTTATTTGTAGTGTATCTTCTAGAATAGAAATGCATCATAAGAGCATCTCACTTCATTTGTAAGGTCAGTGATGCATTTTGAGAGTTTTATTTGCTGTGGGAGGATTTTGTATCTTTTATAATGAAGCATACAGATATGTAAGTGAGAATTACATGAGATCATGAGACATGTGTGGCAAGGGAGTCGTGTTGTAATCTAAAAGTTTGGTTATTATCACAGAGATACTTTCTTGTTCCTCATAGGTGGATGTACTATTATGTGTCAGTGCTTTTGTAATTTTTATGCATGTTTTTACCACTTTTACAGATCCAGACTAACATGGCTACCCCTCTGATACTATGCATGTTTAGTTTCTGTGACAAAGCCAGGATGGTAACAAATAAAAGAACAAAAAAGGCCTAATCCTGGAAAACGTGGTGCACCCCTAGTTTCAGACGATTTCAGTGGGAGTTGGGAACCCTCACCACAGATCAGAATCAGGCTCACAGTATTGATGTACTGTAGGTAGATTACATTAATGATTGGAGGTGCTACAGCTCACTCCCCAGATTATTCCTGAACGTGTTTGACTTGTCTTTGTACAAGTCCCTAAAAACACAGATCCCATCAGCATAATTTTCAAGAATCTCATTTCTCTAAATTGTTCTGTAAATTAGGACATATTTATTTTTACCTGCAGGAACAGAATCAGGTGGAACTAGGATTTCCCAAAGGTTCTCTTTTTACCAAAAACATCTACATTTAGTACTGTGTATCTGATTGGAGAGTTTCTGCATAATCAATTTCAGCTCCATGGCATCTGGCCCTGGGCAGCTACTGTGGATCAAAATAGTCTACTCAGTTTGACACAGGATCTCACTTTATAAATCTGATACAGACTTTGATATATACAGCTACAGCGAAATTGTTCTCCAGCAATTTGAACTCCCAATGAACTATCTCCCTGATGGTTTGGTTAAAAATCCTGTATATATAGAGGAGAGGAAGGTGATCAGGAACAGTCAGCATGGATTCAATAAGGGCAAGTCATGCCTGACTAACTTGATTGTCTTCTATGACGAGATAACTGGCTCTGTGGATGAGGGGAAAGCAGTGGACATGTTATTCCTTGACTTCAGCAAAGCTTTTGATACAGTCTCCCACAGTATTCTTGCCAGCAAGTTAAAGAAGTATGGGCTGGATGAACGGACTATAAGGTGGACAGAAAGCTGGCTAGATCGTTGGGCTCAACGGGTAGCGATCAATGTCTAGTTGGCAGCTGGTATCAAGCGGAGTGCCCCAAGGGTCGGTCCTGGGGCCGGTTTTGTTCAATATCTTCATTAATGATCTGGAGGATGGTGTGGATTGCACCCTCAGCAAGTTTGCAGATGACACTAAACTGGGAGGAGTGATAGATACGCTGGAGGGTAGGGATAGGATACAGATGGATCTAGACAAAGTAGAGGACTGGGCCAAAAGAAATCTGATGAGGTTCAACAAAGACAAGTGCAGAGTCCTGCATTTAGGACTGAAGAATTCCATGCACTGTTACAGACTAGGGACCGAGTGGCTAGGCAGCAGTTCTGCAGAAAAGGACTAGGGGTTACAGTGGATGAGAAGCTGGATATGAGTCAACAGTGTGCCTCTGTTGCCAAGAAGGGTAACGGCATTTTGGGCTGTATAAGTAGGAGCATTTCCAGCAGATCGAGGGACGTGATCATTCCCCTCTATTCGGCATTGGTGAGGCCTCATCTGGAGTACTGTATCCAGTTTTGAGCCCCACACTACAAGAAGGATGTGGAAAAATTGGAAGAGTCCAGTGGAGGGCAACAAAAATGATTAGGGGTCTGGAGCACATGACTTATGAGAAGAGGTTGAGGGAACTCTATTTAGTCTTCAGAAGAGAAGAATGAGGGAGGCTTTGACAGCTGCTTTCAACTACCTGAAAGGGGGTTCCAAGGAGGATGGATCTAGACTGTTCTCAGTGGTACCAGATGAAAGAACAAGGAGTAATGGTCTCAAGTTGCAGTGGGGGAGGTTTAGGTTAGATATTAGGAAAAAAAATGCACTAGGAGGGTGGTGAAGGACTAGAATGGGTTACCCAGGGAGGTGGTGAAATCTCCTTCCTTAGAAGTTTTTAAGGTCAGGCTTGACAAAGCCCTGGCTGGGATGATTTTAGTTGGGGTTTGGTCTTGCTTTGAGCAGGGGGTTGGACTAGATGACCTCCTGAGGTCTTCCAACCCTGATATTCTATGATTCTATGATATACATTCATTCATCTCAGCTGACTTACTGAATAGCTCACCCAAGCTCTGGAGCTATGGAAAAGTTACTTGAGTGGAGGATCAGATAATGACAGCGGCATAATGACACCTTGCTGTGCAAGGTGTATGCAGTACTAAGGAGGGGCAAATTGCTTCAAGTAAAATAAAAACGGACTTGAACCATGAGTTGGACTTGATGGATCCCATAGCTACATTTCACCACATAGCATTTCAAGGTATTTCTATTGCTTTGTACTGTATGTAAGACTTGCCTTTTTCAACACCGCCATGTCTATGGCTGCTGATTTGCACAGCAATTATTTAGGCATAGATGGAGGGGTCTTTTCTGTCTATTGTATATAGGCTCATGGAGAACAATATGGAAAGTACATACTGTATATCAATCTTTTCCTCTTTTTCTTTTTTCCCCCAAGACCTTAGCTGTTTGACCATATCACTACAGTTAATAGTGTGCTTTGAATGCTCCAGGTCTCACTTGCATTAATAATAAGGCATTGTTTTAAAAAGTACCCCTTTAATCTTTGGAAGTGTCCACTCCTGGTGATGTTTTCAATTTGTTACTAATCTATAAGTGCCTGGTACAGTTAGTGGCTAAGAGCCTCCTGCATAGCGCTGAGCACCCTCAACATCCACTGATTTCAGTGGAAATTGAAGACAATCAGCACCCTGTGGGACAGGCCATTAGGGAATGCTACAGACAGCTGGAGCAGAGAAATGTAATCAGTGCTGATGAAAGCAATTGGTGGCTGTCTGGAAAATATGGCTTTTGTTATTGGGTTTGGCTCGAGGGACTGAGGAGGAAAGTTTTAAGAGAGTTAATTATATATTACATACAATAAGCTCTGTTAAAAGAACATATTAAGGTTTCAAAGGCAAGCACTCAAAAGTTAGGAAATGCCAGAATTAAATTTGCCAGTGCTATGTTAATTTGGCCCTCACATCATATGCATATGATACAGTCTTTAATTACATGATCATATATCATTTTTTTCCCACAGGACACCTACTTTGTTCAGTGCTCGCTTAATGAGCAGCTATTCAATATTTTTATTTTTCCTCAGTGTTCAATGGCCCCAGACCTTATTTACTGCACACCACGCTAACCCAGCTCTGAACACAGAATTATTAATTTGCTCCTGGGCTTTACACTGAATTTGTAGGTCAAGTATGAGACCTTATTGTAAATATAGGGAAAAGTATCTTTTAAATGATATACAATAATAATTTACATTTGGTAGTGCCTTTCAACTTGGAGGATCCACAAATGCTTTGCAATCTACAGTACGTATAATCTTTATCTCATCATTATTATATATTATTTATAAATGATTGGCATACAAAATGTTCCAGTTGCTGTACAGATATAAAGTAAGATACAGTCCCAGCACTAAAGAGCTTGCATTCTAATGGCAGACATGATTTAACAAGTGAAAGTTACAATAATATTAAATAGGGTAAAAGGTTACAGAAATATGGTCACACCATTGTTTAGTTTTTATTCAAGTGTCTTGTTACAAAATATTGCTTCCCAATATATACACCTCAACTCACTAAAATTTCTTTCCCTGCAAAGTGCCTCCTTGCCAGCTCCCTGTCCTCACCTGTTCCTGCACCTGACCCTCAATCCCCCATCATTTTTAAACATACAATTCCTGCTGCGATCCAACCCTCCCTTTTCTCCTTGTCCTATCTCACCATCCAACCGTCCTCTGTCCTCAGTATTGTAGTCTATGAAGTGTTCAAGTCTGAATGTTATAGATCACAGGAAAAATCCAAGAGCAGACAGTTCAAAACAGAAGGGCTACACACAACCTTAGAGAAACTCACTAAAAACTTGCCAGTTTTCTAAAAACAAATGGCATGAGCTTCAACTAAAATAGTCAAGGATGAGTTCAGGTCAGGCCTGAGAAATCATAGATTATATTTGAAAACTTTATTTCAAATTAAGGGAAATTACCTTTGTGTGACATAGTATGGTATAACCTTCAGCTCCTGATAATCTTAGGAGCTAAATATGTCAGTCCATTCAGAATATCTACATTATATTATTAAACATGTTAAGCCTCTTGCACAAATACATTATATTGTGTGTCTGGTCATTATAGGCTAAGGGGCAGAAGCCCCATTAGTAATGTCACAGCTGTCTAGTGTGGCTAATGCATTGCAAGGGTGCAATACAAACTGCTGTCATAGAAGACTCCTGGAGGGGCTGCTCTAGCCCTTGGAGGCTACAGTACCCTGAGCTGCTAGCCAGGGATTTCTGATGCTGTGGCACGTAACCTGTGGGCAGTGGTGAGAAGAAGGCACAAGGCAGGGAATAGAGGCTTCTGTGGCACTAAACCCACTGAGGCAGAGTACAGGGCTGGCTGCCCATGCTCTCTAACGCTTTTGCTTCTGCTTTATTAGGCCCAGCAACAAGTAGGGAGGGGAGTTTCTGAGCCCAGTAGTAGTGGGCATCACTTAGAATGGGGAAGAGTTCTTAGCCTGGTGGTATTGGGTGGGAAAGGATTCAGAGGGTAGTTCTGAACTGTGACAATGTTAGGGAAAGGGGAGCTCAGCCTCAGATGTAGGGAGGAAGTTCAGGTTGGGGTGTGGTTCTGAACAGGTGAGGTTTCGATCAGAGAGAGCTGGAGAAGTGTGTGTATGTTTGGGGTTCTGAGCTGAGAGGGGAACAGACTGGACTGGACAGAAATGAGGGGGAATGGCGCTGACTGGTAAAATGGGATGTGGGAAATGGTAGAGGTAAGAACTGGCTGAGGTGAGCAGAGAAGAGTTTTATCAGTTATATTATTCTGGACTTACAGAAACTTTAAAAATGTGTGAAAGCAAGTGTGTAGCAGCTAATTCCCTCTGTCGCCTCCTGTTCATAATGTAATTGCCTGCCCTAGAGATCTTCTTATTAAGTGACCTAAATATATTAACAGTAACAATTAAAAGTAAAGGGGAAAATCTAATTCTGCTTGTGAATTCCTCTCTGGAGTTTCTGGTTAGCTGATAGGAAGACAGGAGCAGGCAAATCTACAAGGGATTCTAGGTTGTGGGTTTTTGCCCCTCTTTTTTGGTAACATAATTATGATCTGTTCTTTTGTCTTTGACAGAGCTGCTGCTGCTGAGGCCCTCATAATAACATCTTTTCTTCAGCATTGTAGTTCGGAGAAATCCTTGCTGCATTCATGGTCATATACTACGGTGGCTGAGAGGGGAAAACTCAGTTTGCCAACCAAAACCACTAAATCTTTGCTCTCATTTATATCCAAAATACCAAGTTTCAATTTTTCATCTTTACATAATAACACTTTGCAATTCTGTAGTGCCTTCTGTTAGAGGACCCCAAAGCACCTTACAAATACTGTATTACTGAAGTAAACCTCACAACACCCCTGGGAGGTACTTGTAGGTAAGAATAATGATCTCCTTTTTATACAGGAGGAAATTGAGGCATAGAGTTATGAAGGGTGTGAATTTCAACCCAAAATTGTGAGAGCACTACCATACAGGTTAGAGAGACACCTGTCTAACTATGCATGTGTGCAAATCCCCAACATACATTGTATTGTGCTTGCAAAGTAAGTGTGTAACACATGCGCAATTTCAAACTGAAAATTAGGCCATAACTGAGTTGTTCAAGGTCACGCAATGTGTGATATCTCTGGTGTCTCTGGTCTCTCAGTACTATGCTTTAAACACAAAACCATCCTTTCTCCCTAAATGACTGAAATCAGCAGGCAAACTTAAGTATTCTAGTGAGTGCTAATTGCACTCAGAGCTTCACGCAGGTTTCATTGATTTATTTTTTGTTTGCTAAATGTCATTTCCTCACCTCTGCCTTGTTTGTTAGACTGCATTCCAGAGAATTAACAATAATTTTCCAAAATTTTCTTTCTATAAAAAGTCATATACATCAAAACTGTCTGCTTTGCTGAGAAAATTCTAATCAAATATAGTACAGAATGAATGAATTTGGCACAAGGAATTATCATGGAATAAGAAATGTGTGCGCACACACACAGACACACACACTCAAACAAAAACTCATCAAAAGAGAATCTCATTTGGATTGGATCTGATACGTTGTTGTGGCAGGTTTCAGAGTAACAGCCGTGTTAGTCTGTATTCGCAAAAAGAAAAGGAGTACTTGTGGCACCTTAGAGACTAACCAATTTATTTGAGCATAAGCTTTCGTGAGCTACAGCTCACTTCATCAGATGCATACCGTGGAAACTGCAGCAGACTTTATATATACACAGAGAATATGAAACAATACCTCCTCCCACCCCACTGTCCTGCTGGTAATAGCTTATCTAAAGTGACAGGTTTCAGAGTAACAGCCGTGTTAGTCTGTATTCGCAAAAAGAAAAGGAGTACTTGTGGCATCTTAGAGACTAACCAATTTACATGTATCTGATGAAGTGAGCTGTAGCTCACGAAAGCTCATGCTAAAATAAATTGGTTAGTCTCTAAGGTGCCACAAGTACTCCTTTTCTTTTTATCTAAAGTGAGCATCAGGTTAGGCCATTTCCAGCACAAATCCAGGTTTTCTCACCCTCCACCCCCCCACACAAATTCACTCTCCTGCTGGTGATAGCCCATCCAAAGTGACAACTCTTTACACAATGTGCATGATAATGAAGTTAGGCCATTTCCTGCACAAATCCAGGTTCTCTCACTCCCTCACCCCCCTCCAAAAACCACCCCCATACACACACAGACTCACTCTCCTGCTGGTAATAGCTCGTCCAAACTGACCACTCTCCAAGTTTAAATCCAAGTTAAACCAGAACATCTGGGGGGAGGGGGGGTAGGAAAAAACAAGAGGAAATAGGCTACATGTACTATATAGAGCATGGGCAAATACAGACGTCAGGGACTATGCTATGCGGGGAGTTTTGAAAGGCAGCTGCAGTTTTCAATCCATACATTTTTCTCTTTTGATTGCTACACCATGAAACCCATTTAATCATAGAAAGGTTTGTGGTTATGTCTGCTGTCACAATACTATACATGGAAGAGTTATCATGCTGAAATAGAATCAGAATATGATGTCTTAGAACCACTTTCACACAGGTACAAAAGTTTCTCAGGCCATCTCCTGTAATGTGCATTTTGCAGGACATTTCCCTTGTTATTCACCATAGTGTCTATTTTTGATCACTTCTGGTGGCAGTACCTTGACTGCCTCCCTAGAGTTGACTCTAAACTCTGATCACTCCTAATATTGAAACATATTCCCTATTATCTAGTGTGATTTTTGGCTGAGATACCAAAGCAGGTTTTATCAAGCTACTGGCTCAGTGCAGGCTGCCTATATTGTTTCCACAGGGACTGCATCTTGTATACTATGAGTATCTTTTCTTGACCTGTCTCCAGAAAAAATATTAGCTGTTTTTCTTCTCTTCTTCCTCTAGCCAAAATTGTAAGCAATCTGAGAAGTGGCTGTTAAATAAATGCCAGATAGGAAAAAGGGGCCTCTTAAGAGGAACAGCCACCAGCACAAATGCCACATCATTAAATGGGATATTGTAGTTTCAGATATCTCAGGGATTACTAGTGGCAGAGGCAATAAAAATCTTCTTCAAAGTGATTTGTGAATTATTAAATTTATTTCAAACTGCTCTATTACTCATAGGAATTGTATCAATCAACAGAGAGAGGTAAATTACTGGATCAGTCAGAAAATATTGTTGCAGCTGAAGAATCAATACTAATTGAATCATTAGGGCATTATTACATGAAACACAAATAGCTTAGGATGAAAACTCGTTGCTCTGTTTGATCTATAGTCTACAAAGAAGACATTACACCAACAATTGCAGTGCTTGATTGTTCCGCTTATAGATGTCATATCTTCTCAATATTATCAGTATAATTAGTGGCATTTTGGTTTTAAACCTTTTCTCCTATCTAGCACTTAAAATACCTGAACTGACCTGACAGTGGTTGTATCTTAGAGGTTTCAGAGTAACAGCCGTGTTAGTCTGTATTCGCAGAAAGAAAAGGAGTACTTGTGGCACCTTAGAGACTAACGAATTTATTTGAGCATGAGCTTTCGTGAGCTACAGCTCACTTCATCAGATGCATACCGTGGAAACTGCAGCAGACTCTATATATACACAGAGAATATGAAACAATACCTCCTCCCACCCCACTGTCCTGCTGGTAATAGCTTATCTAAAAGCCATTTCCAGCACAAATCCAGGTTTTCTCACCCTCCACCCCCCCACACAAATTCACTCTCCTGCTGGTGATAGCCCATCCAAAGTGACAACTCTTTACACAATGTGCATGATAATGAAGTTAGGCCATTTCCTGCACAAATCCAGGTTCTCTCACTCCCTCACCCCCCTCCAAAAACCCACCCCCATACACACACAAACTCACTCTCCTGCTGGTAATAGCTCATCCAAACTGGCCACTCTCCAAGTTTAAATCCAAGTTAAACCAGAACATCGGGGGGGGGGGGTAGGAAAAAACAAGAGGAAATAGGCTACCTTGCATAATGACTTAGCCACTCCCAGTCTCTATTTAAGCCTAAATTAATAGTATCCAATTTGCAAATGAATTCCAATTCAGCAGTTTCTCGCTGGAGTCTGGATTTGAAGTTTTTTTGTTTTAAGATAGCGACCTTCATGTCTGTGATTGCGTGACCAGAGAGATTGAAGTGTTCTCCGACTGGTTTATGAATGTTATAATTCTTGACATCTGATTTGTGTCCATTTATTCTTTTACGTAGAGACTGTCCAGTTTGACCAATGTACATGGCAGAGGGGCATTGCTGGCACATGATGGCATAAATCACATTGGTGGATGTGCAGGTGAACGAGCCTCTGATAGTGTGGCTGATGTTATTAGGCCCTGTGATGGTGTCCCCTGAATAGATATGTGGGCACAATTGGCAACGGGCTTTGTTGCAAGGATAAGTTCCTGGGTTAGTATACCACACAACAGAACCACTAACCCAGGAACTTATCCTTGCAACAAAGCCCGTTGCCAATTGTGCCCACATATCTATTCAGGGGACACCATCACAGGGCCTAATAACATCAGCCACACTATCAGAGGCTCGTTCACCTGCACATCCACCAATGTGATTTATGCCATCATGTGCCAGCAATGCCCCTCTGCCATGTACATTGGTCAAACTGGACAGTCTCTACGTAAAAGAATAAATGGACACAAATCAGATGTCAAGAATTATAACATTCATAAACCAGTCGGAGAACACTTCAATCTCTCTGGTCACGCAATCACAGACATGAAGGTCGCTATCTTAAAACAAAAAAACTTCAAATCCAGACTCCAGCGAGAAACTGCTGAATTGGAATTCATTTGCAAATTGGATACTATTAATTTAGGCTTAAATAGAGACTGGGAGTGGCTAAGTCATTATGCAAGGTAGCCTATTTCCTCTTGTTTTTTCCTACCCCCCCCCCCCCCCCCCCGATGTTCTGGTTTAACTTGGATTTAAACTTGGAGAGTGGCCAGTTTGGATGAGCTATTACCAGCAGGAGAGTGAGTTTGTGTGTGTATGGGGGTGGGTTTTTGGAGGGGGGTGAGGGAGTGAGAGAACCTGGATTTGTGCAGGAAATGGCCTAACTTCATTATCATGCACATTGTGTAAAGAGTTGTCACTTTGGATGGGCTATCACCAGCAGGAGAGTGAATTTGTGTGGGGGGGTGGAGGGTGAGAAAACCTGGATTTGTGCTGGAAATGGCTTTTAGATAAGCTATTACCAGCAGGACAGTGGGGTGGGAGGAGGTATTGTTTCATATTCTCTGTGTATATATAGAGTCTGCTGCAGTTTCCACGGTATGCATCTGATGAAGTGAGCTGTAGCTCACGAAAGCTCATGCTCAAATAAATTCGTTAGTCTCTAAGGTGCCACAAGTACTCCTTTTCTTTCTGTGTATCTTAGAGATCATCCCTTTTCTTGCCCTTGAGCCAACTTCATAGGGCTTTCACAGGTGCAGCTAAGTGCATTGTTTGGCTCCTGGTATGATAGAATGTTTTTAAGTTTTCTCCATTTCAAAGAACGCTGTCATGACTCTCTTTAATGCTGTGGTTCAAAGAAGATGGGATGCAATGGAAAGCTTTTAATACAGATTGTTCTAATATTCGCAAAAAGAAAAGGAGTACTTGTGGCACCTTAGAGACTAACCAGTTTATTTGAGCATGAGCTTTCGTGAGCTACAGCTCACTTCATCAGATACATACCGTGGAAACTGCAGCAGACTTTATATATACACAGAGAATATGAAACAATACCTCCTCCCACCCCACTGTCCTGCTGGTAATAGCTTATCTAAAGTAATCGTCAGGTTAGGCCATTTCCAGCACAAATCCAGGTTTTCTCACCCTCCATCCCCCCACACAAATTCACTCTCCTGCTGGTGATAGCCCATCCAAAGTGACAACTCTTTACACAATGTGCATGATAATGAAGTTAGGCCATTTCCTGCACAAATCCAGGTTCTCTCACTCCCTCACCCCCCTCCAAAAACCCACCCCCATACACACACAGACTCACTCTCCTGCTGGTAATAGCTCGTCCAAACTGACCACTCTCCAAGTTTAAATCCAAGTTAAACCAGAACATCTATCCAATTTGCAAATGAATTCCAATTCAGCAGTTTCTCGCTGGAGTCTGGATTTGAAGTTTCAGACAGAGACAAACACCTACAAGATCTCTGTCAAGCTTTCTTACAACTACAATACCCACCTGCGGAAGTAAAGAAACAGATTGATAGAGCCAGAAGAGTTCCCAGAAGTTACCTACTACAGGACAGGCCTAACAAAGAAAATAACAGAACGCCACTAGCCGTCACCTTCAGCCCCCAACTAAAACCCCTCCAACGCATTATTAAGGATCTACAACCTATCCTAAAGGATGACCCAACACTCTCACAAATCTTGGGAGACAGGCCAGTCCTTGCCTACAGACAGCCCCGCAACCTGAAGCAAATACTCACCAACAACCACATACCACACAACAGAACCACTAACCCAGGAACTTATCCTTGCAACAAAGCCCGTTGCCAATTGTGCCCACATATCTATTCAGGGGACACCATCACAGGGCCTAATAACATCAGCCACACTATCAGAGGCTCGTTCACCTGCACATCCACCAATGTGATTTATGCCATCATGTGCCAGCAATGCCCCTCTGCCATGTACATTGGTCAAACTGGACAGTCTCTACGTAAAAGAATAAATGGACACAAATCAGATGTCAAGAATTATAACATTCATAAACCAGTCGGAGAACACTTCAATCTCTCTGGTCACGCAATCACAGACATGAAGGTCGCTATCTTAAAACAAAAAAACTTCAAATCCAGACTCCAGCGAGAAACTGCTGAATTGGAATTCATTTGCAAATTGGATACTATTAATTTAGGCTTAAATAGAGACTGGGAGTGGCTAAGTCATTATGCAAGGTAGCCTATTTCCTCTTGTTTTTTCCTCCCCCCCCCCCCCCAGATGTTCTGGTTTAACTTGGATTTAAACTTGGAGAGTGGTCAGTTTGGACGAGCTATTACCAGCAGGAGAGTGAGTCTGTGTGTGTATGGGGGTGGGTTTTTGGAGGGGGGTGAGGGAGTGAGAGAACCTGGATTTGTGCAGGAAATGGCCTAACTTCATTATCATGCACATTGTGTAAAGAGTTGTCACTTTGGATGGGCTATCACCAGCAGGAGAGTGAATTTGTGTGGGGGGATGGAGGGTGAGAAAACCTGGATTTGTGCTGGAAATGGCCTAACCTGACGATTACTTTAGATAAGCTATTACCAGCAGGACAGTGGGGTGGGAGGAGGTATTGTTTCATATTCTCTGTGTATATATAAAGTCTGCTGCAGTTTCCACGGTATGTATCTGATGAAGTGAGCTGTAGCTCACGAAAGCTCATGCTCAAATAAACTGGTTAGTCTCTAAGGTGCCACAAGTACTCCTTTTCTTTTTGCGAATACAGACTAACACGGCTGTTACTCTGAAACCTGTTCTAATATTGCGTAACAACAACACTGTCACAAATTAAAGGAACTTGCTGTTTGGGTCTCCCATAGATGTAGCCTCATTGTCACTGCACAGAGAGCCAAGGAAGTTTGACACTAATGCAGAGGATGAAAGGTGTGGACACTGTCAGTAGTCCTGCACTCATCAAGTTGCAGTCACTCAGGATGGATAGGAATGGTAGCACCTTGTGAGCTGCTTCATTGCACCCATTCTCTTTCAAACACAAATAACCATATGCAGTCTGCTAGACTGAGGTCTGATGGCTGCAGGATTCAGAGAGCATGTCTTTGCTTTTTAGCCATTGCAATAGCAATGTGTCCTGACTGAGGCATAGTGACAGTCAGACCTACAGTCTGTACATACATATGTATATATATGGGTGATACAGAGTACATGTGGGTGAGTAGTTGTTTGCTGGGGTAGTTGGGAATGAGTGTGTGTATGTGAGAGAGAGGGTCTGTATGGTTACATATGTGAGAGTTGGTTTGGGATGCTGAGAGGTGTTTTTGACCTTCCTACTTTTCCCTCCTCCTAGAAGTGTCTTTGGGAGTAATTTATATGCCGATAACACTAGCAGGATTTTGCTATATGGTGCATATTCCCTATCATGTCCCAATAATAAACTCTGCTAGTGAAACTAAAAGTGTTACCAAACTGTTTGATTTCCTGCTACTTCTCACCCTGCTTGTACAAGATGACTTCTCTATCAAGGTGACCTCTTCTGCAGCATTAGAAGGTCTGAAGATATTTAAGTGTGTGTCTGGGTGTGTGCACATGTTTGAGCAGTGGGAGAATTGTGTGAAGTAAGTCTGGAAAAAAAAACATGTCAAAGGAATGACACAATCCACTGCATATTTTCTAATTCTGAAATTTGTTCAGTGCATTAAGAAGATTAATGAATGAAAGGGGTGGGTGCCAGCAAAGGACTGGAGTGCACCTTTTGAAGCCATAGCGTTAATGTAATTTCATGGGTAGAGCAATCAGCTGCATCACTTTTTTTTTTTCTTTTGAAGTAAACGTGTTTTGTATTCACGCTGATGGCTCTGACACAACCTTTCTGGGCTGTTTGCCTGCGTGCCCGACGCATCAGCTGAGAAATTTATAAAGTGCTTTTTCCTTTCTCTGCCCTTTCAACATTTCTGCTCCTCATCAATGCCTCAAGTGAGTAGTCACCAAGCTCTATAATCACGATGGTACCACAGATGCTTATCATCAAAGGCAAAAGGTCACAGGCTGCAGAGGGGACACAGAGCAGCGTGACCACGATACAAATGCATTCATTCAAGCCAGCAAATATTGGGGATCTTTTTGAATTTTGTAACATCCAGCTCCACATAATTCATGGCATCATATGGAGATGATCTTGCACTTATCTAGCACTTTTTATCCAAATGGATCCTAAACTTAATTTGAAAAATTTAGATATAAAGGAATTGGTTTGTCAGTGAGTCAGATGCAGCCACCTCCTGGGCTGAAACACAGCAACTGTTTAAAAGCACACAGCAATAATATACAACAGTTTAAGAGGAGAAATTCTCAGGGGGAATGTCAAGTTAGGTAGGAATTACTGAAGTTGAAAGTTGGCTAGGACACCACATTTAACAATCATGAATTTACAGAACAACATGGGTGAGACAAAGGTCTGATCCAAAGCCCACCAATATTGATGGAAAGACTCCCCATTGACTTCACTGGGCTTTGGATCAGGCCCCAAGGAATTAGAACATTATTTTTTTTTTTAATTTAAAAAACAGAACTTCCAGCTACAAAATGCCACTGCCCAGCATTGGTGTAATATTAAATCACTGACAACACTTCTTGCAGGCTTTTCACTAGATGGTCCACACCTAAGTAGCAACCCAGCCTACTCAATTTAGTTTGAGAGATAAATAGCTAAGAGCATGAGGAGAGTATGGCTGCATTGGCTCACTCCGACCAATTATTAGGTTTTTAAATATGATCTAATAGCTGGCCTTTTGGGGGCATTTCTTTTGTGGCTGTTCAGTAAAGTCTTGTTGCCAGTTTTGACAGAAATATATAATTTTTGCCTCACTGGGCTTGCACCTGATCCCACTGAAGTCAGTGGGAACTATTCCATTCATATTAATGGGATTCATATTAATTAATTCATATTAATAGGTCCGTAATCTAAAGAGAGAACTTTTTGAAGCATTCAGAAGAGAATAAAAAGCATAGGGATTTTGTCCTCTCCTGCCAGCTGATGACAAGCAGAAAGATCTGTGGAGAAACGTGACAGAGGATTTTGTGTCTTTGACTGTCCTTTCTGCTCCCCAGTGCAGCATAATCTAAAAATACTGCAACTGATGTCTTAAAAATAAATACAAACAAATAAAATGAAAACCGCTTTTCAACACAGAATAAGAGGAGAAAATTCACATTTCTCAGTTAGTTTTACCTGTTGGATTCAGGATTTTCCTGCTTCAAAATCTGCCTGATTTGTATTCTCTCACAGGAGAAAAATCAGACTTTTCAAATTGCTGGTCTTTAAGATCTTTTAATCTGTCTTGAAGTTTCTCTTATTTCTGTAACAGGACTCATTGCTTGGAGTTGAGAAGCATGAAGGGATCAGAGAAGTGAGAATTGTGGTCAGGGAAAGCAGGGGAGTCTAAATACCGTTCAGAATTTCTGTCTAAATTTCACGCTGACACACGTACAATTTTGGATAGAGAAAAGTTATTTTTTAAACAATGAATGCTTGTTGCAAATTTCAAAAATGGCACTTCAGTCAGCTGAGATCTGTCACCTAGTCAGATGACAGTGCTCCCAGTAAACTAAACTCAAGATGGTCTTGCCTCCCATGCAGTTTCACTTCATGACCTTGATATGATCCTATACTCATAGCTGCTAAGCTGCTGCTGCTTAAAAGATGCATTGTCTGCTGATGCCTACCTGAAGAGATTTTTGGTCTCCTGAAAGAGGCTTTGAGCTGCCATAGATTGGCTAATGGCTAGCAGAGAACATAAGAATGTAAGAAACATGAGGAATAGGAAAAGGTCATGCAGATCTATATTTAGATTTTTATCCTACCGTCTTGTTTTTTCATGCTGTCCCTCAATCCCCTCTTTTTTCAAAAACAAATCAGGACATTTCTTGTATTCATTATATGTTTGAGTTTAAATGCTTCTTATAGCAACTAGAGGTGGACCAGAACCATGAAATTCTGATCTATTTTTCTGAGTACATGGATGATCAGATCTGGGGGATTGATCCATGTCCATCCCTACAGATAACTTACTCCATATCGTTATACCAGGTCTCTTAGGCTGGATTCAAATTGTCTGGGCCAACCAGACAAAAATCTGGTCTGAATCCAGACTGAGTTTCTGGGATATTTAAATAATTATTTGTACCATTCAGAACTTCTGTTTGGATGGACAGCCATTGACCAGCTGCTCCACTTTTTCCACATGAACTTGCAAGCTGCTCTACCCTGCAGAATTCCCTGACCCCATTAAAAAGCCTACCTCCCCCATTAAAAAGCCTAGCTGGGATCAATGGCAACAGAGGAGTTTCCACTCAACCTGTTGCCACACTTTTCCGAATTTGTCGGAACCAGCTGTGATTGGGTCTTATAAAGCGAACTCGAACATTGTGAGCTTGATTTGGAAGGCTCCCTTTGGATCAGTGGTGTCCAACCTGTGGATGACTGTGTTTAGAGGAACATTTCAGTTTGATTATGAATTGAAGTTGTGTTCCCTGAGCTGTGTGTGCCCTGTGACTTTTTTCACTGAAATGTTTCAGTCAGCCCCATCATTATGAGGAGGTGGTAGGGGTCACTATCTCTCCTTTGCCATCCCCGCCCCGCCCCCTACCCACTACTGCCCAAGCATTCCAGGAGCAACTGTGATATCAGCTGGAAGTGCTC
Source organism: Eretmochelys imbricata (assembly GCF_965152235.1). Lineage (NCBI taxonomy): Eukaryota > Metazoa > Chordata > Testudines > Cheloniidae > Eretmochelys > Eretmochelys imbricata. Next base: position 248,987,526 of record NC_135572.1, on the reverse strand, counting down.
TGGGTACCTGCTGCCATTTTCCTATAACAGCTGCTCAGCAGCTCCCCCGCTGGCCACTTGCTGTATTGCAGGAAAGGGAGACAAAAGTAGAGCTGGTTGGTTTGGTGGTCGAACCGAAAAACCTGGGAAAAAATCATCTGGGGTCATCCTGAAACAATTTTTGTTTTTTGTTTCTGTTTTATATCATTTTTGGGGTTTTTTTAGCCTTTTTAATTGTTTGTTTTTCAAGATAAATCTATTTATATTTCGAAACAAAACATCATTTTAAAAATATCAAAACGTTTTTACTTTAAAACAATTCTCCCCTCCCCCAAAAGCCCCCCTACTTGCCAAATTTGACCTGAACTTGTGAAGTTTTGGTTGTCCCCAAACTGCATTTTTTGGCAAATAAATTTTGTCAAAAAAATTTGCCCATCTTTAGCTGAGAGCAGTTTTAGTTGCTCCATTGCCTGGTTCCCTTCCAGGCTATGAGAGGAGAGGAAGAACATCATAGGAACTCAGCTGGTTCTGCCAGAGGCTAGGGGAGCATCTGGCAAAGTATGGCTCAATTCTCCCACACACAACCACCCAGAGCAGCTCAGAATAGGGGAAAAGGAGGAGCTGAAAACCAACAATTAATTATGGCTTCTTGATTCTCTGTCTCAGCTCTAATGCAGGTTAGAAGGGCTGCTCTAACTTGCATCAGCTGGCTATGATCCCTAAGGGATCCTATGATAGCTGGGGATAGCTTGCATCTATTTCCCTTCCCTTCCCCCAGTGTCTCCTGCCATAGTGGCTGTGGTGAGGGAGATGTAGGAACCAGCTATGCCAGCTCAATGCCTGCTGGGAAGTCTCCCATTCCAAGGGAAATTCTCAACAGTAAACTTGAGGGACGTTTCAGGACACAGAATCTGTCCCAAAATATTGGTTGGGACCCCTTGACCTTTTTGAATAAGCATGTTCAACCCACAGGCTGATAAGATTGGACACCACTGCTATAGAAGGTGGTATAACAGTGTGCCATATTAATGTTATACAGAGCTGCATGCGCTGTCATACACTGTCTCTAGTGTTTGGTGACCTGAGTGGTCAGACACAGACTCTCCAATTTTTCTCCTTCCTGTTTGAAAATGGGACACAAGACAGTATTAATTAAAGCCATAGGTTTCATAATTTAGCTACAGATTCTGTTTTGAGCTATATGCATACATCTCAGACCAAAGTGAGAGCTCGTTACTTATCTTAGAGCCAAGTCTGTCTTTCTCTTTCATTTCCCTTTTCTTTTGATTTTTCTCTTTTCAAGCAACAGAGAGAAAAAACAAAATTAATTTCAGTGGAAAAAATAATAAAAGGAGAAGAGAAACTTATGGAGACAGGAGCATCCTTAAGCATTCAAAACTATGGCTGTGCCCTTGGGCTTTCCTCTGCTCAGGTTTTGCCAGGGCATCCCTCACTGACGGAAGCTCCTCTCCTACAAGTCTGTCTCCCCGGGGATGATTCAGTTTTAGAATTTTTACACTCTTGAGCTATTTTGAAATCAATAGGCACCTAAAATGACTCAGTCTGATTCTCCATTTCAGGATGATTATCCATCACATTTTGCATTCCTTCACGTATTGTTTACACTGCACATTCCCCTCATTTCACTCACCATATTTCAGTCTTCTTTATAAGAAAGAATAAATCTAGTTTGTGGCCCTTACCCCCCACCTCCGTCACATGTTGAAGAACGAACAAACCCAGTCTCGGTGGTGGAATGTATGGAATCTCTCTAATCTGTTTCCAAGGAACATTTCCTCATGGCAAGGCCAGTGAGCAAGAAAATGTTCTTTTCCATTGTAATTAAGCTGGAGCTCTAACTCCATGTACTCTTTTCTATATGTTTAGCTTCTGTGTGCAAGTGAGATGTTGGGTCCTTAGTACCATGGAAACTGTTAGGTGATGTATGTTGGTAGTTGACATCCTGGGTAGGAAAAAGATCATAATGGAAAGGTGGTGACTGTAACTGATGAGTGAGAGCTGTTTTCTTGTACCACACAAAATCTGTTATCCACATGTAGGGCTTACTCTGTCCGAGAGTTACCAGTTATGCTCTGGCTGTGCCCTTGATCTCTCAACATTCCCTAATAGCTGAATGCAGTGAAAAGAAGACACTTCTAACACTGCATTATCCTTGCAAGTACCTACAATTTTAACAGAGAGAAAAGTCTTTTGAATACGTATCTGCCTAAGTATTTCTGTTTTTAGCTAAAAATTTAAGATGCTTAGTCAATGGAAAATTTAACCTAGGTAAGTAGAAATAAATGTAGGTGCAGATTTTCAAATGTGTGTACTTAGAATTAGACTCCTAAATCCATGTTTAAGCACCTAAATAAGTGACCATATTTTCAAAAATTCAGTAGGAGCTGCTGGGAGCTCAGCACTTTTCAAAATCAGGCCAATTACCTCGGTGTCTAAATATTGATTTAGACACCTAATGTTAGACACCTATATTTTTAAAATCTTAGCTATACTCTACAGTTACCATTTTTAAAATTTGCACACACTACTAGTTTCCAGTGCCAACTGGAGATTGGCATCTTTCTGACTCCCCTTTTAAATAATACGGTAATACTTTCCATTTCTGCAAATCAGTCTATCTATTGCAAAACAAATTATATGAGCTGCTCAAAGTACTTAACTAATGTTAAGAAATGTAGCTCCTGTGAGGTAAGTCAATAGTAGTATCCTCTTTTTTTATGGATGAGAAAATTGTGATAAATAGAGATTAAGGGGATTGGCAAAAGACACACGGGAAGTCTGTGACAGCAGCGAGGACAACAAGGAGACTTGACTCCCAGTCATTTGCAAATGGGTAATATAAACCGTTCTGTTTTAGATTACTTAACTCTAGAACTTATTAGAAAATCACAATTTTTTTCCTCAAAAATATTTCACATTAAAACATTTTGTTTAAAATGTTTACGAGAAGACTAAATGAAATAAAACAATTATTTTTGTTTCAAATTGAAATTTTAATTGCATTTGCCTTTTCAAAAAATGGGGAAAATTTATTGTTTGGATTCTTCTGCCTCTTCCTCTTCTTTATTTATTTTCTCCCCCTTTTTTTTCCTCTAGAAATTGGGGGCGGGGGAAGGGAGGGAGTAGAAAAGAGAGCGAGAGTTTTGGGGATTTTCCCCTCACTGTTTTCACTGGAGAAATATGAGGAAAAAGTTTTTTTAAAATAGTTTAAAAAGTGAGAAAAACAATACTTTCTCTCACTTTTATTCAATTTTTCACATTTTTCCAGCTGTAAAGTTAAAAAGAAAGTATGAAAAAGTATTTTTCCCTCCACTTTCTCTTACTTTTTATCTTTCCCTCTCTTTTCCACATGAAAATGGGTAGTGGGGGAGGGGTGGCTATGTAAAAACTTTCAATTTTTTTTATAAATGCCAAAAAAATTAAAACAAATTTTGTCTTAAAATTTTTCAATAAAAAGGGGAAAAAATGTAATTGAAAACTTTTCTTCCTAAAAATCATTTTATACAAAATTAGATTTTCTTTATTAAAATCTTTTTGTTGAAAGTGTCACCCAGATGTACTATGTAATGAATGAAACAGAACAATTTGCTCTCTGTATACTCAGGCATTTTTTCAGTTAGTGTCTAAACCTTCCTGAATACACTGAGTCAGTACAGCAACTTCGCTATAAGTTTTGCTACAGATAGTTAGAATTTATGACAAAAGAGTACTATTTATTTGATGTATTATCTGGTGTTTAACGGTGTTAATAAGTGCTTGGCTTCAATGAGTAAATATTCAATGTAAAATAAAAATGAACCACAACTAAAGCCTGGGTTATACATTAGGACTTTGTTCTTTGATTGCATCCAAAGCAACATTACATCCTCAAACTTGTTGTTGTACCCAAACCTTTGAGTCTCAATGACACTCAAAGAGAGGGAGAAAACCTAAAAATTGTATATATGGTTCTCTAAACGCTTAAATACGTTACTTATCTGAAGCAAGTAGCATTGACAAGGCAGATGAGCCTTGAATGTTAGGGGTAATTTAATGTCAGTGTAAATAGTTTTGAGCTGTTCCAAGAGCTCACTGCTACAAATGCTTGTGCAGATCTGAATTAGGACACAAGATCCACAGTATAACTTGTACTGAGTTTTTCCAAAAATTCTTTCCCCTCCCACCATTTTCTTGTTGCTATTTTCTTCCTCTTCTTTAGCCCCCTCACCCCCACCAGTCCTGCCTATATTTTATAGCTTCCTGTTGCAACTGCCTCCAAGGACTAGCACCGATGAAAGGTTTGAAGTTATTGCAACAAATCCTTCACCATAAAGAACCTTTGCTGCTTTCATTGTGCTGCACATCATCACCTATCAGAGCTTTACGGCAACAGCAGGGATAGAGCTCTGACCAGATTGCACCAAAAGCATCTGCTGCTTTATAAGCTCTCACCACTGGACCTAAAAAAAAGAGTCATTGTCAGGTGTTAGCCGCAGCATAAGGGCTATTGCACGCAAGCGAGAAATTTTGATTCCATTCAATAAAAGACCAATGGTGTAACATACACACTAGCCAATTAATTATAGTATAATTATGGGCAGGGTTGCTGTTTGCTGTTGGCTTGCTAACCATCACCCTGTCACTGTGCCCTGTTCTCTTACACTGTGGCTTTCAAACACTGATTATTCTCCCTGTCAAGGGATGAAATACTTTGGCCCCTTTTATCTTATGTCTCAAGTGCCGGAGTCTGGCTGCCACCTCATTTGTGACATTTGACATGAGCAGGAGAATTTGGCATTGAGACCTGGGTGTGTGGACTGCTGCAGTTTTGACAATCTGCCTCTCTTGATGAGTGAAGCAATTGCACCTCATGCTGGAAATCGCTGAGATGTATTCATAGATTCCAAGTCCAAAAGGGACCGTTGTGATCATCTTCTAGTCTGCTCTCCTGTATAACATAGGCCAGAGAACTTCCCCAAAATAATTCCTAGAGCAGATCTTTTAGAAAAACATCCAATCTTGATTTTGAAACAGTCAGTGATGGAGAATCCACCGTACGACCTTGGCAAATTGTTCCAATGGTTAATTACCATCACTGTCAAACATGTATGCTTTATTTCCTGTCTGAAGTTGTCTAGCTTCAAACTCCAGCCATTGTATCATGTTATATATGCTCTGCCAGCTTATTTTTTCTTGCATGCTTGTGATTAAGGTGTTTTTAATTAAAGGAAAAAGTGAAGTAATTTATTAAAATAAAAGCCCCAAGTTATTTCTACAGGGGGACAGTCGGTCAGTGTGAAGGGCAGTTGTTATTCACGGTTACTAGTTACTCCTAAAATCAAAGCATTGAGACTTGATAGTGAAGTATATAGCGATATCTGTGCTGCATAAATATCCAATCAGCACTGATTAAACTCCCAAAATCCTGACACAGAATATAGTGGGTTAAGAGTAAAACCTGGAATGGGTGGTCTGAAAACAATCTTCTCTGGTCATTCTGAAGTCCTGGTCACGAGTTCAAGAGCCTGTCCTCGTGACATTAGAAAGAGTTCACATCTTAATGATTTGAGGAAAAATGAACAGTGAATTGTGGATGATGACTCTAAGTAGGTTTGGTTCCTAACAAACTATCTATGGAGGATTCTGAGAAACTTCAGGTAGACTTATGCTCATTGAGGGACTCTGAGCCCTGATGAAGAGGAAATTTATTTTCTATTTAGGTGCCTATATACTCTCACCACCATAGCATTTGAGCACCTTAGGTGGGAGGTAATGCTTCTTCCCTGCCACCCCCTGTATTATCCAGAAGAAAGGAAGTGTTCCCCTCTAGTGGTCAGGAGGGAGAAATGCAAAGAAACAGAAGAAGAGCCATTCCCTTTCACATAGTCTAGAGGGAAACATCCCTTCTCCTTCCATTTCTCCCAAGTAGCATGCACATACATACACACATGCCCATTTACACAGGATAGTTAGCAAATGAGTTTTGTAAATGACCTATCTCTTTCTACATGCATACAGCACCTTAACACCGAGGGAATCTAAGACTTACAGGGACCTCCTAGCAATAAATACTGCCATTTCATAGACTTTTCCTCTATTAATAGATTCATAGATTCATAGATACTAAGGTCAGATGGGACCATTATGATCATCTAGTCTGACCTCCTGCACAACGCAGGGCACAGAATTTCACCCACCCACTCCTGAGAAAAACCTCTCACCTATGTCTGAGCTATTGAAGTCCTCAAATCGTGGTTTAAAGACTTCAAGTCGCAGAGAATCCTCCAGCAAGTGACCCTGTCCCATGCTACAGAGGAAGGCGAAAAACCTCCAGGGCTTCTTCCAATCTGCCCTCAAGGAAAATTCCTTCCCGACCCCAAATATGGCGATCAGCTAAACCCTGAGCATATGGGCAAGATTCACCAGCCAGATACTACAGAAAATTCTTTCCTGGGTAACTCAGATCCCACCCCATCTAACATCCCCTCACAGGACATTAGGCCTATTTACCATGAATATTTAATTTCCAAAACCATGTTATCCCATCATACCATCTCCTCCATAAACTTATCGAGTTTAATCTTAAAGCCAGATAGATCTTTTGCCCCCACTTCAGCTATTACCGCAAATAACAATAAAAGCAGTCAGATGAAAGATGTAACAAGCTGTTCTTTTGGCATACAGTCTGGAAGCTCTTTCCACTTAACCATTGTGCACCTGGTCTGTTCTAAAAAAACCCAAAAATGCAAAGCAGGGATTGGAATAAATAATGTACCAAAATAAGAAAAGCATCACAGCACAAATTTTCTTTGATAGCCACAGGACCCTGACTATATCATATATATGTTCCATAAGTCTACTGAGTGCTCTGGAGTTATGCCAGACAAATGCTTTCCATTTCCTTGAGCTCCCACTGGAAAGCTTTCCTTGATCAGGGAAATCTTTAGCCAACATGAGGAAAAATGTTTTCTGATCAACAGAGGACCCAGTGGCCTGGAACTGTACAGATACCCTCCTCAGTATATCTTTTTCAGGTGTCTTATCTCATAATTTCCCAGAGCATTTTCCTTTGCTTGTACCTGAAGCATTCTGGGCATTTCTGAATAAGAACATATTGCTGGACTTGCCACACCAGATCAGGCTGTTGGTCCATCAAGTCCAACATCCATCTTCAGGGAGTGAGGCTTATTTGATGCTTCAGAGGAAGCTGGAACAGTCCTGTATTGCACATAGCCAGTTGTGCATTTACCTCTGGGAGCTGAAGCATGGAGTAGTTGTAATGGCCTGAATCAGGCATTTTGAACACTAATACTCTTAATTTGCATAGCTCTTAACTCTTAACAGATATTATTGATAGTCAAAGTTATCCAGCTGCATTATTATTTGTTTTTAACTTCCTCTTGTGACAAGTGAGTTCCATAGATTTACTATATAAAGAATAAAAAAATACTTGTTTGTTTGTTTTAAAGTCTGGTCTTGAATTTTAAAATTCTCCTTGTTCTTGTATTTAGGCAGTGGGGCCAGAGGAGGAAGACTTTCTTAAATGGGATGGGTACACCTCAGTTTTGTCCCCTCTAACTCTTCTTTCTGAACTAAGAGCAGTCTTTGCATTCTCTCATCTGATATAGTGGAAGTCAGGTCATGCGTCAGTACACTTGGATCAGATTTCTAAGGTCTTTTTTCTTTCTATAGTCTACTTTTCACTTCTGTTCAGATTCTATTTGCATTACAACTTCTGTCTGCTCCTTTGAACTGCACTTGAGTTTCTTAAATTGTTTTTAAATCTTAGCATTTCACTACATGATTCTTATATATAGATGGTAAATCAATTGGTCTCTAAAGAGCTTTAAGATCTTTTGGATTGTAGGTATTATAATTCAGTGTAGACAAAAATAACTTTTAAAATAATGAAATCATAGTTGGAACAAAGGTATTGTTTAGTCTATTATATCTCTGTACTCCCATTTTTCCTAGTGTTTTTCCTCTCTTTCGAGGGATATTTTAGGGTGTTAGGTGGAGGGTTGGGTGTGGTGTTTCTAGAATAATGGATTCCAAGCCGTTATATTCTGAATATTTGGAAGAGCACTCATAATGTTTGCCTGGTAAGCTTGATGATGGTCTATCTGCTGAGGAGAGTGAGCAGAAGATATAGGATTAATTTTGGATTCCAATTTTTACTGAACTTGAATTCTGAAAAATTCATTTAGTTGGCCCCTTTTGAAATTCAGTTTTTATACCATCTCTGTGGATCATTTGAGGAGATGAGCAGATAGATCTCTTCACCTCTATGCAGAAACCCCATACACCACATAAATCCAACATTAAACCCTCAAAAATAGGGTTTAAGAAGTGTAAAGGCCTCATGCTTGGCTACTGGACATGGGATGAATTTCACTTGAAAATAATCTGGCATTCAGTACTTCCAATAGCCTCTTTCATGATATTGCCATATAGCTTTTTAAGACCCAGAAGAAATAAAAGTTGGTTTAGGAGATGCCTATTTCTCTGTTGCAGTGTCTCTGTGGGCAGAAAGTAAGTATCAGGGAATTAATCATCTGAACTGCTGTCTCTGCAGATCAAGTGAACGTGTCAGAATGTAACATATAAACTTCCAGTAGCTCATAAAATTTGTTACCAGGGTTTCTTGACCACTGGCTGTTACATTTAGGAACTGGGGGTTAAACTGACCTTCTTTGGGCTAATGAAAGCTCTGCTGTGGTTATCTTGTTGATGTATACAATGCTTTAAAGTAAATCAGCAAATGACTATACAGGTAACTACCACAAACTATTTTCATGTAGGAATAGTTTATGGTGGATACACTTTTTTTTTGTGCAGAGAAGTCTCTTCTGAGTGATCATCAATTCCTAGTAATACAAATCAGTTTGGAAACTCAGCCAGGGAAATTAGTTCCAGGTTTTATTGCAATATGTTAATCCATTAATCCAAGGGTTGAATTGCCCATGGAAAATATTATGGCTTTCCTGGAGCAAATAAATTGAGAGGTTTGTAAACTGCCCCCTCCAGTGAATTGCTGGATCGCAGTCAGGGAAAAGCTGCAAGAGTTGATAAGGGGGAAAAAAGTATCCCTTAATTTACACTGGATGATTTGGATTATCCACGAGACTGCAACAGTTGGGTGGCTTTTCACCTCAGAAGACTGTCTCCTCTCTGCCACTAACCTGGGACTGTAGACATGAATCTTGGAAATTTTATCTAAATATCCTCAGATGAGCAATGCCATTTTCAGAAAATGAAAAGGGAAAACAAATTTTGAGTTCTCCAAGAAAGAATCTGTTAGTTTCTTTCAGTCCCAGGGAGAAAAAGAACATCTATGATGTGAGGGTGAGAAGCAGTGAGTGAAACCTCACAAAAAATAAAACCATGGGCCCCCTATTCTCCTATCTTAGGATCTGAGTAACTCCTCAGTGGGAGTTAGTTATTTCATACTGGAGGAGAAAATGGGCCCCAGTCCAGTCAGTTATAGAAAAAAGGTAGCTTCTCTTTATGTAGGGCGTAAAATAACAAGTGGACTGATCTAATCAGAACATTAAAGTGTACAATGATCCTAGGATGTGCAGGATGTTAACCTAGAATCAAGGCTGTCCAAAAATTAGGGATAATGTTTTCTCACTGACCTCAAGATTCAATTGTTTGTCCCTCTCTGTTTGAGAAAAAGGCTACTTTCTCTTCCTTGGAGGCAAGAAGTGAGATTGTATGGGTTATACAGCCTATGTTGTTAATTCTGCTTAAGGCACAGTACCGGGCTTGGCTAAAGACCTGAACCATCACAGTGTTCATGAATGTGTGTCCATGTCCTTCCTTGTTTGTATCTCTTTACATGTAGTAAGTCCAACCATTTTGTCTTCTAAATGCTCCCAGAATTTTCCCTCTATAATGACTTTTAGAGACCTCTTTGGGTGAATTGTCTTTTTATATCCTTCATTGTTTTTTTCCTCTGTGTCTTCTTGTCCTACCATGGACATCTGCTGTATTGACCTCTCTTCTTGTTCAGGTTTCAGAGTAGCAGCCGTGTTAGTCTGTATTCGCAAAAAGAAAAGGAGCACTTGTGGCAGCATCCAATTAGGTGAGCTGTAGCTTACAAAAGCTTATGCTCAAATAAATTTGTTAGTCTCTAAGCTGCCACAAGTACTCCTTTTCTTTCTTCTTGTTCATGCAACCTTGGACCTTTTTCCCATCCTGCCACCAGTTTTTCTTCATTTGTTTTAATTGGTTCATTGACATGACCACAGAGGGGCCCCTGTTTTGGGTGAGTGCTTTTTCTCTTGGGTCGAGCCTGATGTAAAGATAATGGGTACAAACACTTCTAGGCCTGAGCAATTTGTTGCTCAAAGTATGAATCTGATACATGCAGTAACTCCATACAGCTCTCTGAACTGTTCCCTTGGATGACTATGAGGGGTAGTCCTTTTTTCTTCCATGGTCTAATGGCACATTATACTATATTCCATTACAGCACTTGACAGTTGAAATATAGTACCACACCAAAAAACACAGTAAAGATTGTTAATAGGACTATAATCTTTCCTGTCTCAGACTTTGCAAGCAAAGAAAGGGTCTTAGCTGCCACTAGGAAACTAAATTGAATTCCATCTAAAATGCTAACCTATTCTCCTAGTTGTACTGCTGATAGATGGAACAAGTAATTGTTACTACTCCTGCTATGGAAGGTCTCTCAGGAGTAAAACACAGAGGCTCTCATCTTGCCCTTGGTGTAACTACAGTTACAGCATGAAGAAAAGGTAGCCTGCTTTAATAGGAGCCTGCTGCTGCTGAACACTTGCTAAAAGAAATTCAGGATAATACCTTTCTGAGTGTTCCACTACCATGAAAAGAAGATTAAAGGATAAACGGCTTATGTGGTTGATTGACTTGAGCTAACAAAACAAAAAGTGACAGAATTTTTCTGTCAGTTTTGATACACTATGTTTATCAATAGTGTATGCTTTCCATTTGAGAATTAAAGTACTGAATAAAGGGGCTGGAAAACTTATTTTGTCCCATAGGGAAGAATGTTGTCCAGTGGGAGAGGACTGGGAGACAGGGAACCCTGGGTTCTATTCCTGATTGCTACCAACTTACTCTGAGACTTTGGGGTAAACCATACTGACCAAAATTTTCAATCTTAGGTGCCTGAAGTTAGGTACCCAAAACCACATGTTGATATCTAAAGAAAAGAAAGGGAGAGGATAGGCAGTCAGACATATAGATTTCTTCTTGCACTGAAAGTTATTCTAAAGGACCAAGTCCAGCTTTGTAGGACCCACAATCTCTGTGAACAGGAGTGTACTGTGATAGGCCACTGCCTGCTGGGAATACAGTGTTCTTCTGCCTGACGTGCTGTAAATCTATTAAGATCTTTAAAATGAGCTGTGTGGAAATCCTATTATAAGAAATACATGGATTGATATGCAGTGAAAATTTGTAGGAAGACAAACTCCCAAAAATTACATAGGGGAACATTTCCAGTGCAGTCCTTTCATAGAAAATAAAAAGGGCTCTCATCAGCCAGAGCATGGATTTGTGTAGCTAGTTCCCACTAATCACTGACAATTTACGGCATAACTATGGGGCTTTAAGCACTAATTACCTATAGTGAGTACTTCTGGTGTGTTTTTGGTTTGTAACATTCACTTCCCCCTACCTGGAATATGTGCTAGTGCTTTGTCTCTCCCTGTCTGTTTCTCCCATGTGGTGAGCCAGTCACAAGTTCTCTCTTTCCATCTCTTCTCCAGAGTATAGATTCTCTCTCTCTTTGCAGAGAACTATACTTGGGTTCTCCAGTTTGCATTCCTAGAGACCTACACCTGGGTTTTCTCCCACTAAAAGTGTGTTTTTTCTCTTCCCCCTCCCACTGCACATAGAAGCATAGGCTAAACTTTCCCTCCCAAAAAGATACATGAGCATCTATTCTCCTTACCTCTGGGTATCTGAGAATGGGTTCTCTCTTCCCTTACCAACAGAAGGATTCCTCATTACTGACTGTAGGCTGCTCCTGAGCAAGTGTTAAAGTTTCCTCGCCAAAATCTTTTATGGGGTCCGCCATTTCTCTTTCCTGTGGATGGCCAGGGTGGAATACCTGTGGTCTGATGGTGAAAGAACAAAATTACATTCTCTGAGGCTCAGATGTTCTGTGGAGCAGCCAACAAGGCTATAGATGTGGCTGACAGCTCAACTCTCTGACAAGACTTCCAGAGCTGGTTTATTTTCCATGAGTCCTTAAACTTCCATCAGCTTTGGGAGTGAGAGCCCTGAATACAGGACTTCTATGCTGCAGCACCAAAGCATTGCCCCAGGGGCAGCTTCATTGAACTAGGAGTTTATTGGCCAGGGATGAAATCTTGGCCCCGTTGAAGTCAACAGGAGTTTTGTGACTTCAGTAGGGTCAGGATTTCACCCCAGCCCTGCACTGGACTTTCATATAGTGCAATCTCCCCCTGTAAGTGGTAACTGCACCATCCTGAACTACCAGAGCTCAGCTCTGGCATAATTCCAGCAACACATGAGACCCAGCTCTAGATGTGTATGATCAGTAATCAAAGACTAACATCTGGGATAGTTTTGCAGTATCAGATGAAAAGCTGGGAATAGTGTAAAAGCATTAGAATATGAATTCAGAAGCTTTTCAGAACTATGATCACCACTGGTTCATTATAATAATATTTTGCCTTTCTATAATGCTATTTATCTTAGGATCCCATTGTTGTACAAACACTAACAAAACAAGCCTCACAACAAACCCATGAGGCAGGTAAGTATTGTTATATCCATTTTACGGAAGGGAAAATTGAGAAACCAAAAGATTAACAGAACTGGCCAAAATCAGTGGCTCAGCTGGGAATATGACCAAGGAGCCCATGCTACCAGGTACCTGCTCTACCCATTCAACATGCTACCTGCTATAGCTTTAAGAGTCTGTTTGCTAAATCTGAATAGAATACATTATGATGATTTTAGAAAATAATGTTTAATAAACTCTCAAATGTAGATAAAGTCATTCAGACATTGCTAACTTGTAACATCTGGAGGGAGAAAGCTTTTTTGTCATTAATGGGAAATCTATAGAAGGAATTTGCTTGCAGAGTAAACTATTGTTTAAATGACTTGCATTTTAATCTTGTGAAACCAATGTTTGAAGCAATTTGGAATCAATTAAATGTAAAATGTAAGAGGGCTGTTGGTTGTTTCGTTGTTGTTGGGTTTTTTTTTGAGGGGGGCAGGGTCATTGTGTAAGGAACTGGTTTTTGCCTTTGATTCTCGCCTAGGATAACAAACCATATGATGCCTGTGCCTGCATTGTACGGCGTGTGCTTTTCATAATGGACCAGTTTACTTCCACTCCTCATTGAACCTTGACTTATTCTTAACAATTTTCTTAACACGATACAGAGATGACAACAACAAAAATTATTTCATGTGCCCTGGAGAGATACATGTGCTTTCAAGGATACATCATGAGAAAACTGTAAGGACCATAGAGGTGTCTCTTTGAGCATTGATTGGATCTTTGAAAAGACCTTTTACATCAGTATGTAGGCTGAAATTTGAACACATTTTTTCATGAGTCAAGAAGCACAAACCTCTGTAGCTTTGTATATCAGCTTATCTCACTCATCGACTTCCATTCTGAAGAAATTTAGTTTTGAGTATGTTCTGTTTAAAAAAAATTCTTTTACACAGCGGTTTCCTTTATGTGTGTCTTTTGTGTGTATATGTTTTAATAATTAATTGGTTAGTGTTTTTACAGTGCATTCAGAATGTAAAGCTCTATGGAAGTACTAAGTATTATTAGCACGTGTCAGACTAGTGTCATAGTAGTAAAAATGAGATACAGAAACTTTCATGTCTTGGTCACTGCTATAATCAGGAGTGGCTAAAATTTGTGTTCATCTGACATCTGTTATGTGTTCTATGTGACATGAGTTGGTGGTTTCAGTCCCATGTCTGGTGACAAGGTAGCCACATCACAATAAATGGCACTAACAGGGACTCTAGATGGCAGCCTCAGAAGAGAGGGAAAGGATTCAATGAGCAACCCCTAAAGATGATTCCTCTAGGTTAGGGGAGAGGCACATTGAAGCAACATGTGGGAAGCTTGCACTACCATTGCCCATGCTGTTTCTATTCTGTAGATAAATAATAGATTTCAGTCTCCAGTGTTGTCAATCTGTCCGCTTTTGCCAGTTGAAATTTACTTTAAAATATAAATAAATGGAATTGTCTTTTTGAATTTGAACAAGGGCTTCTGTGCCTCTTTGCCCAGTAAAAGAGCAAATAGAAAGCTTGGGGGTATACATTGCTTTGTGTTGTCCTGCTGAGCCTTTGGCTGATGTGCTACAGGCTAGAAAGAAGTTTACTATACAGGGTAAAGATGGCATATAATTAAATGCTCATATGCTGTCAAAACACTGACAGTTACAAAATGCTTCAGCCATTAACTCATTGGAGGGTAAGCAATGAGCAAAATGACTTCAATACACAGAAGAAATTCAGAGCACTGAGGGAACGCTAATTCAGAGACAGAGTAATAGGGATTAGTGCTTGATTTATAGTGTGGCTAAAAGGAATCAACTAGACTAAACCTGCTTCAATTTCACTGCCTACATACATGCTTAAAGATATAGTCAGAATTCAGTGAGCAAGGCATTAACTATCCTATCCATCTTTCATTAATACTAATGGGAGATGTGCCCATACAATCTATCTTTGTGCGCTGAGGTGAGGAGATACACACTTTGGTTCTAAAATAACATCAAGACCAGTTTGTAGGTTTATGAAGAAAAAATTAATGAGCTGGACATAGGTCTCTAGACTGAATTCCTAGTAAAACCTGTCACTATCCACTCTTGGGTTTGTTTTTTTTACTTCACCTCATCCCTCACCACCCTCAGCTCTACCAGTGATGCCAGCCTTGACTGCCCACTTGTTCTCTTCTCCCTCAGTAATCTTCAGACCTTAATCTACACTGTCCCCTATGCATGGGATGCCCTTTGGAAACTGTGCAGTAGGCCACAGTCCTGTCTTCCTTTTGTCACTTCTTCTGTTACACCTACATGAAAGGATAAATTTAGGGTTAATCTTGACCCACTCCAATCTCTTTTCTTTCCACTCTGCTCCACTGAAACTGCTCTCACCAAGTTGTGCAGCAACCTCTTTGTGGGCAAATCTCATGGTTTCTTCTCCATCCCCATTCCCCTTGAATTTTCTGCTGCATTTGATACTTTCAGTGTATTTAAGTTCTTGAAATGATGTTCTCTTGGCTTTTATGTTAGTGTCATCCCTGGTTCTTCATCTACATCTCTGGCAGTTCCTTTAGTGCCTCTTTTAGTGGGTCCTTCTCCTCCCTTTATATGCTCTTCAGAGCAATCTCGCAGGGCTCAGTCCTTGGCCGTCTCATCTTTTTGCTCCCCACACTTTCACCTGCTTGACTTCATGGAAAAAAGCCAGAAGGAAAAAGTAAATCTGCAAGTCATCTTACACTGATTATTTGGAGATTTACCTGTTCATTCACCTAGTCCTTTATTTCAGCCTCACCTTGAAAAAGGCAGTACTTCCTGGGACCCTAAAAGCACCCCAATACCTGTTGGCATACTGTTGTCATGATAAAAAGAAAAGGAGTACTAGTGGCACCTTAGAGACTAACCAATTTATTTGAGCATAAGCATTCATGAGCTGTGTCTCTAAGGTGCCACTAGTACTCCTTTTCTTTTTGCAAATACAGACTAACACGGCTGCTACTCTGAAAGTTGTCATGATAGTTACCCAAAAAGGTGGTATATAATGTATTACTGGAAAACTAGTAACTTACCGATCATTAATATTCTTGTGTGATGTATCTATGGTAAAACCACAAAGAACTTTATAGATATATCCTGGAAATATGTGACTAAAATATGTTTAAATCAGGCACGTCAGGGGGAATTGATAAACAGGTTTTCACCAAACAAAGGAAAAAGGCTGACACCCCAAACCAGCTGAGGCTAAATTCAATGGGCTATTCATTTGTATTGGAAGTTGCAGAAAGAGATCATTTGCACTGTAAAAATCACCAGTGTGGTACAAGACAGCACAGAGTCTGCAACAGACAGCATGCCATCAATACCCAGCAGGGAAAAGGAGCTTTGTTTGGCTTACTTTTCAAAGAATACCTTTTAAAGGTTTGTGGACTATGGGGTAGGCAACCTATGGCACATGAGCTGATTTTCAGTGGCACTTACACTGCCCGGTTCCTGCCCACCGGTCCTGGGGGCTCTGCTGCTGGCCTGGGGTACCGACCACTGGCCCCCTGCCAGCTGGGGTTCTGCCCACTGGGTCCCAGCCACCGGTCCGGAGGGTTCTTCTGCCGGCCTGGGGTCCCAGCGGCCAGCCTGGGGCTCTGCAGCCACTCCCAGCCGTGGCTCACTGGCCTCAGTCTGGGGCAGTGAGGGGTGCCGACAGGGGCAAGCGGGGGCGCAGCTCAGCACTCCCACCTTAAAAATTGTTCCAGCTCCACTGTACTGGAATATTTTAAAGTCCTGATTTGCTGCTTACATCACTATCATGCCACGTGGAACAGCGCACTGTGTTTGATGTTGAGATTAGAATGTACATGCAAGAACTGGAAGCAGAATTTTCTGACAGATTCCAAGATTTCCAGCGATTTGCCTCAATGCTTTCTTTTCTAATTAAACCTGAAAAGTTCAATGAAAGCGACTTGGATTTGTCTGTATTTCAGTGGATAGGTGTTGAAGATTTTGAAATGCAGCTCATGCAGTTAAAAAGCTCAGAACTGTGGGCATCAAAGTTTGGAGATCTGCGGAGTGCACTTGAAGCTACCGAGAGAGATCATGGAGCCTCTCTTCTGACCTGCTGGATGTCCCTGCCAGTGAAATTTAACTGTTTGAAGAAAATTGAGTTTGCAATGCTTTCAGCATTTGGATCCACATACCTGTGTGAACAGGTATTTTCACACATGAAATATGTCCTCTGTCCCTCTCGGAGCTGCTTAACAACTAATCACTCAGATGCCTGTGTGCAGCTTAAAGTATGCAAATACATGCCAGACATTGGAAAACTCAGCAAGGAAAAGCAAGGGCAAGGATCAAACTAAACTGATAAGATCTGCATTTTAATTTAATTGTAAATGAAGCTTCTTAAACATTTAAAAAACCTTATTTACTTTACATACAACAATAGTTTAGTTATATATTATAGACTTATAGAAAGAGACCTTCTAAAACATTAAAATATATTATTGCATGCAAAACCTTAAATTAGAGTGAATAAATGAAGACTCGGCACACCACTTCTGAAAGGTTGCCGACCCCTGGATATAAAGAAAGGGGAGAGAACCTCATAGTTATCCATTACTGGGCAGATACAAGAGAGCAGGGCTCTTGTACATCTGAGAAAAGTGGATCCTTCAACCCAGGAGGTTGAAGTTGCTGGGAACTCAATATAGGTGAGAAACCTGCTTAGGCAAAGATTGTAACTTGCATAAATTAAGTTTCAGTTTTACTTTTGTTTGTTTGTAACCATTTCTGTCCTTACTCCTTTTATTTGGTATCACATAAGCCTATGACTTTTTGTTGAATAAACTTGTTTTTACTATAAATCAGTTCAATGCTGTGATTGAGTGTTTGTCAAACACCAGTTAAATTAAAGAGCTGCTGTGTATTGACTCTTTAAAGGAGCAATGAACTTAATAACTTCTGTGAGTGTTCCAGGAAAGGGCTGGACACTACAGAGGCACACAGTTTGGGGGAATTTGGGACTGGAGGGCTGTTGGGGGTCACTCTGCAAAAAGTAACTGGGTAGCGGAAGACAGGATGTGACCTGCATACTTGTATGCTAGCAATTGGTGACAGCACTGTGAGCCACAGCAGCATGGCATTTAAGGCACCCAGAGGTGCAGGACAGGTGGTGACACAGTGCCTTACTGGTCTGGGTTGAACCCCAAAGTGTCACACTTCCCCAGCTCACAGCTGTGTTGTGAGGCATGATTAATTCGTAAAGTGCTTTGAATGCCTCAGTTGAAAGGCAGTCTATTAATGCACAGTGCTATTTAAAATGTTACAAATGCAAAGAGCAGGATATTTCAACTGCTATCTACAGTGAAGATCTGAAGGCTTCGGACTTTTCTTTTGTTAGAAGTCATAATCTTATCACAGAGAATTTAGAACCTTATTCATGAGAGCTCCACCAATGAGATTATATTTCCTTTAGATTCAGACTCTTGTTAGAAGCCTATTTGGAGCATTCTGTTTGGGGGTTTACACTATGTTATATCATGATGGTATTGTAATCTAATAGTATGGGATACTGAAAAATATTTGATTTAATATTTGGGATTAGGTCTTGGTATCATTCTGCCAGTAGGAGGCTGGCTAGAAAGGTTTGATTTATTATTGCTCTGGAAATTTTGGTATTGAAACGGCTAAATGTTCTGGTGTAGTCTTAGCTTTTTGGCTGAACTGCACAGTTGCCTCAATGCATGTATCAGTGACTGCCAGTGCACAAGAGATGCTCAGGAAGGAGAAATGAGAAGGAAATATAATCTAATTACATTTTAACACATTTCCAGTTAGCGTTGGGTTGAACATGATTTTTAGTTTTGATTTATTTTGATGTGCTTATAAATTATGTACTGCAGAAGATTCTGTAAGTATTATTTGTTATAGCTGTTTAGTAATTTTCATCTGACTATAAGACCTATAAACATTTGTAAGATTTTTCTTCTTTGACATTTTTTACAGTGGGTATGTTATAGTGCTCATTTTTTGCACTAACTTGTGTTATGCTGTAATATGAATTTCTATCATATAGAATTGCCAGGGTAGCTCAGTCATGGCCTGTAACACCCTGTTGTTCCTGTCTTGTGACTCGTACACAGCTCTATGAATGCACTCTATGTCTTAATCTCCAAACTCTTCATTTCTGCTATTCTAGATGTGTGTGGTCCACCAGCATCCAGCCCTGCCAGTACATGTCATTCCTGATCTCCAGCATCCTCTTCTGTTCCATTTATAACCTCTTGCATAGTTTGGCTAAAGTATTTTAATTTTGACCTGTTTAACATCCTTACTGTTTGATTCCTGGGCCTTTCTCAAACAGAGGCTGCCAATAGTGCTAAATTCTGCCAAATATGATAGTGCAGCTGGGCCTAAGGTACAAAGTATGCAAGCAGAAGCACTCTTTCCCAGATGGAGGAGTTCACATAAAGGACTTCGGTTTGGGCCCATCTCCAGAATGATGGTTTTGTAAAGTGGATACATGGGACTAGGATGAGACCACCCTCGTAATCTGATGTAAGCAAAGATCATAGCACAGATACTAACCATTCTGGTTTGTGCAGTGGTTCTGAGATATCTTCTATGGAGCAACAAAAAACCCCTTAGACGCATTATCCTATAACCTTTTCAAATTATTGAGCTGAACCTATATTTATGTCCTGATTTTCTTGAATGCAGAGCTGATACTGTGAATATACCGCTGTGAATATCCACGTAAGCAGATTCTGAGCTTTCTTATGGACCACAGTACAAGACATATGAACCCCCTTAAGTGTGGAGCACGCAGTTAATTAATTAAGTAGCAAAATTAAAAAGTATTAAGGCATTAAAATTAATGTATAATGCATTGTGAGCAGATCTGAATTAATTATATGCATAACGTAATGTCACATAGATGTACCAGAGATAGTCACAACATTTGGTATTTAAAAGGTTTAGAAAATAGGGAATCATCACAAAAAATATTGATTAGAATCTGAAAGTTGGTAAGTGACCAATCTCCTGACTTTTTGTCCTGTCTCCAAGAGGATATTAGCGCTTTCAGAGCTCCTAAATCTGAAGGATAAAACTAGTCTCCATAATTTCTTTAGGAAAGTAAGGTAAGAAACCAATGTTGAAACGCATTTAACTTCCTATTTTGATCTATTTCTGAACACATCCATTTTATGAAACTCTGTAATGCACATTTCAGTTGGAGTGAATTCCCTTGATGGGATTTCCCCCCCTAGAGTAGACGTATTAGTTATTATCTTGAAAATCAAATGTGTAACTTCTGACTCGAGAGTTTATCACATTCATGTTGCTAGAAGCATATCTTTGAGGGGAAAAAAAGTCATTGCCATCATCCTGGGAAAATTACTAATCTTCAAACAAAGCCCTAAACTACTACTTTTTTAAAAAAAGCTTTTGATAAAACAGATTTTTATTTGTGTGTGTTAGTAAGATCATGTCCCCGTATCCTGAGAGCATATATGGTTTTATATCTGCAGTGTGAACAGGCTTGCACATCCAAAACATTTTCTGTTTTCCTGAGGGGTCCTCTGATTCCTGAGATTCAACACACTCGTCCCCTCTTCATTTTCTCCAGTAGAGCATGTCATTGTCTGTGTAGATATGGGCTCTCAATGTTTTTTTGTGTGGACATTTCACAAGGGATATCGTGTCAGACGCTATTTCATTGGTTAAATTTGATTGTAGCACACAACTGTATTTATGGTTTCTAATTCTAACCACGGAAGATCCCGTTTGATTGTGGGTAAGCACTGCTTTTTGCTGATGTATCTTCGAAGTTGGACAGTCGCTAGTGGGCATGATGATCCCTTCCACAAAGAGCTGATGCACCACTGCCTCCTTGGTACCACCAGCCCAGGAGTACTCAACAGAACTCCTTGCTGGCTCAACGGTATTTGAACATGAACTTGGATTTCTCAGCCCACTGGCACAATTGCAGTGAATTGTGCTGCGGCTAGAATATTTGAAATGCTCCAGTGTTTGAGATGTTACTACTTAAGTGATCAGAACAATAACTAGGCAGGAAATATTCCTCCAACTTGGTTTCTGACAAGGAAATACCAAAGGTTAGAAAGCCGGGCTGATACAGGTGTGTGCCCTTCTGTGGGAAACCTAGTCCCAGTGTGGGATTTCCTGCAGAGGGAAAGGAGGCAGAAAATAAACTAGATCTACCATAACAATGACTACCTAAATGACAATAGGGAACATATAATACTAGAAAAACACTATTTGTCACTTGTGAATAATATAATTATCCCAAATTCATGCTGATAAAACCTTTATACTGCACCACACCATGTCTTTTGGGGAGCGGGGAGGAAATACTTTAGTTCAACCCCAAGATCAGACTAGATAATTATAATGCTCCATTCTGGCCTTAAAAACTATGAGTAAAATCCTGGCCCCCAGTAAAGACAATGACAATACTCCCATTGATTTCAATATGGCCAGGACATCTCCCTCTGAATCTGTTTATTACATTTTTAAAAATTAGATCTATATATTTTTCCTAGAGAAGAATAATGCTTCCCTGCTTTGTAGGGGATCATTGTGAGGCTTAAATTATTATCATAGAGTACTTTGAGACCCTCAGATAAACAGTATTATTTAAATGGTTAAATATTAATTATTATTATTATTAATATGGCAATACTTTAATACTAATATGTAAAAAGTCTGCCTCAAACATCTAATTGTAACTGGGTTCATTTCACTATCACCGTGATCCTCACTGTCCTATACGCTCCACTTGTTTGACACATCCACTTGTTGCATCTTACC